>NC_040078.1:23243371-23546401 GCF_003369695.1 Bos indicus x Bos taurus
TCTACTTTGTACTCTCTCATAGTTAGACCTTAGGTCCAATCCCTGGGAGAACCCAGTATACTTTTCTATTTAAACATTTAGTTATTAAGCATCTACCAAGGAGAGACTGTGTTATATCTTTCAATTTAGAATAAATAATGTAAAATAAAATAATTCCTTCCCATCACATAGCAGCAATTGTTTATTTCCCCCAGTATGTGGATCAATAAAGTATATTTGCTTCTTACTCTTCATGCACTTCTTTTCCATTTTTGTCTAATAGGTTATTGAGATATGATTTTCTCCTTTTGAAATGACTCTGCTCTTTCCCCCAGTAGACTTTTTCCTCTCTTAAAAAAAAAAAAAATTGTGAAATCATTTAGAAATTGTTTGGGAAAATATTGCCTGTAATTCTGTCATCCAAATGTTACTATTTTCATTTTTTTTATGAACATATCCCTTGCTATCCAGACGTTTGCATTCCAAACTTGGAAACCAAATAGATTTATTTAGTAAAGGATATTTTGACTTTCCAGTCTTCATCCTGACTATTCCTTGTTTTTACCTACTTGCAGTTACAGTGTTCATAGTAATTTACAGTGATGGGTGCACACACGTAGTTTTGCTTATACATCAAATACTGTAACACTTTATGGAAGATTTTGCATGATATTTCAGCATAAAAATGAGATTCATTCATTCTGTCTTTCCCAGGACTTTCCACTGAGTATAGAACATGTGTGATTCTGTGGCAGTAACCATGCAAGTGAAGTGGGTTAGGAGGAGGGCACTGACCTCACAGTGGAAATGGATTCAGCAAGTACCTTAAATGCAGTTGAGGATTGTATTTTTGCTTTTTAGAAAATAACTAATGTGACTTTGTTGAAAAACTCAGGGTTTGGGCTCCCTTTTTTCTCTGAAAGTAGGCCACTTTTATTTTGTTAAATCTTATTAATGTTATTAACCTATAAATGAAAGACCTTATTTACATAGCGTCCTCAAAACATGATACTTCTTACCAATTGCTACTGTTTTTTTTGTGGAACATTCTTAAATGAAGGTGTCTTCTTTCAGTCTGGCCGGGACCTTCAACAGTACCAGAGTCAGGCTAAGCAGCTCTTTCGAAAGTTGAATGAACAGTCCCCTACCAGATGCACCTTGGAAGCTGGTGCCATGACTTTTCAGTGAGTATAATCTTGATTTCTTTGTGATTGTTTAAGTATGAAATACAGTAATTACACCTGAGAAGAATGGTAACTTTTTTCAAATGCAAAGGTAATTTTGAAAATAGAGTCACTCTGTGGAGGCAACTTTCCTGGCTCTAATTTTGCAAAACTGAAATCTTGGTTTCTGTATTCAGTTTGTGTACAGTAATTCACCCTGTTATCTTGTGTCCAGTAATGCTGTATGTATCATGCAGTAATAGATAACTTTTGCTTTGGGAGCTTCTTAGAGCCAGACACACATAGATTAGTACACTTGCTTAAACATTTACTGACACTGTAACTTTGAGCAACCCACATATATTTTACTAGGCCTCGGTTACCTCTATAAAATAGGGAATCATAGGTTTATGAGAAAATCCCTGTATATCACTTAACATTTTGTCTGGCACATAGAGAATAGTCAATAGGTATTATTTATTATTTAGAGAATAGAAAATTATAAAAGATAATTTAAGAGCATCTAATCAGTGGTTGGAGAAGGGCATGGCAACCCACTCCAATATGCTTGCCTGGGAAATGCCATGGACAGAGGGGCCTGGCAGGATACAGTCCATGGGGTCGCAAAGAGTCAGACATGACAGCATCTAAACAACAACAACAACGACAACAAATCAGTGGTTGTAGACAATGCATACAGCTGAGAGAGGGATCAAAGGGACTTTATTGGGTCTCAAATTACCTACAAATAATTGGTATTAAGTGTTTAATTATATGTCAAGTTTGAAGGTGCTAAAACAGGCAGGATTAAAAAAGAAAAAAGAGGACAAGAAGATCAGAGGAAAATAAGAAAGGATAAGCTAAATAATCCTTAGTATGTTCGGAGCTCAGATACTGAGATAATATAGACCTAGGAAGAACCCATTGTGTTTAACTCAACCAACCAACCTTCTACTCATCAAGAATAAGCAAACAAGTATACAGAATCAAAACCAAAACAAGACTCTGGCCTATTGGTTAAGAAAATAGTGAACATTAGGTTTTGTAAGTTATTTCAACAGTAAATAACGTTCAGTTCAGTTCAGTTGCTCAGTCGTGTCCGACTCTTTGCAACCCCATGGACTACAGCACGCCTGTAGTCCTGATGGCCTCCCTGTCCATCACCAACTCCCAGAGTTTACCCAAACTCATGGCCACTGAGTCCGTGATGCCATCCAACCATCTCATCCTCTGTCATCCCCTTCTCCTCCTGCCTTCAATATTTCCCAGCATCAAGGTCTTTTCAAATGAGTCAGCTCTTAGTATCAGGTGGCCAAAGTATAGGAGTTTCAGCTTCAACATCAGTCCTTCCAGTGAACACCCAGGACTGATCTCCTTTAGGATGGACTGGTTGGATCTCCTTGCAGTCCAAGAGACTCTTAAGAGTCTTCTCCAACACCACAGTTCAAAAGCATTAATTCTTCGGCGCTCAGCTTTCTTTATAGTCCATCTCTCACATCCATACATAACTACTGGAAAAACCATAGTCTTGACTAGATGGACCTTTGTTGGCAAAGTAATGTCTCTGCTTTTTAATATGATGTCTAGGTTGGTCATAACTTTCCTTTCACATTATTTCCTTTCTAAATAATGTTGCTGCTGCTGCTAAGTCACTTCAGTCGTGTCCAACTCTGTGCGACCCCATAGACGGCAGCCTACCAGGCTCCCCTGTCCCTGGGATTCTCCAGGCAAGAATATTGGAGTGGGTTGCCATTTCCTTCTCCAATGCATGAAAGTGAAAAGTGAAAGTGAAGTCGATCAGTGGGTGTCCAACCCTCAGCCACCCTATGGACTGCAGCCTACCAGGCTCCTCCGTCCATGGGATTTGCCAGGCAAGAGTACTGGAGTGGGGTGCCATTGCCTTCTCCATAAATAATGTTAGAGATGCTCAATTATAATATAGTATTTTTTATCTTTACTATGGGTTAGGAACAAATGACCTAGGAAAGATCTCATGGAATTGAAAAGAGATTTTCTTCTGCCTCCTTCTTTATAATCTTATCTCTTCCCTTATTTGCATCTAAGAGCTGTTTGCTAAAGATGTATTCTTTGCCAGACCGTGTATTAAGTCTTGCCTTTAATATTCTTAGCTTGTCCTCTTATTATAGCAGAGAGAGACACATATGCATACTGTACTATAATACCTAGGACAAGAAGTGCTATAGAGCAGAAAAAAGGAAGCAAGTTTTCAGGAAAGGGGACTCCATTCTGTGGAGTTCTGGGGTGCCTTAGAAGCCACATAGAAGGGAAAGGGATGGGGGATGTGTGTAATGCTTTGGACCCTTAAACTCCTACTTAAACTAAAAAACTTCTGACTTTATTTGCTATACATATTGGTCTTCTGGATATAATTTTGGCTCAAATAAAGAGTGCTGTGGCTACAAACTCATTTGAAAACCACTGAGTAGCCAGCCTCTTTCCAAAAATATCTCAGACATGCAGTAATATAGCCTCCTCCAGACTGCCAGGGATGATATGATGGACATGAGTTTGGGCAAGCTTCGGCAGTTGGTGATGGACAGGGGAGCCTGGCATGCTGCAGTCCATGGGGTTGCAAAGAGTCAGACATGACTGAGCGACTGAACTGAACTGAAGGCTGCCAGGGAGCTCACTCTCACAAGAGGAGTCAGTTCTGTTATTGAATAATTTGCAATTAATACAGAGTTCTTCTACCCTAGAAATTAGGAACTATTATTAGTCCTGAGATTGGTATTTTCTGTACCCAGTAATCATTGTGACATTAACTTCTAACTTTTTAGTGTTCACAAAAATTTCTAGTTCCACAATTCTTACAGATGGAAGAAGTTTAAATGTGTGTATATTATTACTTGTTTACTATACATGATCAAAGGGCAGATGGAGTCACACCCCTAAGTTTTCAAGAAAAAGTCTTAAGTATTAAGATATTTTAGTTGAAGAATTATGTGATGAATAAGTATGTCTAAATACTCCTTTTGGAATATGCTTCTAATAATGGGAAGATGTTTGTTTTCTAATTCTAGTGATTTATGGTTTGTAATTGACTTTCTGATTTCGGCTTGAATATTTTCAAGTTTGTATAAGGAATTTCCTGGTGGTCCAGTGGTTAGGACTCTGCCCTTCCCTTGCCAAGGACCTGGGTTTGATCCCTAGTCGGGGAACTAAGATCCTGCAAGCCGGGTAGAATAACCAAAAACAAAGTTTGTATGGCGCTGAGAGTCTGTTTCAGACTGTTGGGAGTGTTATTAATCTACAACAACTTTTCCTTGCTTTTTTC
Source organism: Bos indicus x Bos taurus (assembly GCF_003369695.1). Lineage (NCBI taxonomy): Eukaryota > Metazoa > Chordata > Mammalia > Artiodactyla > Bovidae > Bos > Bos indicus x Bos taurus. The sequence continues at coordinate 23,247,809 of NC_040078.1, forward strand.
ATTTTTGTCTCTTCAGTTACATTATTGAACAAGGAGTATGTTATTTGGTTCTGTGTGAAGCTGCCTTCCCTAAGAAGCTGGCTTTTGCCTACCTAGAAGATTTACACTCAGAATTTGATGAACAGCATGGGAAGAAGGTGCCAACTGTGTCTAGACCCTACTCCTTTATTGAGTTTGGTAAGTTTTGTGCCTTACTTCTCTGTCAGGGGAGTAGACAGTGTAGAGAAGCTAGTGATATAATTTGACTTTTTTTTTTTTAAAGCTTATCTAATGTTTTGGATTCTGCCTCTTCTCCTATTCCATGTCTTTTTTCCTTTTGAGTGAATGAGGCTTCCTTCACATAAGTATTAATAATTTTCTCTGGGCTTTCGATATTTTCCCCATAGAGCTTGTTGCCCTTTGCTCTTTTTTGTAATTTGTTTTGATTCTTCATTAGGGTAAAAAACTGCCTGAAGATCCAGATTGACATGTAATTGCTGAGTTCTTCTTTTTCCCAATTCAGTGTCTTCACCCCCACACACACATATACTCACAGTGAGACCCATTTTATGGAGATCAGAATTTGGAAATCAGAAAGAGTGGTGTTTTGTTTCTTTTAATAGAACAAGATCCTCTAATTTAAGTACTAAAAGATACGTGGTATTGGGGCACAACAGTTCCTATAGGCAGAAGCATTGAGCATGGGTGTCCATATTTGTACAAGAATTATAGAAAGACTCATTGCTCAGAGCTGGTAAAATATAGGATGGCGACATATCAAAGGAAATGTCCTGTAAGTAAAAGAAAGGAGAACAAGTATGATTAGATTACATCATTGACATTTTTAGTTAAAAAATAAACTGGTTTTGAATACTACCTCTGGATTTCTGAAGTGTTTCAAGTTTGCTAGATAAATGAGTCCTCTTGCTTTGTAGAAATAAAGAAAATGTATTATAGCAAAGCATTACAGTGTTTCAAAACTAAACTCTCCAAGTGCTAATTTTATCATGTCTGGTTTTGCAGTTTTTATTTTTGTAGGCGATAGAAGTTCAGTAAAACCAAGAAAAAAATAAGACTGCTGTACCAAAGTCACACAGGAAATAGTTGGTACCCTCAAATTAGCTTAAAAGATTGTACACAGAGATATGAAAGGGTTATAGATGAACTGTAAGGTACAGTAACCTGAGTCCAGTAGCATGGTAATTGTTATCAACCCTAGGCTTGAATGGATAAGAGCAGTTTCTGGAACTGGGAAGGAGAAAATTTATAGAAGAGGGCAATTTCAAAGGAGCAGTAACTTTTGGTGGAGAAATACTACCAGCCCAAGATGACTTCTCAGGGAGGAGAGAGAGGAATGAACCACTGTCACTGTCCACTCTCATTCCCTGCTCTTGGGGTGTCCGCTTTGGCTGAACCTAATTGGAAGCTAGACAGCATGAAATCCACTGATGTAATTCATGCAGGTTAGCTTCCCAAAGCAGAAGGCAGGGTGCAGAAGGGTGGGAGGCAGTTTAAAGGGGCAAATAAAGGGTAGCCAATACATTATCTTTAAGATTTTAGCTAAAAGTTGAAAATATAATCTTTATTAATTATTCTTTTCATAGTTTTATGATATGCAGACATTGGCAAACATGAATGAGCGTGCAGTTTTGTAGTAATATTTCGGGAAATTCCCTGTCACACTTGATACTCATTCAAGAGTCTGGTTAATCATGGACAGTTGCAAAACCAGGACTAAACTCAGAATATACTCTTACCTACTTCTTTGATGGACATGAAAAAAATTGTTAACAGTCACTTTTCTTCATCATTATAGATACCTACATTCAGAAAACCAAGAAGCTTTACATTGACAGTCGTGCTCGGAGAAACCTAGGCTCCATCAACACTGAACTGCAAGATGTGCAGAGAATCATGGTGGCGAATATTGAAGAAGTGTTACAGCGGGGAGAAGCGCTCTCAGGTATCTAAAAGCAGTACGAGTCTTATGAGCAAGTGGCTCTTATTCCACAGGCAAGGATAGCTTATTTGGGGTTACTGTTTATGCTGTCAGATTCTACCTAGTACTATTAAGAATTCATTTCTCCAAAGTGGATTATTTGACAAGCTTCCAATATGATATGTTTCTTCCTAGTGTGGTTAGTTTCTATTGAGTTGGAACAGTGTAAAGTCTCATTCCATGTAAGAAACAATTACTGTTTCCCAGGTATTTACCAAATTTGATTAGTATTTATAGAAACACATAAGTTAAGGAAAATGAAAAGAGGAGTGAGAGGACATTGTCAGTGGTTTTTGGCAATGGTTTCATAAGTAGCTGCTTCAGGAGACTTTACTGCTGCCAGATCAACTGTTATAAAATACCATTTCATCAAGGCGTTCCTCTGCAGAAAAACTTCTAAGACCTGTGACTACAAGATCTAGTCTGGTCTCAACTTACTTTTCATTCATCCAGTTACTATTAATTGAATACTTATAATGTTCAAGGCAGGCTTCCCCAGTGGCTCAGCATTAAAAAATGTGCCTGCAGTACAGAAGCCACAGGAGACACAGGTTCCCTGGGTCAGAAAGATCCCCTGGAGGAGGAAATGGCAACCCACTCCAGTTTTCTTTCCTTGAGAATCCCATGGACAGAGGAGCCTGGTGGGCTACATTCCATAGGGTCGCACAGAGTTGAACACAACTGAAGCCACTTAGCAGCCAATGTGCAAGGCACTGTGTTCTCTATTGTGGAAGATAAGGAGATCGCAGAAGTGTTTCATTCTCCCTGGTTCACAAACATTCTGCCTCAGCCTGTTCAGTGTCTTCATCATCCTGGACCTTCCTTAAACTCTAGATAAGAACTGCCTCTTCAAAGAAGCCTTCCCTGATCCTTACAGCCCCTGACACATTAATCTCCTTACTCCTTCAAATTCTTAAACACTTACATATTTTACGTAATGTAAAAAAGCATGTAATGTTTTTTAGCACATGGGGTATGTGTATGTGTGTGTACTAATTTACCTAAAATATATAACTAATGTTTAGATGTTACCTAAGTGTTTAATGTGAGCATATACGCTGTTTTATATCTATTTTATATACTTATTTTATTTCTTTCACAGTAATCATCACAGGTAGTTGCCTTAATGTATATTTTTAACATTCAGGCTTGTTACATATTCATGATTAAATGCATGCATGTGAAATCACTTCAGTCATGTCCTACTCTTTGTGACCCCATGGACTGTAGCCCGCCAGGCTCCTCTGTCCTTGGGATTCTCCAGGCAAGAATGCTGGAGTGGGTTGCCATTCCCTTCTCCAGCCATTCCCTTCTCCAGTGAATAAATGGGTTTTCCTTTATTATGATTTTAACCTTCATGTTTATAGTCAGCAATTGTCCCAGTGTATAGCTTCATACTCTTTAAACATCAGTTTTTGGATAAGTGAGTCTATATAAATTTTCATCGTAGCAGACTCACAGGTTCTACTCAGGACAAAGTAAACCAGTATAGGAAACTTTTTTAAAGCCAAAATTTATAAACTGTTCAATTAATCAAAAGTGTATGGGATTTCCTTCTAGTGCTTTGCTAATTGCTGTAGTGTTGATATGCTGATTAAAAATGAAGTACATTTTTACCCTTAAGAAACTCCATGTGATTGGGAAGATAAGAAACATTGTCACAGAGTAACAGACATCAATTGAACATTTACATTGTGCTAGGCAATATGGTAAGGGGACTTTACATATATTTTATTTATTCTTTAGAGTAATCCCATGTGAAGTCGGTGGTATCAAACCAGTTTTACAGATAAAGAAGCAAAGACTCAGAAAAGTAGTTTACTCAAAGCTAAAAAATAGCTTACAAAAAGTAGCTTACTAGCTTTTTATACTGCTAGTACTTGGCAGAATTTGTTGGTCCATGGAGTCCTTGTTCATCTTCAGAGAATGATAGTTGTAAATCATTATGTAGATTTATACTGGCTGCCCAGGTGGCACAGTGGTAAAGAATCTGCCTGCCCAATGCAGGAGACGTGAGTTCATTCCCTGGGTTAGGAAGATCCGATGGAGGTGGAAATGGCAACCCACTCCAGTATTCTTGCCTGGGAAGTCCCATGGACAGGAGCCTGACAGGCTATAGTCCATGGGATCACAAAGAATGAGACACAACTGAGCGACTGAGCACATAGATATATAGACAATAAGAGCTAAAAGAATGTAGAAGGAAATAGATAAGTGAACAGGAAAGATTTCTTGAATTTTGATAGATTAGGAAGAAGTGAAGAGTGATATTTTAAGAGGAAGAAAAAGCATATCTGAACAGGGCATAAATGAAGACAGTGGGAAGATTCAGTTCAGTTCAATCGCTCAGTCGTGTCTGACTCTCTGCGACCCCATGAATCGCAGCACGCCAGGCCTCCCTGTCCATCACCAACTCCTGGAGTTCACTAGACTTCTTCCTCTTTAGGCTTGTCCATAATAAGAATCTATCTTTTATACTTTTTTCTCTTTTTGTTTTAGAGCTAGTCAGCTTTGCATTTAAGACCCAAGAATAGTTCCTGTGTAAGATCAAATTGTGCCTTTTTTACTACCTAAATATACCTGTTTCTTTTAAGGCATAGGTTTTATTTTTTTATTCAAAGGTGTGTCACTCTACTGCAGTGTAGATTGCACAAATACAGGGATCATGTACGTTTTGATCATAACTGTACCCTCTAGCACTCCTCATGGTGCCCACAACATAAATATTCGCTAAATAAGACTTCTCCAAGCAATAGCTTTGTTTTTATGATACCATCTGTTTCCAATGTTCATATGTAAAGAAATTCTCATAACTATTGCTTACTTTATGTGACCTAATATTTATTTCTCTTCCCAGTTTTTCTCAGCAGATTTAGATTCATTTAGCAAATACTTATTTATTGAGCACTGACTATATGCCAGATCCCGTTCTAGGCGCTAGGAATATAGTAAGAAACACTGTAGTAGTTAAAAACCTCTGTCCAGTCTGTCAAACTGACTGGAAAAATTCCTTGCAGTATTGTCATGGCTATTTCTCATCCCTTAACTGTTTTTTTGCATGACAAGGTGCTTTTCTTACAGGACAAGTTACTAATTTCGAAATGGCTGACATGCCTGTGTTATTAAGTAATGCCACATTTCTCAATCAAAACCAGCCCCTATTAAGCAACTCCAAATAGCCCAAAAGCATTCTCCAAGGAAGACCAAATAGATTCAGATTGCAAAATAGTTTCTCAAAAATTTAAAGAAGTGAAAAGTTTGATTAGAATTTATGCCAAACTCAGAGTTTGTTTTTATTATTAAAAATATGTCATATATTTTAAGCCAGGTTTAGCTTATGTGTATCTGGTTATTTCTCTAAGTGCTTAGTTAACAATTAAAAGAAGATAATGACATTACAAATGTTCATATAGGAAAAAAAACTTTGCAGAAGATTCTAAAAAGCTTAATTTAGTAGATATTGGTGGTTTTCTAGCACCTGTGATTGTATTTTCGTTGTAATACAGCTTTCCTATGTCTGCTAAAATACAATTTCTGATAGTGTTATCTTCATAATAATAGTCTTTACCATGTGAAAAGTTTTAGAAATTTGGTAGTAGTCACTGTTGAGATACAGGTTAATACTCAGTGTCTGGTTCATTGAATCTTCTGCTTACCTGAATTTTTCATCTTACCTGGATTATCATTTGTCAAAATATGAGAGAATATGATTTAAACCATTAAGAGATTATGAAGATAGTTGCTATCAGCTAACATTTATCAAGTGTTTACCATCATGTAGGCATTGTGCTCACTTTACAGATATCCTATGGTATGGTTACTATTATTATATATTCCCTATTTTTATAGACAAAGAAGTTGGATCTTAGGCTGAATTGCCCAGTATCATATGATTGGTACAGCTGAGATTTGAACTAGGGTCTGAGGCCAGACTCTGGACTCACTCTACAGCCTCAAGAATTTGAACATAAGTTTAACTGATTATTTGAAAATGCATTTTAGATTTTACAGTGCTTTGGGATCATGAGTTAATCAGTGTATACAACCTTACACTTCAAAAAAAAAAAGATAATTTAATAAACTTCATGATTTGAAGTAGTGCTACTCATTTGGGTTATTTTTGTTCTTAATACAGTTGATAAAATACTTTAAGGGACTAATTAATGTTATTCTTTTTTTCCCTTTTGACAGCATTGGATTCGAAGGCTAACAATTTGTCCAGTCTGTCCAAGAAATACCGCCAGGATGCGAAGTACTTGAACATGCGTTCCACTTACGCCAAACTTGCAGCAGTAGCTGTATTTTTCATCATGTTAATAGTGTATGTGCGCTTCTGGTGGCTGTGAAGTAGTGAATCCAGTCACTGGCAAGGGAGAACCTAGAACCCGGCAGGTGTATGTTTTCAGGAAGCTGAGCGCACAGAGATGTGTATTAGAATCCAAGTGGAACTTCTGCCTCTAAAGACCTTGCAAGAAAAGACATGTCCTGAAAATGAAAGATTACACCTCATTTAGTGAAGCTTAGCCCTATGTAGAAAGTGTCTTTCCGGGGCAGAGGCTTTCTCTGGGTGCTAAGCCATATACATTAGGGAACAGTAGATTATTTTGTTTGTTTGTTTCCCCTCCCAGTGTTTTACATTTTTCAAACAGCACTGACTGGGGCATTCTCATTCTCTAATGGAGCCGTCAGTGAGATTTGGCTTAACCAACTTATGCTAGCAAGTCTGAAACCCTTCAGAGAAGGCAGTCCTTCAGGAAGTTTTTTGACTCTGTTTAATCAACATTCCTTTCGTTGGTGACATTTGTGATTTTCAGGAATCTGAGTTGTTTGATGGCCTTTTAAACAAGACTCCAGTATGTGAAGGTTAATTGCTGTGCTGCAAGATACCCTGTCTATTGGCCCCTGTAGAAAGTTAACCTTGTTTTTCATTTATGATAATTTGCTTATTGCACAATTGCTTTAGGGTTAAATGTATTATATTAAGATGCCTTGAAATTATATTATAGCACTCCTTGATTAAGAAGCAAAAATGTTTTCTGTCATTTACTCTTAAAAGACTTAAAATTAGTTTGGGACATTCTTGACTTTATTTTTCTGCATCTGGTTTATATTAATATAAGAGTGAGTATAGCATATAGCCAGAGGCCCCTGACTTAGAGGGAAGACAGGCCAGCTCATCACTACAGCTTTGTCCTCTTTCCTCACTTCTTCACTACGATTTTCCCCACTCTTCCTCCTGCCACAGCTTGCTAAGGTTTTTTAAATTGCTCTGAGCCCTATAGTTTCATCTCCCATAAGTATCCTCTCAGTATATTCTCAAATTTCAAAATGGAAGATAATCAGTTGCATAGTTAATTAAATTGAAAATTTTCAGAACAACTACTCAAACTACTAAACATATTTATCTAAGAAAATCTGAGAGCACCTCATATCTGCTTCAGTTATGTAATTCTCTAGGAATGTTCTAGAGATAGGCAACTCATTTACAGTACATTCTGTTAACAAAAGTACCTGAATTTTCCCTTTTTTGCTCAGGGATGATGAGAATTTCCTTTTACTTTCTGAGGTAGAATTTTTTAAATAGGGAGAATAGGCCTTTTAAATATTGTCACAAGAGTCTACAATATAACCTCTAATTCCTACACATACTGCAAATATTTCTTTAAATTGTACAGGAAAATGAACCAACTTCTTACTTCTTAAGATCTTTGGGAAGAACTTTAACCAGTAAGCAATTTTATAACTCAGGATCATCAAACCTACTGTTCTGATTCCTGATAGAGAAAAAAATTTTTTTTTCTTTAAAACAAGGCAAGGAGAAATGCTTATTTTATTCCTGATAATTTATAGAACTAGAATAAAAATTTTTTCTTCCCACTTTGGACCTCTCTCTGCCAATTGGAGTTTTGTGCATGAAATAAGAAGTTACTTTTTATAGAGAATAAGTGCTTGAAGTCCCTAAAAGTCTTGTCCCTAAGTAATGATGTTGGTAATAAAAGCCTTTGAAAGGCTGAAAACCTAAATAGTAGTACCATAGCATTTGGTACTTCTGTAGGAGTGGAGAGTGAGTGGCAGCTCGTTGTTGAGAGTTGCATGCTGCAACCAAGTGGTCAGCAATGAAATAAATACTTCTAGAATGTTCCCTTCAGTGTGAAGCTTTGTTATCTACTATAGTTAATTTACATGCACATATTCTTCTAGATACATTCCTACCTAAATTCAGAGGGTTAATTAAAAAATGATATGGGGTAGGGGATGAGAAACAAAGAGATAAAGTAGTTAATGATTATGATGGCAGAAAATGAGAGAGCAGGACTGTCATGGCTCCTACTTGTGTTCTTTATTGGAGGAAGTGCGAAGATCTAATTAGGTGGAATCAACCAGCAACCAGACAGACATCTAAAATAGAACGTGATAAATGCTGTTCAGGGTTGTCGAGGGCACATTAAGAAAGGACACCTAATTTACTGTGGCAAGGAGGATGGTAAGAGAAGGAGAGTGTGACTTCCCTTACAGAGTCAGTGACTTGTGCAAAGTCATGAGTTAAAAGAATGAGATTTGGGGGGATCGTATTCCTTGGTTTGGGTTTCACTGGTGGCTCATATGGTAAAGAATCTGCCTGCAGTGAGGGAGTTCGATTGTTGGGTCAGGAACATCCCCTGGAGAAGGGGATGTCAATTACGTCTGACTCTTTGTGACCCATAGACTGTAGCCCACCAGGCTCCTCTGTCCATGGAATTCTCTGGCAAGAATACTGGAGTGGGTTGCTGGGCCCTTCTCAGGATCATCCAGACCCAGGGATTGAACCTGGGTCTCCCGCATTGCAGGAAGATTCTTTGCCATCTGAGCCACTAGGTAAGCCTGAATGGTGGTGGCCACACAATTAAGGCTTTTGGTTAGTGTATTTAGCAGAAGTGACTGAGCCATACATGGTTGTCTTTTTAGCTCAGCAAAAGGCAAAGACAGAGGTCGTACAGATGTTACTACTATAATTGCACATTAACTAATTGAACCAAATAGCTTGTACTTTTAAAAAGTCCCCAAAGAAGAGTTTGTAGCATGTGTGACATAGTTTGAGGTAGAAGGAGCAAATTGAGTCCCACATCCTTTTAATCATTACAGGTAGGGTTGACCCAACAGTCAACTGTCTTGAGCAATTTAATCACTCTGTTTAATAAAGTTTATTTCAAATGCTGTGATTGAATCCATGTTTTAGATTAGAAAAGTTGTTGGAAATTTGAGTTCCATATCCTCATCAAAACTGGACTAATTCTTTTTTTCTTCCATAACCTTCATTAACTGAGCACATTATTAGGCATTTTACATGTCTTATTACAGTCCCCTCATAACCATTTTCCCAGGTTGCCCAAGGTCACATAGCAAGTTGAAGTACCAGCTCTGATAGGCCTCCAACCACTACATATACTGTTTGTTCCTAACTTATGATGTAGACGTGTTTGTTCTAAGCACTATCTCACTTTGTCCTGTAGGGTTATTTTTATTTTTTGGAAAAGGTTTTTGTTTGTATATATATACAATTTCATTTTATTATTTCTATCTTTTTCATTTCCTTATCTGTCATTTTTCCCTTTATTCCTTTTTAGTAATTTTAACTCTTGGGTTCTTGTTGGCCTTTTCTCATTCTTGGTTTGTAACACTTTTTATTTGCTCCTTTTACATTTGATTTTAATGTTAACTCAGCATTTTTCTACATCTGATTTACTTAAGATTTAGCAAAATGATTTTTTAAAATCTCCCTCTTTTTCTTATGTCCTTTTGCTCATTCTCTTCCCCCGCCCCCCTACATTTTCTATTCCTTTCCATTTTACTTCATTTCCCTAGATGCTGCTTTTACTTAGGAGTTACTGTTATGCTACAGCTTTACTTCTGTAAGTGAGAGCTTTAAAATGAACTGTTAGACTTACTCATTATTTTTATATCTTATATCTTAATTTATCTTACCTTCTTGATTTCATAACATACTGTGTTCTCTTATCAGTCAATGCAGATATGCCCCTGGTTTAAGGAATCCCTTTACACAGCATTACAAACACTGCAAGAATTCTTCAAGAACAAGCTCCTCTAGTTTGTCTTCAGTATTTGGGGCTTCAGCTCTCACTTGTGTTACTGATGGCTCCAAATGTACCTGTCTGTGCTCACACTGAGATCTAGATCCAGTTATTTTGCTGCTTGTTGGATATCTGTGTTTCGAGTATTCCGTAAAACTTTAGTGCACTTAAAACATCTTACTGCCTTCAAAGTTAAAACCTATCCTGTGCTTCCTAAGGCATTTCTAACTTTTAGACATCACCTGCCACTCCTTTACCTCAGCTACAAGTCAGGAATTGCATATGACTCCTCAGTTTTCTCCTACTACCTCTCAACTATTCAAACTTGGTTTTCTTAACCTCCAAAATAGGCATCATTTATCACTTCCTTTCTTTTCAGCCTAAGATTCAAGTTCTCGTTCAAGCTCTTTAAGTTGGTCTCCTGCAGCAGCCTCCTTACACATGTCCCTCTTTCATCCCAATATTACTAAGTTATTAATACCAAAGATGTTCATAAAGAGCCAATCATGCCCCATTTCCTATAGAATAAAAGATTGCATACCCCAGTCTGCCTTCCACAGTGTGACCTCATATCCTTTCAGACCCATCTGCCACTCCCCACCACCTCTGTCTCATCCACACCTAATTCTCTAGCTTTCTCTAATCAGTCAAGTTACCCCTTTACCTTGGCTCATTGGTACCTTCTCTCCAGAACTTTTTGTGTGTGTACCTTATTCCTTTTCATTTCCAACCTACTAAAGTTCTGCTCATCTCAAAGACCCAGCTCTAACACCTCTTTTGTAAAGCCTAACATTCTCACATCCTCCTTACTACCAACCTGAGAGAAGTTGTGGTTTCAGACCTCCCATAGCAACGTGCTTGTATTTCCAGCATAGAACCTACCAATTAAAAATAGCAGTTTGTGTGTACTTGTCTCCTTGGCTGTATACCATGTGAGTCCTCTAAGGTGAAGACCTATTGGTAGTCATGTCTTTGAATCCTTGGCACTTGGTACAGAGACCTGTTGGAGGGACTCAGCAAATAATTGTAGAATGAGTGCCATTGAATTATGAAAAACTTAACGCACGTTTTCTAGAACTAGACTGTTTTTCAAGTCATGGCTGTACACATAATTTTAATAGAAGCGGAAAACAACGTGGGGTAAAATGGTATAGGCCTAATAAGGGGATCGGAAGGAAAGAGGCACATTAAAAAGTCAGAACGAAAGAGACCAACAGGAAGATAAGGAAGAAAGATAAGATAGCAAATGAAATTGGTTCTAGGCAGAAACAATTTAAAGATAAAAGAGTGAAGAGTAGGACGTGGAATCAAATTAGACTTGAAGTGAAAGCACAAAAGTCAGGGCAGACTTGGTCTGGAAATGTTTCCTGTTGACCTCAGAGCCTATGGTTGCTTTTATGTATAATGCATAATATTAAATGAGCTTTTCATGTCACTTAAGTTCTTACCAATTTGTCATCAAAGTGACTCTAGTGATAATTACCTGGACCCAGATGCCATGTAAAGTAAGACCTTATTTACCATGCAAGAAATAAACTGGCTAAAGGGTTAGTTTTGCCCAACCGATAGTGGTTTGCACCCGCCAGACTTCTCTCAGGGATTCCCGCACAAATAGTGTAGGTAGGCAATGAAGTTTGATCTACAGTCTAAGGTGGCTCAGTGGTAAAGAATCCTCCTGCCATTGCAGGAGCCCCAGGAGATGCAGGTTCGATCCCTGGATCAGGAAGATCCCCTGGAGGAAGAATTCTTGCCTAGAGAATCCCATAAACGGAGGATTGTAGCCTGGTGGGCTACAGTCCGTGGGGTCCCAAAGAATGGGACATGACTGAGCAACTGAGAATGCATGCACACACAGTCGGGCTATACTGCAGTATTTAAGATGTGTTTGCACAGTCCACTTCTCAGGCAGTGACTTGCTGTTTCCAGAAGAGGGCAGCAAAATTCTAATCTGAGGAGTCTTCACCACTTCCTCAAAGTAAAGCAGTATTTCCTTGAGAGGAAAACAACTGTACTGTAAAGAGAACAACAGCCCTTAAAAATGAATGATCTTTTAGGTGACAGATGAGGGAAATCCCGATACTATAAATGCCATAACAAGCAGTCACTCATTTCAAATAATGTTTTCCTTCTCCGTAATCTCTGAAGAAAATAATTGGGGCTGTTTCTTTAATCTCATTTTAACGATTTGACCTGTGTAACCAGAACCCATCCCCTCATCCCCAGCCCATTTAACCCCAGATTTTCACATCTCACACTGCACTGGTTTTTAAATAAAAATAGTTTTAATAGAAAAGTAAGATGTTCAGGCCTGATTCTTTCAAGATGTCTGGCTAAGTCCAAAGAATGATTTCCGAAGGTGTCCAAATGTCTGTCATGGAGTTTGTGCCATTTGGAGCAAATGTTATCTGTATCATCTGTGTCTGATCTTTATTTTTTTATTATTTCAGTTTGTTTTAAAATATCCTTGTGCTTTTAGACCTTCTAAGGACTCAGCAGCTAACGTTTAAACTCATCTTTTTTGTTGTTGTTTTTGAATTGTTCTTAATAGCGTATATGGTACTCTCATACTTGTTTCACGTGAGGTTGATAGCCACGGCCACCGTTTTACAGATAAATTTTCTCATCTGTAAGCAGAATAGCTGCTCTTTGCTTAGAAAAGTGCAGGGAGGTGCCTCAGATGACAAGAGAGTCCCGAGGGGAGGGTATTTTCCCTTTCCAAATAAATGATAGAAGAGCTCATTCAGAATCTGATGCTTTTTTGGTCTGCTCTACTACAATCAGATGGGGTAGAAAGACTTTCAGTTACAGTTTTTCATTTTCTTCTGCTTTTGTTGGTTTATTTCTGGCTCTGTACTTTTGAAAAAAATGATCTGTTTCTCGCTCTACCCCCATTTTGCCACCTCCAAGTCAGAGTCTTCTTTCCATTCCGGCTAAACCTCTTGCTGTTCTTAAGAATTGCATCACATTCTTGGCTTACTGTAGACCAGCACCCCCACATTGGCACCAGGGAGTGTATGGGCCTTCTTTATTGGTTGAAAGTTCTTGTCTGGTGAGCACACAATATGTCACTCACTTCCTGACTTCCAGCCCTGGCTGAATTTGTCTCTTGGAAAAAAATACATACTTCTCAGACTTTTGTTTGTTTATAATTCCCCTTTACTTTGGCCATGTCCTTGGAATGAGCAAGATTTGCCTAAGTGGAAGCCATGTTGAAGGCCTTTTGAAGTAGAGCATATGTGTGCCTCAATGAAGGAGCTACCTTATTGTTCCTAATTCTTCACTTCACCCTCACTTTCAACCCAGTCTAGTCAGCATTGGCTCCCACAGTGCTGAAGAGTTGAAAGGGCTTTCACTAAACACAGTAATCTCCCCCCACCCCCCAATATTACCAAACCAATGGATACATCCGTCTCTTATCTTACTTGACTCTGCACAGCTTCAGATGCTATTGACCTCCTTGACAGACTCGCCATCTTCCTTTGGTCTCCACAGAGTTATTATTTTCCTGCTGTAATCGTGGCTCTTCAATATCCTTTGCAAGTTCCTCTTTCTGTAGTGTTAGTGTTCCTTAAGACCCATCCTATGTCAGCCTCTTTCTTTTATACTTTCTCTGAGAAGTCACATCCCCTTTCATGGCTTTTGTTGAGATTTCTATGCCAATAACTTCCAAATCTCTACTTCTCCTAACTCCAGACTCAACTGCCTTCTAGAATCTCTCCACCTGGAAATTTCTGAAACCATATTAGCACACTCCCTTCAAACTATTCCTCCTCTAATGTTCCTCATCTAAATATGTCACAATATCCACCCAGATGCTCTAGCCAGAAACCTAGGGTACATCCTTGATTACTCTTTTGCTCACCCTCCACCTTCCATCAATAACCAAGTCCAGTAAAATCTAATCCTTTGGATTTACCCACTCCCTTTATCCCTATCTGGCCTAAGTGATCACCTCTGGATTTCTACAATTCCTGCTAGTTTCTTGCCTCTAGTTTTTCTCCCCTTGGATCATTTTCTACCAATCACCAGAAAGTTTTTAATAAATGTAATTCTGATAAATTCGCCTCCTTTGTTTAAAATCATTTACTTGCTTCCCACTGTCCTTAGGCTAGAGCTCAAACTCCTTAGTGTGGCTTATAAGCTCTTCATGATCGGCAACCTGCCTACCTGCCATCAGTCTGTGCTCCACTCCCACCGGATTCCAGTGTTTCAAATACGTACCGCTTCCTCTTGCTTCTTGACCTTCACAAATACTCTTTCCTTTGTCTGGAATGCTGTATCAGAACTTCAAATATACCTAGTCTAAATACTACCCCCAAATTGTCATTTCTCTGATTCCTCAATCATAATTGAATTTGGACACTTAATTCTAAATTAACTCTTGAATTAAAACCCAAATTAATCTTATCCCAGCTGATGTATTTCTTATTTCTCTGAAAAAATACCATCCAAGGATATGTTCTAATGAAAAATGTATTTGAACTAATTAACTTAGATCAGGATTGACTTTTACCATAGCTGAATATAAACTGGAACATATTTTTTAAATTACTGGGATGTTTCCTTGATTATTATTCATCATGACATTCTGTCTTTGGAATTTTTTGTTCATTTCCAGTGGGCTTCTACTGCTCTCCTGTCTTCCCTCTCATCCCTTCCCCTCTGGTTACCCTACACTTGCCCCTCATTGGATCCAGTTTGCATGCAGTGGTAGCTGCTGTGGGGCTGCGGTTAAATAGAACTGCTCAGACTGCAACAGGAAAGCACTGAATCGAAAGCAAGGGAGAGGAAGCACAAACCGATACCCACCACAAAGCTGCTGAGTGCCCAGCATGACCCAAGCCGCACCCTCTGATGAGGAGTCTTGTGGAGGAGTAAGAAGCCACAGAGTTTAATAAATCATCAGCACAGCCTGTTCTCCACTTCCCGTGATCCAGCCTTCCTGGGTTACATGAATGTCACCGAATTCTGGCCTAGGAAAGTGGGTGATGGCAGAATAGCCACGAGAGAAGTAAGGGGTAGGGGAAAGCCCCTCAGATGAATGACTGTGGACCATTTATCTCAAACTGTCCATAGGGTCCAGCTCTGTAAACAGAAAGAGCCCTGGTATATGAGTGTTTCAAAGGAGCTGTCTACTTGAGTGATTCCCAGATGTAGGTTCCCATGTTCTCTGAAATATCTTTCCTACCTGCCTTAAAAGCTGCTTAAGTACTGGCCAGTACTATTTTATTTTATAGCTGAAGATAAGGCCCTTGTGAGATGCAATCAGAGAGCTTTAAATTCATGTCAAGGTATAAATGACTATTTTCAGATTCTCTCCTGACTTCGATGGAGGGAGAAAGAGAAGGGAAGGAGGAGAGAGCATCACAGATGTATTCCCCCTACTTTATGAATTAGCCCATGCCTGCCCTGGTTATTTATGTTTGTTGCCTTTGCTATCAAAGGAAATGCTATGGAGAGGGAAATGGCAGCCCACTCCAGTACTCTTGCCTGGGAGATCCCATGGACAGAGGAGCCTGGCAGGCTACAGTCCATGGGGTCACAAAAGAGTCACATATGGCTTAGTGACTATCCCACAACAGCAACCCTGTGGTAGCCAGCCTCCAGGGAAGCCCTCAGTGATCCTTGCCTCTGTTTATACCCCCAGGTAGTCTCCCCACACTGAGTCAGAGCTGAATTGTGTAGCCAGTTAATGAAGACAACTATATACAACTTCTGAGGATAGGTCGTTAAAAGTCACTGTGGCATTTGCCTTGTTCTCTGGGCTCACCTTTCTGGGGAAGTTAGCTGTCATGCCATGAGGACATTCAAGAAGCTCTGCCAAGAGGACCATGCGGGAGTAAGGGAGGCCTCCCACCAGCGGCCAGCACCATGTGACTTGCTAGCCATGTGATTGGGCTACCTTTAATGTAATTCTCCATCCCCAATCAAGCTTTCAAATGATTGCAGTCAATATCTGAATAAAACTCATCAAAATAAAACAAACTCCTGAGCCCCCCAAAACCCTGGCTAAACCCACTGAAACTATAAGAAAATAAATGTCTATTGTTTTCTAAAAAAAAGGAAACACTAATTCTTCAGCAGCCAGAATTCTAGGGAAGGAGATGAAAAGTGTGGAGAAACGTGTAGTAACTAGATCTAGATTTTAAACATTTGTGAGGTTGGGAACTCCTTGAAATTGCAGAGTCTCACAGTGACTCAGTCCTTATTACCTCAGAATCTGGGGAAGTGAGATGGGCCCCGCTTTTGCAGCTGGAGAGGCGGAGGACAGAAACCAGGGGTTGCCATCTTGGTCTGCAGGAAAAGCTGTTTTGCTTGGCTGGAAGTGGGCACTTGTGTCTTCACAGAGTGCCAGACTCACACTTCAGATAACAGAACAGGAAATACGGTTAGTGCAGCAGGGAGGGGAGAAAGAACTTACTGTGTACCCAAGACTATTAAGCTACCCAGGGGCCTCTCTGCATCACACTTTGCTGTCCCTTAAGCAGCGGGGACTGACTATGGGGAGCTCTGGGAAGCAGGTGAAATGTGTCCTGGAGGTACATCTCTTTCTCTGGCAGCATTCTTACCCTTCTTGTCATGTTCAGCTTATTCTCTTCAACCCAGAAAACCTTCCAAGATCTAGATCATCAATGAAATTTCAATGGAGGAATATGGGCACCTTGATAGGAGGTGAGGGAAAGAATTCTAGAGTGGATGGACCATCTCTCTCAGAAGGCCAGAGCCACAAGTGGTAAAAATGTGACCTCTGTTTTAGTAACCCCAAAAGCAGTGTGTTGGAAGGGATCCTAATCAAGGGAAAAAGGGAACGGGGCTGTAGTCAGATGACTTTGTTTTGAAACTCTCCTCCCTCCTCCTTCCTTCCTTTCCTCCCAGAAAGGAGGAGAGGGGAAGATAGCCATAGAATGGAATGCTCCTTGAGGCTCAGAGGAATGGGGCCAGCTTCCCAAGCCTGAGTGCCCTGCCCAGGGGCTGCCCAATTTTTTCAGCAATCAAGGCTTCCTGCTAAACCCTCAAGTTGTGTTTAATAATTATCTGTGATCCAAGCTGCAGGGGCAGAGTGACTTTGCTCCCCTGGTGCCATCTTTCAGCTGGTGACCTGCCTTAATACATTCCATTCCTTAACGAAATTCTAATATGACTACAAAGAAGGGGAGACAAGGAGTGTGAGCTAATTTCTGAAAAAAAATTTACTTATGAAAACAAGAGAGAGAGGTTAGTTAGAGGGCATGTGGAGTAAAGAATGGATTTCTTCTTTTTTTTTTTTTTAATGAAGAGAGGTTTAGGGATGTACACAAAGAGTGTAGTAAGAGATCTTGAGCAAGTTACTTCATTCCTAAACATTGATTCTTTCATCTGGGGAAAACAGGAGAAGTTTCTATGAAGATTACAATTAAAATCAAACCCACAGTAACAGCTTGTGCGCTGCAAAGCCCTTTTAAATATGTTAATTATTGTAACTATTATCATCTAGTGACTATACAGATGAGTAAGCCCTGGTCACAGCTGTTTCATCTCTGTCTCTTATACCCTGTATGACAGAGCTGTGAGGAAGAGATGAGCTCTTGAGTAGGCTGGGCCAAGACACACAAGGAAGAGGCTAATTAATAGTGGTGTGATATGTTTCTTGCCATGCTTTGGACCTTTGGTGGTGTCCTTTGAACCTTGGATGGTGTCTGTGTGTGTGCACGTGCGTGTATGTGTCTTACACGATACTTTGCTACCAAATACTACTAAATGTAGCCTATTCTTCACCTTTAACTGTATTCTTATTTTAATTAACATATATTACTTTTAATTCTTATTTTAAAAACATATGTTTTAGATCTCTCCAAAAGGCTCTAATTTAGAGAAAACATTTTTAGAAATTAAAACTACCCTTCTTGAAATGCAAGGGAATATACAAATAATATTTAGATATGAATTTTTGCTTAGACAAAGGAGCATTTTCCTAGAAGTTACCTGCTGTCAATCCACAGCTTTTGCAGGAAGGGTTAACCTCTTATCTTTTCTGGCTATTTGCAGGATTGCATTATAATTTTGCTTTGAAGCAAAATTGGCCACAGTAATCATGAGTCCTTTAGCAAACACTTCCCATCAACTCTACCCAGTATTATACACTCAGCGAAGCAGTCTTTATCCTCATTATCATTTGCTTTGCCCCTTTCTTTGAGCCATCTCACCCCCATTCCTATACAATTTGCAGTAAAACTATCCTGCGAATTTCACTCCCACATTTCCACCCCCCTCTTCCCATGTGGCTTCCTAAATTGAGGTGATTTATGCCTTCATTTCTTGGTGCAGCTCTTTACCTATCCCTTATCATCCCTCCTCCACTCCTTAGTCCGTATTCCTCTTCCCCTGGCCCCTCTGCACCTCCAGCATTTATTACTACCAACCCCTCAGGCCAGTCCATAGCATGCTCCTTCATATATTACACAAACAAATGTTTTGAGGGTACTGAACAGAACAACCTGGTGTCTATTTCCAATAATGAATAAAAATAGCTGTATTCACATATAATTTATGTACTGTAAACTTCACATGTTTAGGGTGTACAATTCAATGGTTTGGGCTTCCCTCGTGGCTCAGTGGTAAAGAATCTGCTTGCCAATGCAGGAGACACGTGTTCAATCCTTGGGTCGGGAAGATCCCCTGGAAAAGGAAATGGCAATCCACTCCAGTATCCTTGCCTGGGAAATCTCATGAACAGAGGAGCCTAGTGGGCTAAAGTCCGTGGGGTCACAAGGAGTTGGACACGACATAGCACCTGAACAACAACAATTCAATTGCTTATAGTATGTTTGTAGAGTTTTACATCTGTTACCTTAATTAATTTTAGAACATTTTCATTATCCCCCAAAGAAATCTTATACCAGTTAATAGTCACTCAATATTTTCCCTCACCATTTCACCCTTTTGTGCCCCCTAATTCTAGATAACCAATAACATACTCTTTCTTTTTATAGATCTGCCTCTTCTAAACATTTTACATAAATGAGATCCATACATTAGTGGTCTTTTGTGACTGGCTTCTTTTACCTACATGATGTTTTTCAGGTTCAACCATATTTGTAGCATGTGGTATCTGTACTTCATTTCTTTTTATTGCCAAACAATGTTCCATGGTACTGAATATTTTCACTTATCCATTCATCTGTTGGTGGACATTTAGGTTGTTTTCCTTTGGAGGCTATTATATGAATAAAACTACTATGAACATTTATGTGCAACTTTTTGTATGGACATAAGTAGTTTTTTTGGGGGGGGATAGATACAAGGTAACTCTACTTTTAGCATTTAGAGGGACTGCCAAATTGTTTTCCAAAGTGGCTGCACCACACTTCTTATTTTCTCATAAGCAGTATATGAGGTTCCAATTTCTTCATATCCTAACCAAAATTTGTTAACATCTGCCTTGTTCATTAAATCTAGTCTAGTGAGTGAGAAGTGGTATCTCATTGTGATTTTCATTTTCATTTCCTGAATGACTTTTCATGTGCTTATTAGCTATTTGTATAAACATTTTCTTTGGAAAAATATCTATTGTACTTATTTTTAATTGGATTATTGGTCTTTTTACTATTGAATTGTAAGAGTTCTAGATACAAGTCCCTTATCCAACTTATGATTCACCAATATTTTCTACCATTCTGTGGGCTGCCTTTTCACTTTCTTCACAGAGTCCTGTGAAACACAAAAGTTTTTAATTTTGATCAAGTTCAATTTATCGATCTCTTTTATCATTTGTGCTTTTGGTGTTGTCTCTAAGAACAACACCTAACTCAAGGTCACAAAGATTTCTTCCCATGTTTTCTTCTATAAGGTTAATAATTTTAGCACCTACATTTAAGCCTAAAGATCCCTTTTGAGTTAATTTTTATGTATGATATTTGGTAGAGGTCCAAATGAATTCTTTTGCATGTGGACATTCATTTGCCCCAACACTATTTGTTGAAAGGACTATTCTTTCCCTATTGTCCTGACTTTTTGTCAAAAATCAGTTGTATCACTTTATAGATTACTCATTCTGTTTCATTGACTTATATGTTGTTGTTGTTCAGTCACTCCTTCATGTCTGATTCTTTGCAACCCCACGGACTGCAGCATGCCAGGCAACCAGGTCCTTCACCATCTCCTGGAGCTTGATCAAACTCATGTCCATTGAGTTGGTGATGCCATCCAACCATCTTGTCCTCTGTCATCCCCTTCTCCTCCTGCCTCCTATCTTTCCCAGCATCAGGGTCTTTACCAGTGAGTTAGCTCTTTGCAGCAGGTGGCAAAGTATTAGAGCTTGAGCTGCAGCATCAGTTCTTCCAGTGAATATTCAGGATTGATTTCCTCTAGGATTGACTGGTTTGATCTCCTTGCAATCCAAGAGACTCTCAAGAGTCTTCAACACCAGTTTTAAAGCATCAGTTCTTCATCACTCAGCCTTCTTTATGGTCCAACTCTCACATCCATACATGACTACTGGAAAAACCATAGCTTTGACTAGATGGACCTATGTCAGCAAAAGAATGTCTCTGCTTTTTAACACACTGTCTAGGTTTGTCATAGCTTTTCTTCCAAGGAACAAGCGTCTTTTAATTTCATGGCTGCAGTCACCATCACAGTGATTTTGGAGCCGAAGAAAATATGTCTGTCCTTATTCTAGTACCACACGTTTTAAAAATGATTACAGGGTATCTTTTTGCAATTTATTTATTTATTTTTGTCTGTGTTGGGTCTTTGTCGCTGTGCTCAGGCTTTCTCTAGTTGTGGTGAGTGGTGGGCTACTCTTTGTTGTGGTGCGTGGGCTTCTCATTGCAGTGGCTTCGCTTGTTGCAGAGAACAGGTCCTAGGGCATGTGGACTTTAATAGTTGCAGCACGTGAGCTCAGTAGTTATGGCACATGGGCTTAGTTGCTCCATGGCTTGTAGGATCTTCCTGGACCAGGGATTGAACCTGGGCCCCCTGCATTGGCAGGTAGATTATCATCCACTTTGCTACCAGCGAAGCCCCACACCGTCTTGATTACTGTGGTTTTTCAGTAAGCTCTGAAATCAGGAACTGTGAATCTGCCAACTTTTGTTTTTCAAAATCATCTGGCTATTCTTTTGTTGTTTTGTTGATTCACTTTTTAATTTGTTTTTTAATTAGAGGATAATTGCCTTACAATGTGCTGGTTTCTGCCACACAACAATGCAAACGAGTCATAATTGTGTGTGTGTGTATATATATATACACACATATACAGATATATATATATATCTGCCCTCCCTCCCTTTTGAGCCTCCATCCCCCTGTCTCATTCATCCCACCCTTTCAGGTTGTCACAAGACGCCAGGTTAGGCTGTGTTATTTAGTAGTTTCCCACTAGTTATCTATTGTACACACAATAGAGTATATATGTCAATGCTACTTTCTCAATTTGTCCTACCCTCTCCTTCCCCCGTTGTGTCCACACATTCTTTCTCTACATCTGTGTCTCCATTGTGTGTGTGCTCAGTTGCTCAGTTGTGTTGATTCTTTGCGACCCCATGGACTGTAGCCTGCCAGGTTCCTCTGTCCATGGAATTTTCCAGTCAAGAATATTGGAATGGGTTGCTATTTCCTACTCCAGGGGATCTTTCCAACTCAGGGATTGAACTGGCGTCTCTTGCTCCTCCTGCACTGGCAGGCAGATTCTTCACCACTGCACTATCTGGGGAGTCCATGTCTCCATTCTTTCCCTGCAAACAGGTTCATCAGTACCATTTTTCTAGATTCCATATGTATGAGTTAATATATGATATTTGTTTTTCTCTCCCTGACTTCACTCTGTATAATAGGCTCTACATTCATCCACCTCTTTAGAATGATTCAGAATTCATTCCTTTTTATGGCTAATATTCCATTGTATATATGTATCACAACTTCTTTATCCTTTCATCTATCAATGGACATCTTGGTTTCTTCCATGTCCTGACCATTATAAATATTGCTTCAATAAACATTGGGATACATGTGTCTTTTTGAATTGTGGTTTTCTCAGGGTATACGCTCTGTAGTGGGATGCAGGGTCATATGGTAGTTTTACTCCTAGATTGTTAAGGAATCTCCATACTGTTCTCCATAGTGGTTGTATCAGTTTACATTCCCACCAACTGTGCAAAAGAGTTCGCTTTTCTCCACATTGTCTCCAGCATTTATTGTTTGTAGTTTTTTTTTGATGATCGCCATTCTGATTGGTGTGAGGTGATACCTCACTGTAGTTTTGATTTTCATTTCTCTAATAACAAGCGATATTGAGCATATTTTCATGTTTATTGGCCATCTGTATGTCTTCTTTGGAGAAATGTCTGTCTAGGTCTTCTGCCCATTTTTTATTGGGCTATTTGTTTTTCTGACATTGAGTTGTATGAGTTGCTTATATACTTTGAAGATTAATCATTTGTCAGTTGCTTCATTTGCAATTATCTTTTCCCACTCTGAGGGTTGTCTTTTAATCTTGTTTATTGTTTCCTTGGTGAATTTTAGGATCAGTTGAAATTGACAAACTGACCCTAAAATTTAGTCCCCATTTTTAATAAATTATTAAAACATTTTCTTACATATTTAAGATGAAATTGGATAAGAAGGACCAAGCAGGTTCACTTTGGAGTTGTGAAAAGCAGGGTGGTCCTTTGAAAGGGAGACCAAACTGATGGAGGAGGGGAATACGGGAGCCAAAAAGTTTGGTGAACTTCCCACCCTAGTGAGAGGAATGTTTGTTCAGAGGAGGCAGTTTGATCTAGCACCAGGGGACATTGTAAAAGATAATTGAAACTGTTAAGTCCATTGATCTCCCCAGAAGAATAAAAGATCTCCAAATAAGCAGTATTGTTAGTTTGTTGATTCTTACAGAAGAAGATTCTCATCAAACTAGGCGGAGCAGCTGGCCCTTTCTTAGAGATGTAAGACAAGAAAAAAAAAGAAGAAATTCCTCCCTGTCTTTTCTTACCTCTCTCTGTGGCCAGGCCTAACCTTTATCCATTATTGTTCCCCTTCCCCTTTATAAATTCCCTGAAAAGAGAGGGAGGGGAGGGAGAAAAAGAAGACAACCATACAAGGAGAGAGGGCTAGAGATGCTGGGGTAGGTGAGGAATCCTGGAGCACTGAAAATGAAAGACCTTTAAGGTACTGCTGGGCTTCCCCAGTCGCTCAGGTGGTAAAGAATCCACCCGCAATGCAGGAGAGCTGGGTTCAATCCCTGGGTCAGGAAGATTCCCTGGAGAAGCGCATGGCTACCCACTAGAGTATTGTAGCCTGGAGAGTCCCATGGACAGAGGAGCCTGGTGGGCTACAGTCCATGGGGTCGCCAAGGGTCGGACAGGGCTGAGTGACTAACACAACAACAGCAAGGAGCTGCTAACAGAGCCCACTATGGAACGTGACAAAATAGAACAAGAGCCGTGGGATGAGCACATTCTTTGACTCAGGAACCCAACTCCTGATAGCTTATCCTGAGGAAATAAAACATGAAAAAATTGGGAGTGGCAATGTTAATGAGGATGTTATTTACAATAGCACCAGCTGAGACAACCTAAATCTCTAAAATAATTGTTTTATGACACCATAGTATTGTAAAGATGGTAGATAATCATTCCAGCTCCGCGATCAAAATATCACCTGAAGGGCATCACATCCCACTGCATTCTCTACCACCCCGGGCTCAAGTCACATAATCTCTCACCTGAATTATTCCAGGGGCCTCCCAACTCATTTTTATGCTTTCACCCCAACCCCTCATGTACTCTTAACACAGTAGTCATCGGAACCCTTTAGAAACTTTAACATGACTATCCTCTATGCAGATCAGGAAGCAACAGTTAGAACTGGACATGGAACTATAGACTGGTTCCAAATAGGCAAAGGAGTATGTCAGGGCTGTATATTGTCACCCTGCTTATTTAACTTATATGCAGAGTACATCATGAGAAACGCTGGGCTGGAAGAAGCACAAGCTGGAATCAAGATGGCTGGGAAAAATATCAATAACCTCAGATATGCAGATGACACCACCCTTATGGCAGAAAGTGAAGAGGAAGTAAAAAGTCTCTTGATGAAAGTGAAAGAGGAGAGTGAAAAAGTTGGTTTAAAGCTCAACATTCAGAAAACTAAGATCATGGCATCTGGTCCCATCACTTCATGGAAAATAGATGGGGAAACAATGGAAACAGTGGCTGACTTTATTTTGGGGGGCTCCAAAATCACTGCAGATGGTGATTGCAGTCATGAAATTAAAAGACGCTTACTCCTTGGAAGGAAAGTTATGACCAACATAGACAGCATATTCAAAAGCAGAGACATTACTTTGTCAACAAAGGTCCATCTAGTCAAGGTTATGGTTTTTCCTATGGTCATGTATGGATGTGAGAGTTGGACTGTGAAGAAAGCTGAGTGCCGAAGAATTGACGCTTTTGAACTGTGGTGTTGGAGAAGACTCTTGAGAGTCCCTTGGACTGCAAGGAGGTCCAACCAGTCCATTCTAAAGGAGAATGGGTGTTCTTTGGAAGGACTGATGCTGAGGCTGAAACTCCAATACTTTGGCCACCTCATGCGAAGAGTTGACTCATTGGAAAAGACCCTGATGCTGAGAGGGATTGGGGGCAAGAGGAGAAGGGGACGACAGAGGATGAGATGGCTGGATGGCATCACCAACTCAATGGACATGAGTTTGAGTAAACTCCAGGAGTTGGTGATGGACAGGGAGTCCTGGCGTCCTGCGATTCATGGGGTCTCAAAGAGTCAGACACGACTGAACGACTGAACTGACTGACTGATCCTCTATGTAAAATCTTTCACACCTCCCCCTCATGTAGTATAAAGCTGAAGCCTTCTGCTGGTCCCAGACCCCGCCTGTGTCCCTCATTGTTCTCTGACCTCATCTGATGCCACTTTTCTTCTTTCACACTCCACTCTGGCCATATAGACCTCCTTACTGCTTCCTGAACACACCAGCCCTTCTCCCACCTCTGTGACTTTGAAACCCCTCTTCCCTCTTCTCCCAGATATCCGTTTGGCTTGCTCCCTCACCACCTTCAGCTCTCTGCCCAAATGTTGCATATGAGACATTCTTTCCCTGAACCATCATATAGTTTGGAATTGACATGTACATACTGCCATATTTAAAATGGATAACCAACCAGGACCTGCTCTATAGCACAGGCAACACTGCTCAATGTTATGTGACAGCCCGGATGGGAGGGGAGTTTGGGGAAAAGTGGATATATGTATATGTATGACTGAGTCCCTTAGCTGTCCACCTGAAATTGTCACAACACTGTTAATCAGCTATACGCCAATACAAAATAAAAAGTTAAAAAAATTAATAAAATAGGGAAAAATTTTTTTTTTTGGGAAAATTTTTTTAAATTGCTTCCTGTCCCACCCACCAGCTCCCAGTACTTCTCATTTCCCTTCCATGCTTTATTCATCTCCATTGTACTTATCACCGTATCTGGTTTATTTACTTGGGTTACTACCTGATTCTCCCCATAGGATCTGTGTGCTATGGGAGCAGGGATTTATGTATGTTGCTCACTATAGTCCTTGACTGCCTGGCATGGAGTGGCTGTTTAATAAATATTTACTGAATGAATGAATGCATCCATAAAAGTAGTAACTATGAAAACTAGGCTGTGATTGTTCAAGTGGGAAAATACAAAGATATAAACTGTGAGCTGCACAGTGTCTGTGGCAGTGTGGTACGGGAGGGGCCATCTGGGAGCTAGGGGATTGCAGAGACCTGGACTCAAATCCTGCCTCCACCACTTTCCAGCTATGTGACTTTGGGCAAGCGGGCCTAATCCCTTAGTTTCACACTCTGTGAAACAGGTATGATAATGACTCCCTGATGGCGATGTGAAAATTCAATGAGAAAATATAAGTGAACACGTGGCACATAGTAGGTGCTCTATGAACCTTAAATGCCCATCTTCTAAGGAAGGCTGAATATCCAGTGGAGAAGAACTGGGTGGAAGGATACAAAAGTAGAAATAGTTGGGTGTGTCAAATAGAGGGATTGAGAATATTTGATTTTATTAATTTGATATAATCAAGTCCTCCCTACGCATGGGCATGTGAACAGGGGGATAGACTGGGGGCAGTGGGGAGGTTCTCCCAGGTATCTCCTGGGTCTGGTTTTCACCTCTGACACGTACTAGATGTGTGACATTAAGTAAATCTAATCACTCTGGGCCTGTTCCCTTAACTATAAAATGAAAAGGTTGAATTGAGTAACTTTTAGTGCCATCAGTACTTACAATTTCATACTTCAAATAGGCAAGTCATTCCACCTGGCTTTGCCCCACTTCAGCCCAGCCTTACTCACATGTGATGGCCAGATGTTTCTAATCTTAGGCATAAAGGACTCTATTCTTTGGTTTTCAGAAGCCAAAAGAAACTGGAAAGTTTAGGAAAACTGCTAAGCAGATGAACTTTCCTTCTCTCTGGTTCTTAAACAGCCGCATTCAGATTGTTCAAACTTAGAAACTTAGAAAATATGAAAAGCAAAGCAAAACAAATATTCACCTTTGGGTTTGAATCAACTATGTGAAGTTTGAAGCCATGAAGGAAAGTGTATGTATGTGGTTTTATTTTATTTTTTTAGCAGCAACCAAAAAGTAGATGTCAGCAGTTTTCAGTTGTAACTATAACCTTGTACCCGCATGGCTGTGAGCCGGAGCCAGGAGAGAAAGGCTGGAAGAGAGACTGGAGCCTTCTCCTGCTTTGGAAAGCTTGTGGCTTTGTTTTCTTCGCATTGCTTCACCAAGGCGGAGGAGAGGAGGATGTTTGGGTTTGCAGGCCACCAGCCACTGTCAGCAAGTTTGCAGCCCTGGCTTCACTTCCCTGAGCTGGGGGTGGGGGGTTGGGGGGTGCAGGGAGGGTTAGAGGGGTGGGGGGTGAGGGTCAGCTGCCCTGGCCTCCCTCTAACAACAGAGCCACAGAGAATTCAAATACCCTACCAGTTGCAAGGCTCCGACTTTACTCAGCTGAAAACTGACGATCTCATCTGGGAAGGGTCAGTTAAAAAATGACAGAACTGCCCAAAGTAAACAGAGGGAACAACCACAACAGAAACTTTCTCTGCAATGTTTCCTTATAATTACCGGCCCGGCCCACCAGAGCTCTGGCTAGAGTCCCCACCCACCCTCTCTGTTGCCCCCATGACCTTGTTTGAGTAAGCCCTGGCTGACCCGGCTGCGCCTCCGGTCCTCAGGCCTCTCTCCAGAGCTCTCCGCAGAGAGCAAGGAGAGTTCAGTTTGCGGAGTGTTTTTCGACTGGAGTTTGGGGATCACTGAACAAGAACACCCTGTAGAGCTTATTTATCAGAACCCCTAACCAATGAGAAAACTCGGCTTAAATGATGTGCTGGAAGGCAGAGAATAAACACGGGGGGTGGGGGTGGGAGTGGGGGCAGAACTGGTCTCTTCATTCCTGACCGAGGGCTCATTGCAGATTATCACCCACCGTTGCTGCAAAAGGCACTGAAATAGGGAAGTTAATTAAAGTTCTCTTTCTCCACTTTTTCTTTCTCACCGAATCCTACCTTGTTGACCTTCAGGGCTGTGCAGGAAAACATATTTTGAGTGTAGACTTGAGGACAAGAGTTAAACCTTACCCTATATGTATAATAGTACCTTGGGGGCACTTCAGAGTTCACAGTACCTACCCGCCCCTACAGGCTCAGGAATCCCATAAGCCTAGAACTCTGGCACTGCACGTTTTAGCTGTGTGAACTCGTATAAACAAATTATCTACTCTCTCCACAACTCAATTTCCACACCTGCCAAATGGGGACGATCGAAGCATTTACTTGGTAATATAGTCATGACGGGATGGTACATGTTATGTGCAATGAGAAAACCAACAGATGGTAGAAATCATTAATACCCTAAGGCGTGTATTGTACCCTTTTCACACCTGAGGAAATTAAGGCTCAAAGAGGCTACAGGGCTGCAGTCTTACAACTGGTTAGTAAGAGAGCCTGGGTTCAGCTCAGCCTCCTGATGACACACATCCAGGGCACTCACCCCCACACTGCTGAGTGTAGATGGTCAAAGGTGGCTCCAGGCCATAGGTCAGAAGTGTCTGTCCTGGGACTATTGGAATGACATGGTATTTATTAACCCCTCATGCTCAGGGGACTGGGAAATGGATGCTTCGGGGGGTAAGGTAAGCTTATTTTTTACATCAGTCTTTACACAGACACCAGCTAGGGAAAGAGACCTAGCACTAATCCTGGCTCAAGCCCAGGGGAGCTGAGCTCGGGGGCTACATCGTAAGTCCTTGATTATCCTCAACTGTCCTTTCCTTCGGCAATGCCTCCTTGATGCTCTAAGGATATTTCGTTTACCCTGATATTAGAGCCTTCTTCAAACACTCTCATGTTACAGTATTTTGGAGTATCCATCTCATTTCCTGTTGGAACAGTGAGCTCCAAAGGAGGGTGCTTAAGATGACACGCTGAGACATGGGAAGGAAATACGTGAACACTTGCTTCTATTTATTCTTCAATCCAAATACTAACAAAATCAGACTTTACCAATATTTAAAAATTAGTATAGGAGAACATATATGATTTACAATAAATATGCAATTATTGGGAGTTCATGCTCAATATTTTTGGTGGAGTGGGATGATGAAAAGAATTTGGACATAGAGGTTCTAGAGATAAGCTTCTCAAGGGCAGGAGATGTGCCTAGTTCTGATTTGTATCAAACCTTCATCCTCAGTATCTAGCACTAAATCATTCCCCAAAGAAATATTTGGCACCTGCATGAACTTGGTTGTCTTTCTTCCCCACCCCTCCTTTTGTCATCCATCTAATATAATCCCACGTCTTGTTCAATATTCTGCCAAGACTTGAAATAAAAATGATAAAGTTGTGTTTGAGAAGTAAAGAGTAAAAGTGTCATGAGAAGATTGAAAAGTACAAGACTGAGAAATAAAAGCAAAATTAAACAAGTGGAACCTAATCAAACTTATAAGCTTTTACAAAAGAAGCCATAAACAAAACAAAAAGACAGTCTAAAGAATGGAAGAAAATATTTGCAAATGATGTGACTGACAAGTGGTTGAATTCCAAAATATACAAACAGCTCACATAACTCAACAACAAAGAAACAAATGATCCAATCAAAAAATGAGCAGAAGATCTAAATAGACATTTCTCCAAAGAAGGCATATAGATGGTCAACATCACTAATTATTAAAGAAATGAAAATCAAAACTAGTAAACTCTACAGATTAAAAAGTCTACAAATAATAAATGTTGGAGAGGGTGTGTAAAAAAAGAACCCTCCTACACTGTTTCTTATTTCTTACTCGCTTCAGTTGTGTCCGACTCTGTGCGACCCCAGAGATGGCAGCCCACCAGGCTCCCCCGTCCCTGGGATTCTCGAGGCAAGAACACTGGAGTGGGTTGCCATTTCATTCTCCAATGCATGAAAGTGAAAGTGAAGTTGCTCAGTCGTTTCTGACTCTCAGAGACCCCATGGACTGCAGCCTTCCAGGGTCCTCCGTCCATGGGAATTTCCAGGCCTACACTGTTGGTGGGAATTGGTGTAGCCACTATGGAAGACAGTATGGATGTTCCTTAAAAAACTAAAAATAGAACTACCATATAATCCTGCAATCCCACTCCTGGGTTTATAGCCAGAAAAGATGAAAACTCTAATTCAAAATGATATGTGCACCCCAATGTTCATAACAGCATTATTTAAATAGCCAAGACATGGAAGCAACTTAAATGTCCATCAACAGATGAATGGATAAAGAATATGTGGTATGTATATATAATGGAACATTACTCAACCATAAAAGAGAATTAAATAATACCATTTGCAGCAACATAGATTGACCTAGAGATTATCACAGTAAGTGAAGTTGTCAGTCACAAAAAGACAAATATCATATATCACTTGTGGAATCTAAAAAAATGATACAAGTGAACTTATTTACAAAACAGAAACATACTCATGGACATAAAAAACAAGCTACGGTTACCAAAGGGGAAAGGGGGAGGGGAATAAATTAGGAGTTTGGGATAAGGAGATACAAAATACTATATAAGAAATAAGTAAACCACAAGGTTCTGCTCTATAGCACATGGAGCTCTGTATTTAATATCTTGTAATAAAATATAATGGAAAATAATTTGAAGAAGAATATATACATATATCGGAGAAGGCAATGGCACCCCACTCCAGTACTCTTGCCTGGAAAATCCCATGGATGGAGGAGCCTGGTAGGCTGCAGTCCATGGGGTCACTAGGAGTCGGACACGACTGAGCGACTTCACTTTCACTTTCACTTTCATGCATTGGAGAAGGAAATGGCAACCCACTCCAGTGTACTTGCCTGGAGAATCCCAGGGACAGGGGAACCTGGTGGGCTGCCACCTCTGGGGTCGCACAGAGTCAGACACGACTGAAGCAACTTAGCAGTAGCGGCAGCATATACATATATACATATTTAGTTATATATGTAATTCTGAATCACTTTGCCATACACCAGAAACTAACACAACATTGTAAATCAACTATACTTCAATTAAAAGTAATAAATAAGTTGATAAATAAAAGTTCAAGACTGAAAGTCCCAAAGAAGACAGTTGATGGTAGTTCAAGGTACACAGCTGACAAGAGAGAGCAAAACATCATAGAAGAACCACGGGCACAAAGACAGACATGGAGCACTAGCTCTGCTGTCTGAGAAATCGAGTGTGGTCTGAGCATCTGCATGTTTTCAAACTGAACACCATCCTCTTTCCTAAAGCTTCAGGAAACAATGCAACACAACACAAAGAGCGGGGATCCTGGAGGAGTCTCAGCTCTGTCACTCTCCCTGCCTAGGTGCTATTGGGTAAGGCCCCTAACCACTTCTCCCCCTTCTCCTCCTGGGAAAATAGCTCTTTACTTACAGGTGAGTTTGGACTAGACGATTATGGAGGTACCTTCATGCTCTGAAGCAGCCCTGAATATAGATGAAGTTGGTGGTTTTCTACATGAGACAACTGCACTTTGAGGGGCACCATTGAGGCCCACTGAACCAAAAGCATGACCTGCTGTGGTGTGTGACATCCCCCACTTAGATGCTGTGCTTCTATGCAGGGCTTACCACACCGCCAGTGACTACAGACATGCTACCACTTCGAGTCTCAGCAATGTCCATTAAACATGTAGAGTGAGACAGCAAGTTATAAAAGACTTGGGTTGCATATAAATAAATATAAATATATACATATATATATTAAAACTCAACATTCAGAAAATGAAGATCATGGCATCCAGTCCCATCACTTCATGGGAAATAGATGGGGAAATAGGGGAAACAGTGACAGAATTTATTTTGGGGGGCTCCAAAATCACTGCAGATGGTGACTGCAGCCATGAAATTAAAAGACGCTTACTCCTTGGAAGGAAGTTATGACCATCCTAGATAGCATATTCAAAGCAGAGACATTATTTTGCCAACAAAGGTCCGTCTAGTCAGGCTATGGTTTTTCCAGTGGTCATGTATGGATGTGAGAGTTGGACTGTGAAGAAAGCTGAGCACCGAAGAATTGATGCTTTTGAACTGTGGTGTTGGAGAAGACTCTTGAGAGTCCCTTGGACTGCAAGGAGATCCAACCAGTCCATTCTGAAGATCAGCCCTGGGATTTCTTTGGAAGGAATGATGCTAAAGCTGAAACTCCAGTACTTTGGCCACCTCATGCGAAGAGTTGACTCATTGGAAAAGACTCTGATGCTGGGAGGGATCGGGGGCAGGAGGAGAAGGGTACGACAGAGGATAAGATGGCTGGATGGCATCACTGACTCAATGGACATGAGTCTGAGTGAACTCCGGGAGTTGGTGATGGACAGGGAGGCCTGGTGTGCTGCGATTCATGGGGTCGCAGAGAGTCGGACACAACTGAGCGACTGAACTGAACTGAACCGAACTGACAGAAAAAAGAAGAAGGAAATGGCAACCCACTCCAGTGTTCTTGCCTGGAAAATTCCATGGAGAGGATCCTGGTGAGCTACTGTCCATGGGGTCACAAAGAGTCAGACACGACTGAGCGACTAAGCACACATACAGAAAAAGAACTGAAGGATATGCACCATCTTTTAATATTGATAATTCCTAGGGTGTAAGAGAGTGAAGATGAGGGTAGAAATTTTATCATTTACTCTAAATTCTTCGATTTTGTTAGCTTGTTTTTAATAAGCTATTTAAATATATATATATATATATATATATATATATATATATATATATATATGTCTGTGCCAGGTCTTAGTTGCAGCATGTAGGATCTGGTTCCCTGACCAGGGATGGAACCTGAGCTCCCTGCATTGGGAGTGTGGAGTCTTAGCCACTGGACCACCAGGGAAGTCCTTAATAAATTATTTTAATACTTAAAGATAAAATTATTTAAAAAATAAGTCTGAGAAGTCCTATACAAATATTTCAACAATTGTGGTACTAAATGGCCACATTTAGTGGCAGAGTCTCTGCTAGAAACAAATCTGATCTTGCTGCTTCATTCTTGCCTTGAGAACCCCATGAACAGTATGAAAAGGCAAAAAGATATGACACTGAAAGATGAATTTCCCAGATCAGCAGGTGCCCAATATGCTACCGGAGAAGAGTGGAGAAATAGCTCCAGAAGTAATGAAGAGGCTGAGCTAAAGCAGAAATAACACCCAGCTGTGGATATGTCTGGTGGTGAAAGTGAAGTCCGATGCTGTAAAGAACAATATTGCCCAGGAACCTGGAGTGTTAGGTCCATGAATCAAGGTAAATTGGAAGTCAAATGAATTAAATTCTTTTGATAAACATTGACATTTTAGAAGTCGGTGAACCAAAATGGACCAGAATGGGTGAATTTAATTCAGATGACCCTTATATCCAGTACTGTGGGCAAGAATCCCTTAGAAGAAATGGAGTAGCCCTCATAGTCAACAAAAGAGTCTGAAACACAGTACTTGGGTGCAAACTCAAAACAACAGAATGTTGTCCGGTCATTTCCAAGGCAAACTATGTGATGTCACAGCAAGCCAAGTCTATGCCCCAACCACTAATGCTGAAGGAGCTGAAGTTGAACAGTTCTACGAAGACCTACATGACCTTCTAGAACTAACATCAAAAAAGATGTCCTTTTCACCACAGGGGACTGGAATGCAAAAGTAGGAAGTCAAGAGATAACTGGAATAATGAGGAAGTTTGGTCTTGGAGTACAAAAAGAAGTGAGGCAAAGGCTAACAGAGCTTTGCTAAGAGAATGTACTGGTCATAGCAAACACCCTCTTTCAGCAATACAAAAGATGACTCTACACTTGGACATCACCAGATGGTCAATACTGAAATCAGATTGATTATATTCTTTGCAAAGAATGGTGGAGAAGTTCTATAAAGCCAGCAAAAACAAGACTGGGAGCTGACTGTGGCTTACATCATGAACTCCTTATTGCAAAATTCAGATTTAAATTGAAGAAGGTAGGGAAAACCACTAGACTATTCAGGTGTGACCTAAATCAAATCCTTTGTGATTATAAAGTGTAAGTGACAAATAAATTTAAGGGACTAGATCTGATAGACAGAGTGCCTGAAGAACTATGGATAGAGGTTCATAACAGGAGGCAGTTTTCAGAATCATCCCCAAGAAAAAGAAATTCAAAAAGGCAAAATGGTTGTTTGAGGAGGCCTTACAAATAGCTGAGAAAAGAGAGAAGCCAAAGGCAAAGGAGAAAAGGAAAGATAAACCCATCTGAATGGAGAGTTCCAAGGAATAACAAGGAGAGATAAGAATGTCTTCCTAAGTGATCAATGCAAAGAAATAGAGGAAACAATAGAATGGGAAAGGCTAGAGATCTCTTCAAGAAAAT
This sequence comes from Bos indicus x Bos taurus, assembly GCF_003369695.1. Taxonomy (NCBI): domain Eukaryota; kingdom Metazoa; phylum Chordata; class Mammalia; order Artiodactyla; family Bovidae; genus Bos; species Bos indicus x Bos taurus. The sequence goes on from NC_040078.1 coordinate 23,281,734, forward strand.
AAGAGATATCAAGGGAACATTTCATGCAAGGATGAGCACAATAAAGGAGAGAAATGGTATGGACCTAACAGAAGCAGAAGATATTCAGAAGAATTAGCAAGAATACACAGAAGAACTATACAAAAAAGGTCTTCATGACCCAGATAACAACCATGACATGATCACTCACTTAGAACCAGACATCTGGAGTGCAAAGTAAAGTGGGCTTTAGGAAGCATCACTATGAATAAAGCTAGTGGAGGTGATGGAATTCCAGTTGAGCTATTTCAAATCCTAAAAGATGATGCTGTGAAAGTGCTGCACTCAATATACCAGCAAATTTGGAAAACTCAGCAGTGGCCACAGGACCGGAAAAGGTCAATTTTCATTCCAATCCCAAAGAAAGGCAATGGCAAAAAATGTTCAAACTACTGCATAATTGCACTCATTTCATATGCTAACAAAGTAATGCTCAAAATCCTCTAAGCTAGGCTTCAACAGTACATGAACCAAGAACTTCCAGATGTTGAAGGTGGATTTAGAAAAGGCAGAGGAACTAGAGATCAAATTGCCAACATCCACTGGATCATAGAAAAGGCAAGAGAATTCCAGAAAAACATCTACTTCTGCTTTATTGACTATGCCAAAGCCTTTGACTGTGTGGATCACAACAAACTGTGGGAAATTCTCCAAGAAATGGGAATACCAGACCACCTTACCTGCCTTCTGAGAAACCTGTATGCAGGTCAAGAAGCAACAGTTAGAACTGAACATGGAACAACAGATTGGTTCCAAAATGGGAAAGGAGTACATCAGCTTGCTTATTTAACTTATATGCAGAGTACATCATGAGAAATGCTGGGCTGGATGAAGTACAAGCTGGAATCAAGATTGCCAAGAGAAACATCAATAACCTCAGATATGCAGATGACACCACCCTTATGGCAGAAAGTAAAGAGTAACTAAAGAGCCTCTTGATAAAAGTAAAAGAGGAGAGTGAAAAAACTGGCTTAAAACTCAACATTCAAAAAATAAAGATCATGGCACCCAGTCCCATCACTTCATGGTAAATAGATGGGGAAACAATGGAAACTGTGACAGGCTATTTTCTTGGGCTCCAAAATCACTGCAGATGGTGACTGCAGCCATGAAATTAAAAGACGCTTGTTCCTTAGATGGTGATTGCAGCCATGAAATTAAAAGATGCTTACTCCTTGGAAGGAAAGTTATGACCAACCTAGATAGCATATTAAAAAGCAGAGATATTACTTTGGCAACAAAGGTCCATCTAGTCAAGGCTATGGTTTTTCCAGTGATCATGTATGGATGTGAGAGTTGGACTGTGAAGAAAGCTGAGCACCGAAGAATTGGTGCTTTTGAACTGTGGTGTTGGAGAAGACTCTTGAGAGTCCCTGGGACTGCAAGGAGGTCCAACCAGTCCATCCTAAAGGAGATCAGTTCTGGGTGTTCATTGGAAGGACTGATGCTAAAGTTGAAACTCCAATACTTTGGCCTCCTCATTCGAATAGTTGACTCATTGGAAAAGACCCTCATGCTGGGAGGGACTAGGGGCAGGCGGAGAAGGGGACGGCAGAGGATGAGATGGCTGATGGCATCACCAACTCGATGGACATGAGTTTGAGTGAACTCTGGGAGTTGGTGATGGACAAGGAGGCCTGGCATGCTGCAACTGAACTGAACTGTTCCTTAGAAAAAAAAAGCTATGACAAACCTGGACAACATATTAAAAAGCAGAGGCATTACTTTGCCAACAAAGGTCTGCTTAGTCAAAGCTATGGTTTTTCCAATAGTCATGTATGGATATGAGAGTTGGACCATAAAGAAGGCTGAGCACTGAAGAACTGATGCTTTTGAAATGTGGTATTGGAGAAGACTCTTGAGAGTCACTTGGACTGCAAAGAAATCAAACCAGTCAATTCTAAAGGAAATCAATCCTGAATATTCATTGTAAGGACTGATGCTGAAGCTCCAATGCTTTGGCCCTTATGCGAAGAGCTAACTCATTAGAAAAGACCTTCATGCTAGGAAAGATTGAAGACAGGAGGAGAAGGGGACTTCAGAAGATGAGAATCACCATCTCAATGCAGATGAATCTGATCAAACTCTGGGAGATGGTGAAGGACAGGGAAGCCTGGAGTGCTTCAGTCCACGGGGTCATATAGAGTCAGACATGACTAAGTGCCTGAACAAGAACAACTTCAATAGAGCCTTTACTAAAGCACTGACCATGCACAAAGATTCTTTGGAGGATAGAGGCACAGACTGAGAGGCCCTAATCACATCATCAAAAGTCTCATTTAGTAATCTTGGGCAACATAAATTTGTCCAAACTTAACTTGAGTTTGCATTTCTCCATGGTAAAACAAGGCCAAATGACCCATAAGGGACCTTTCTACTCTGAAGATCTATGGTTCTGAGTTACAGTGCATGCAAAGATCCAGCTAGGAAAGTGAGTATGACAGATAGGATTTAGGAAAGAATTTCTTACTTTCTTCCAAATCTGTATGAAAATTGATGGGAAACTCTCTCTTCCTCCCTAGCCCCTCTTTTCCTTGCTACATCCCATGGTCTAAATTTTCTATACTGGGGACAGCCTCCACTTCATGGGCCCTGATATGTTACAGAGACTACCCTCCTTTATACAAGCTGGAAAATATCAGATACTTACCTCCCAGCCTTCCTTGCAGCTAAGCACAGGTACATTGATCTGCACTAGATTTCAACCCTGGGACTAGTGACTTGAAGTTTGCTCTGCAAGGGAGTAGCATTAGTTGCAATAACACCTTTCTGTGTCTAGATGCTTCAGTAATGGTGATTCTCGCAGCAGGGATCAGCATCCAGATGTGGGATATCCACTGTCCCAGCAGTAGTGTCCATGTGTGGAGGCGTCGGCGTTTTCATGGGGTTGTTCTGCAGCATAATTCTGGGAGTCATTTCTTGATATGCAACCTCTAAACCTGGGTCTCCAGTCATTCTGGAAGGCTTGTGAACTACCCAATATCCTTTAATACATTATTTTTCTGCTTAAATTAATCAGTTTGTTTCTTTTGCTTGCAACCAAAATCCATGAATAATGCAATCACTACTTTTTAAAAATACACTTGGTTAAAAAAGAGTAAGTGAAAAGAATGCTTTAAGAGAAAAAAGCAAGTCTCCTTTCCTTTCTTGATCTCTTATTTTCCAAGTTCCCCTCTCTTGAGGTAGCTGGTACCTGAACATTTTCTGAGAGACATTCTGTGTGTATGTAATGTATCTAGGAAAAAAGTTTAAAACCACCAGTATAATGGGGTAATTCCATATACATTGTTACATATCTTGCTTTTAATCATAACAATGCATGTTGGAGATAATCCCATAAATATAAAAGTGCCTCATTCTTTTTAATGGCTGCTTAGAATTCCATCCAGTATATAGAATGCTATTATCTATGTAGCCAGTAGCCTACTGTGAACAGTTGGGTTGCTTACAGTTTTTATGACTACAAATAAGGCTGTAAGGAATATCCTTGTAAGTAGTTCTTAAATATGTCTCTTTAAGAGAGACAGTGCCCAGTGCAAGCATATTCGTAGGACACATTTCTGACAGTGAAGTTGTTGGATCAGAGTGTAACGTTTTAATTTTTACAGATAGTACCGATCTGTACTACAGGGAGACTGCATCAATTTTTGATCTTGCTAAAATGCTTTAGACTCCATGTCTCCCTGTATTTTTACCTCATGAATGTGTATTATTAGATATTTATAGTGTTACCATTCTGATAGGTGAAAAATGATTTCTCATTGTTTTAACATTTATTCTTTAAACCATAAGTGAGGTTGAGTATTTTTCTTATAAGTAAAGAAAAAAAGCATATTTATACGCACTATTTTATTTACCTATGTATTCTCTTCATGCCCTTTGCCTGTTTTTATAAATTGGATTTTGATCTGTTTTAGTTTGTAAGAACTCCATATTTTAAGGGACCTAGTCCTTTTTTCATATTTGTTACAAATTTTTTTTTCCTGATTGTTTTTGGTTTTCTGACCTTGTTTACTTTACTTGATTTTTTTTTTCCTCACAGAAATATTTATTTATTTATTTTTAGGTAGGGGGCACACCATGGGCTTCCTAGGTCATGCAGTAGTAAAGAATCTGCCTGCCAATTCAGGAGAAGCAAGAGACACAGGTTTGACCCCCAGGTCATGAAGATCCCCAGGAGGAGGAAATGGCAACCTGCTCCAGTATTCTTGCCTGGAGAATCCCATGAATCCAGACTGGCGGGCTACAGTCGATAGGGTCACAAAGAATCAGCCATGACTGAGCATGCATATAACACTCAAGTTCGACACGGCTTGTGGGATCTTAGTTCTCCAACCAGGGATTGAACCTGAGCCCTCAGCAGTGAGAGCTTGGAGTCCTAACTACTGGACTTCCAAGGAGCTCCTAGAAATTTTTAATTTTCATAGAGTCAAATTTGTCCATAGTTTTGCTTAGAAGTGCTTTTGATTGGAAAGCTTATGGTCTCAACATTGAAGCTGCTTATTTAGAAAAACAACCGGGGATTTCTTGTTAAAGACAGTAGATTAAGTACATGCATTGTGTTCTGCTCCCTCCTAGACCTTAACCAAAAGTTAACATTTGATAAGGAATACATTCACATGGTTCTAAAGCTAAAAAATGTAAAAAAGCACAGAGCAAAACGTTTCCCTCATCCATACCTCCCATTGGACTGGGTCCTACCTCCTTCACAAGGAAGCACTCCTACTAGCTTCTCATGTGTGTTTCCAGAGTTTATTTTTGCATGCGTAAGGAAATAAAGACTTTGGTGAAGGGATAAACCTACAAATGCAAAGAGAATGTGAAAAGGACAACAGCTGGATGACTTATAGCTGGAACGTAGATAAATGAATGATGCTTCCCAGGTGGCTCAGTGGTGAAGAATCTGCCTGCCAATGCAGGAGATGTAGGAGACACAGGTCTGATCTCTAGGTCAGGAAGATCCCCTAGAGAAGGAAATAGCAATCCACTCCAGTATTCTTGCCTGGAAAATCCCATGGACAGAGAAGCCTGGAGGGCTACAGTCCATAGGGTTGCAAAGAATTGGACCTGACTGAGCAACTGAACACACACACACACACACACACACACACACATGATTCAAGAGAAAGATGAATTCTAAGCCAGCAGAAGTGAAAGCTACAGAAACTCACTTTACATTTCAGAAGCCTCCATGTATTCAGGAACTGGAGGCACTAGGTAACTGTTTTAATTTTAATTTGTAAAAAAATTTTGGCTGTACTGGGTCTTCATTGCTTCGTGCAGGCTTTCTATAGTTGCAAGGAGCGGAGGCTACTCTTCATTGTGGTATGTGGGCTTCTCATTTCTGTGTCCTCTCTTGTTAAGGAGTATAGGTTCTAGGCGCAGGGCCTTCAGCAGTTGCAGTGCACAGGCTCAGTAGTTGTGTCTCAGGGGCCCTAGAGCACAGACAGATTCAGTAGTTGTGGTGCACAGGCTTAGTTGCCCTGCAACATGTGGAATCTTCCCTGACTAGGGATCGAACCTGTGTCCCCTGCATTGGCACACAGACTCTTATCTATTGTGCCACCAGGGAAGTCTGACACCAGGTACTTTTGTGAGTACTTTGGTTCCAAATAGGAAAGGGAGTACGTCAAGGCTGTATATTGTCACCCTGTTTATTTAACTTATATGCAGAGTACATCATGTGAATGCTGGGCTGGATGAAGCACAAGCTGGAATCAAGATTGCTGGGAGAAATATCAATAACCTCAGATATGCAGATACCACCACCCTTATGGAAGAAAGTGAAGAAGAACTAAAGAGCCTCATGATGAAAGTAAAAGAGGAGAGTAAAAAATTTGGCCTAAAGATCAACATTCAGAAAACTAAGATCATGGCATCTGGTCCCATCACTTCATGGAAAATAGATGGGGAAACAGTGGCTGACTTTATTTTTGGGGGCTCCAAAGTCACTGCAGATGGTGATTGCAGCCATGAAATTAAAAGACGCTCACTCCTTGGAAGAAAAGTTATGACCAACCTAGAAATCATATTAAAAAGCAGAGACATTACTTTGCCAACAAAGGTCCTTCTAGTCAAGACTATGGTTTTTCCACTGGTCATGTATGGATGTGGGAGTTGGACTATAAAGAAAGCTGAATGCCGAAGAACAGATGCTTTTGAACTGTGGTGTTGGAGAAGACTCTTGAGAGTCCCTTGGACTGCAAGGAGATCCAACCAGTCCATTCTGAAGGAAATCAGTCCTTTATTCATTGGAAGGATTGATGTTGAAGCTGCAACTCTAATACTTTGGCCACCTGATGCGAAGAACTGACTCATTTGAAAAGACTCTGATGCTGGGAAAGGCAGGAGGAGAAGGGGACAACAGAGGATGAGATGATTGGATGGCATCACCGACTCAATGGACATAAGTTTAAGTAAACTCCAGGAGTTGGTGATGTACAGGGAGGCCTGACATGCTGCAGTCCATGGGGTCACAAAGAGTCAGACACGACTGAGCAACTGAACTGAACAGTGAATAAAGTTGTGGTTTAAACAGTAGGCTGAGTTGAAATTCAATTCAAGAAGCAGTGAGGTCCCTGGACCCCTTTTTCGCTTTCCCCACAATGACCAAAGAACAGAGGTTTTCTTCTTCTGGTGGTGATCTCTGGTGGCTTCAGCCTGCAACAGCTTGGAGCAGGGCTTGGCTTCTCAACCAGAAATTGAGGCTGGGTCACAGCGGTGAGAGCACCAGATCCTAGCCACTAGACCAGTGGTCAGTGACAAGGCCCTGGCCCTTCAGCTTTGCAGAAAAGAATTCCACAAATATGGAAAGTATTGAAGCAAGTAAAGTATTTATTATGAGGAAAAAGGGTATAGTATCTTTGGATAGACACATGGACAGACTTAGAGGGAGAGTCCCTGAGTTGTTGAGTTGCACCTTGAGCTAGTTTGAATTACTTTTATGGGATATTTCTTCTGGGTTTCCTTTGGCCAATCATTCTGATTTGCCTGGTTCACAGTCCACATTTGGTATATCTCAGGATCCTCCCATGTGTGTGCATGCATGTCTTAGCCAAGATGGATTCTACCACAAAGGCCTATGGGTAGAACATCTCTTGACATAACTCCCCTTTGGCCTCCAAGGAACCTTTTCTGTGCATGTTGGATCAGGGAGGTCTCCTGATTTCAGGAACAAGTAATATGTGGTCTATGCAGGGTCCAACCTCCTCCCTTAATTGCTCTCCTATTCTTGTCTTCTATTCTAAATGGGCTTCCCTGGTGGCTCAGACAACAATGTAAGAGACCCAGGTTCAGTCCCTGAGTTGGGAAGATCCCCTGGAGAAGGGAATGGCAACCCACTCCAGTATTCTTGCCTGGAGAATTCCTTGGACAGAGGAACCTGTTGGGCTACAATCAATCATGTCACAAAGAGTTGGACACAACTGAGTGACTAACACACATTTTGTCTTGGAGTTTCAGTCAATAGAGAATGAATCTCCAATTGCTTTACCCTGCAGGGGTTGGAGATGGGGACACTTGCCTCCTGCCTCCCGTGGGAGAGCAAGACGGAGGGAGGACCAGACACAGGTGTGTGAAAGGACAATGTACTGAAAAAAATGATTACCTAGAGACCCCTTGCCTTCTTCCCTTACATAGGTTGTACAATGCCGGTGTAGAGTCAAGAGACAGGAAAGTGTTATCTGGGAGCCTGACGTGCTGGAGAGAAATGCCCTAAAGATTACTGGGAAACAGCAGCATCTCTAAGAGAGCAAGAAAACACAAAATTATCAATATCCTCAGAGAGATAAGAGGGGAGAGTGCACATATGAAATAAGAATGGAAGGCTATTTCATGTAAAGGAACATTTAGAAAACAAAAGCCAGATCTGAGAAATTGAAATATGATTGCAGAAATAAAAAAAAAAAAGCTCAATAGGAGATTTGGAAAGTAAAAAATAAAGCAAACAGATAAGATATGGGAAATAAAAGATAAAGAGCAAAAGTAGTTTAACTGGGAGATGATCCCAGCAAACACCTGAAGGGCAGTAGGGAAGTGAAACAAGGAAACCAATATATCCAGCAAGTTACTGTGAATAGCTGGAACTTGATTCCTTTGGGGAACTCGGGGAGACCAGTGTAGAAATTTTACCTCAAATTTACCCCAACTCAGGGCTCAGGAGACTGGGATATTTATCTGTCAATTCTCACCAGTCATTGGTTAAGGGCTGCTCCTAGGGAGAAGGGGGTTATTTTACCAACACTTCCATGAGACTTCCTTGGTGGCTCAAGACAGTAAAGCGTCTGCCTACAATGCAGAAGACCTGGGATCAAACCCTGGGTTGGGAAGATCTCCTGAAGAAGGAAATGGTAACCCACTCCAGTATTCTTGCCTGCAAAACCCCATGGAGGAGCCTGGTAGGCTACAGTCCATGGGGTTGCAAAGAGTTAGTTGGACATGACTGAGCGACTTCACTTTCTTTCTTTCTTTCCTGGGCAAACTTTCGCTGGCCAGAAAAAGTCCTCAGGAAAAGAGCCATTATGCTGGTGATTTAGAATACATGGATATGGTAGGTACTGAGAGAACACGGGAAGGACATTGATGGAAGTTGTTCAATCTTTTCTGCACTCTTTCTTAGGAGACTACTAGAGGATGTGCTCCAGCCAAACAATGGAGCCAGCCAAAATAGAAGAGACGGAATCCAAGAACTAGAGCTTCCAAAATGAGAGGTGAAGGGAATCTCTACTATGTGGTGACAGGAGATCCCAGATGTCCAGCAAGTCTAGAGATGGATCAGCCCAGATAGAAGCAGATCAGGAGGCTCCAGAAAAACTCTCTTTAAGATGAAATTCATTGGATATCAATTTGTTTGAAAACATTGTGAGGAGACTTAAACACCCAGAGAAAAGTAGGGATTAAATTAGTGACACACGTAGGAAATCTAGGCAATTATTAACTCCAGAGGAAGCAAAATGTTTTTCAGGAAAATGATCATAACTTATTACATAACACAGGTGTGAAAAGAATTTATTTGGTCAAAAGTAATGGAGGAGCCACCCCACGCCCAAGGCCAGGGGCGGCGGCTGAGAAGACCAACCCCACATCCAAGGATCCGTGGCTGTGTGGGCGCAGGAGGGCCTAGAGGAGCTATCCCACGTTGAAGGTCAGGAAGGGCGGTGGTGAGGAGATATCCCTCGTCCAAGGTAAGGAGCAATGGCTGTGCTTTGCTGGAGCAGCCGTGAAGAGATACGCCACGCCCAAGGTAAGAGAAACCCAAGTAAGACAGTAGGTGTTGCAAGAGGGTATCAGAGGGCAGACACACTGAAACCATACTCACAGAAAACTAGTCAATCTAATCACACTAGGACCACAGCCTTGTCTAACTCAATGAAACTAAGCCATGCCTGTGGGGCAACCCAAGATGGGCGGATCATGGTGGAGAGGTCTGACAGAATGTGGTCCACTGGAGAAGAGAATGGCAAACCACTTCAATATTCTTGCCTTGAGAATCCCATGAACAGTATGAAAAGGCAAAATGATAGGATACTGAAAGAGGAACTCCCTAGGTCAGTAGGTGCCCAATATGCTACTGGAGATCAGTGGAGAAATCACTCCAGAAAGAATGAAGGGATGGAGCCAAAGCAAAAAGAATACCCAGCTGTGGATGTGACTGGTGATAGAAGCAAGGTCTGATGCTGTAAAGAGCAATATTGCATAGGAACCTGGAATGTCAGGTCCATGAATCAAGGCAAATTGGAAGTGGTCAAACAAGAGATGGCAAGAGTGAATGTTGACATTCTAGGAAACAGCGAACTAAAATGGACTGGAATGGGTGAATTTAACTCAGATGACCATTATATCTACTACTGTGGGCAGGAATCCCTCAGAAGAAATGGAGTGGCCATCATGGTCAACAAGAGTCCAAAATGCAATAATTGGATACAATCTCAAAAATGACAGAATGATCTCTGTTCGTTTCCAAGGCAAACCATTCAATATCACAGTAATCCAAGTCTATGCCCCAACCAGTAATGCTGAAGAAGCTGAAGTTGAACGGTTCTATGAAGACCTACAAGACCTTTTAGAACTAACACCCAAAAAAAGATGTCCTTTTCATTATAGGGGACTGGAATGCAAAAGTAGGAAGTCAAGAAACACCTGGAGTAACAGGCAAATTTGGCCTTGGAATATGGAATGAAGCAGGGCAAAGACTAATAGAGTTTTGCCAAGAAAATGCACTGGTCATAGCAAACACTCTCTTCCAACAACACAAGAGAAGACTCTATACATGGACATCACCAGATGGTCAACACCGAAATCAGATTGATTATATTCTTTGCAGCCAAAGATGGAGAAACTCTATACAGTCAGCAAAAACAAGACCAGGTGCTGACTGTGGCTCAGTTCATGAACTCCTTATTCCCAAATTCAGACTTAAATTGAAGAAACTAGGGAAAACCACTAGACCATTCAGATATGACCTAAATCAAATCCCTTATGATTATACAGTGGAAGTGAGAAATAGATTTAAGGGCCTAGATCTGATATATAGAGTGCCTGATGAACTATGGAATGAGTTTCGTGACATTGTACAAGAGACAGGGATCAAGACCATCCCCATGGAAAAGAAATGCAAAAAAGCCAAATGGCTGTCTGGAAAGGCCTTACAAATAGCTGTGAAAAGAAGAGAAGTGAAAAGCAAAGGAGCAAAGGAAAGATATAAGCATCTGAATACAGAGTTCCAAAGAATAGCAAGAAGAGATAAGAAAGCCTTCCTTAGCGATCAATGCAAAGAAATAGAGGAAAACAACAGAACGGGAAAGACTAGAGATCTCTTTAAGAAAATAGAGATACCAAGGGAATACTTCATGCAAAGATGGACTCAATAAAAGACAGAAATGGTATGGACCTAACAGAAGCAGAAGATATTAAGAAGAGATGGCAAGAATACACAGAAGAACTGTACAAAAAAGATCTTCACGACCCAGATAATCACGATGGTGTGATCACTTACCTAGAGCCAGACATCCTGGAATGTGAAGTCAAGTGGGCCTTAGAAAGCATCACTACGAACAAAGCTAGTGGAGGTGATGGCATTCCAGTTGAGCTATTTCAAATCCTGAAAGATGATGCTGTGAAAGTGTTGCACTCAATATGCCAGCAAATTTGGAAAACTCAGCAGTGGCCACAGGACTGGAAAAGGTCAGTTTTCATTGCAACCCTGAAGAAAGGCAATGCCAAAGAATGCTCAAACTACCACACAATTGCACTCATCTCACACACTAGTAAAGTAATGCTCAAAATTCTCCAAGCCAGGCTTCAGCAGTATGTGAACCATGAACTTCCAGATGTTCAAGCTGGTTTTAGAAAAGGCAGAAGAACCAGAGATCAAATTGCCAACATCCTCTGGATCATGGAAAAAGCAAGAGAGTTCCAGAAAAACATCTATTTCTGCTTTATTGACTATGCCAAAGCCTTTGACTGTGTGGATCACAATAAACTGTGGAAAGTTCTGAAAGAGATGGGAATACCAGACCACCTGACCTGCCTCTTAAGAAATTTGTATGCAGGTCAGGAAGCAACAGTTAGAACTGGACATGGAACAACAGACTGGTTCCAAATAGGAAAAGAAGTACGTCAAGGCTGTATATTGTCACCCTGCTTATTTAACTTATATGCAGAGTACATCATGAGAAACGCTGAACTGGAAGAAGTACAAGCTGGAATCAAGATTGCCGGGAGAAATATCACTAACCTCAGATACGCAGATGACACCACCCTTATGGCAGAAAGTGAAGAGGAACTCAAAAGCCTCTTGATGAAAGTGAAAGTGGAGAGTGAAAAAGTTGGCTTAAAGCTCAACATTCAGAAAACGAAGATCATGGCATCCGGTCCCATCACTTCATGTGAAATAGATGGGGAAACAGTGGAAACAGTGGCTGACTTTATTTTTTGGGGCTCCAAAATCACTGCAGATGGTGACTGCAGCCATGAAATTAAAAGACGCTTACTCCTTGGAAGGAAAGTTATATCCAACCTAGATAGCATATTCAAAAGCAGAGACATTACTTTGCCAACAAAGGTCTGTCTAGTCAAGGCTATGGTTTTTCCTGTGGTCATGTATGGATGTGAGAGTTGGACCATGAAGAACGCTAAGCGCCAAAGAATTGATGCTTTTGAACTGTGGTGTTGGAGAAGACTCTTGAGAGTCCCTGGGACTGCAAGGAGATCCAACCAGTCCATTCTGAAGGAGATCAGCCCTGGGATTTCTTTGGAAGGAATGATGCTAAAGCTGAAACTCCAGTACTTTGGCCGCCTGATGCGAAGAGTTGACTCATTGGAAAAGACTCTGATGCTGGGAGGGATTGGGGGCAGGAGGAGAAGGGGATGACAGAGGATGAGATGGCTGGATGGCATCACTGACTCGATGGACGTGAGTCTGAGTGAACTCCGGGAGTTGGTGATGGACAGGGAGGCCTGGTGTGCTGCGATTCATGGGGTCGCAAACAGTTGGACACGACTGAGCAACTGAACTGAACTGAATATAAATATGCGTATCACTCTAATAGTGATATAGGTATATAAGTTCAGGAAATATATGTGTGTGTGTTATGTTGTTGTTTAGTCACTGAAGTCATGTCTGACTCTTTTGCAACCCCATGACTGTAGCCTGCCAGGCTCCTCTGTCCATGGAATTCCCCAGGCAAGAATACTGGACTGGGTTGCCATTTCGTCCTCCAGGGGATCTTTTCGACTCAAGGATCAAACCCCATCTCCTGCATGGGCAGGTGGTTTCTTTACCACTGAGCCACAGGGCAAGACTATGTATATGCTATGGAAGGCGTGAAAACTAAATCCCCATTTCCTACAGTAGAAAGTGATTAGATTAAAAAAATTGAGAAGTAGCTATTCAGAGCTATGGAGACAAAAAAAGTGTTATTTAAAGCATTTGAAATTATTTCCTCTGTGGGGTGAGAAATGGGGGGATATGGAGTGGGGAAATGCTATTTAGTAATGCAGAACTATTCGATTCTTTAAACTATGTGCATATTAAATTTTGACATAATTAATAAAAATCAGTAATTCATCTTTTTTCTTCTGCTGTATGGAAAAAGGAGGAGTTGAGGTGAAGAATGGGCATCATTCTCAGCTGAGAAGGAAGCTGGGAAAGTAAAGTGAAACTTGTTTCTTGAGCCTATCCACCCAGCAAGGCCATTGCCTTTTCATCTCTTTTTGAGACATGGAAAAGTCAAAGTGAAAGCTACTCAGTCGTGTCTGACTCTTTGTGACCCCATGGACTATACAGATCATGGAATTCTCTAGGCCAGAATACTGGAGTGGGTAGTCTTATCCCTTCTCCAGTGGATCTTCCCGATCCAGGAATCAAACAGGGGTCACCTGCATTGCAGGTGGATTCTTTACCAACTGAGCTATCAGGGAAGCCTTGAGGCAGGGAAAAGGGAATGGAAAACCACTTCAGTATTCTTGCCTTGAGAACCCCATGAACTGTATGAAAAGGCAAAAAGTTATAAACAACTGGGAAATTATGACAATGATTTTAAAAAGAGCTGTTGATGCCCAGCTGACCTGAAATCTGGGACTGACCTAGGAGGGTTTTGACCCAAGGAGATGATCCAGGTAGTTGCAAAGAAAGAATTCTACCAAATTAGAAAATAAAAACAGCATTCCATTAAGGGAGACATTAATAGCACTAAAAATGTCAGTGGAATAAATTCTTAATTGTGTCTGAAGATACATTTCTTGAAACTTTAAATGCCTATTGCCTTACAATCCAAAATTTTAAAAATATGACTATTTTGATTTACAATTTTAAAGAAAACATGGAAGTGCTTTCTACAGAGTTTGATTAACCACCTCTATCATTGAAATCACATTATTTAGGTGTGTGGCCCATTAAGACACCAGAGTCTGCTGCCTTCAGTTGCTAAACACCCATGGGTCTCTTGAAAGCTGACTCAATCCTCTTTTCCTGTTTTCAGTCTCTCTCTATTGGATCCTTCTCCTCAGCCCAGAAAAATGCTCAAAAGTTACCCATCTAAAATTAAGAAGGAAGAAAGTCTCACTTTAGCTAGCAGCCCTACTTTCTCTTTTCCTTCATCACAATACTTCTAAAAAGAACACATGCTGACTTCCTTTATTTCCTCACCGCATGCTGCTTCTTCACCCTGTGCAACCTGGCTTTCACTCTGACCATCTCGCTGAGCCTGCTGCCTCAGAAGGCTCAAGACTTCCTACCTGCTAAACCCTCTTGGTCCTATCTGGTCTTCATCCTCTTCTATCTCTCTAAGCCTTTGACTTTTAAAATCTTCTCCTGCTGGCTCTCTGTCTCTGTCTCTCTGCCTCAGCCTCTCTCTTGATTCCCTTCCTCCTCCCCTTAACTCTCAGACTTCCTGGTTTCCCTCCTCTCTTATCCTCTCTTTGGCTATCTTCTCATCCATTATCTTCTGAAGAACAGGCTAACCCAGAGATGCACTGACCCCTGGCGTGATCTGGTCTTGTCAGTGTCCCACCTCATGTGTACCCTTGCTCACTACACTCTGGTTACATGGCTGTTTCTTTCAGTTCCTTTAAAGCACCCAGCTCTTATTGCCTTAGAGCCTCTTCCCTCTATCTGGGATGCTCTTCCCCACCCACCCCACCCCTCCATCTGTCTATTTCCAGCTCAGCTTTTAGGTCTCAGCTTACTATCACTTCCTCAGACTACTCCTCGTGAATTGCCTCCCTACCCCACCCTCCAAAACTAAATCAATTTTCTCATTTTCTCTGTCTTAGAATCATTTTTTCCTTCAAAGTATTTATGCAGTTTATAATCACAACCCTATGTTATATGTTGATTTGCTTTAATGTCTACTTTTCACCTTAGAGTATAAACTCCATGAGGACTGGAACTGTGTCAGTTTTGTTTACCATCTTATATTTAGCATTTCCACATAGTCCCTTGAACAGTAGATACTAAATATTTGTTGAATGAATGAATTTTTTCATGCCAAGTACTAGTCCATCCTAAAGGAGATCAGTCCTGGGTGTTCTTTGGAAAGAATGATGCTAAAGCTGAAACTTCAGTACTTTGGCCACCTCATGCGAAGAGCTGACTCATTGGAAAAGACTGACGCTGGGAGGGATTGGGGGCAGGAGGAGAAGGGGATGACGGAGGATGAGATGGCTGGATGGCATCACTGACTCGATGGACGTGAGTCTGAGTGAACTCCAGGAGTTGGTGATGGACAGGGAGGCCTGGCGTGCTGCGATTCATGGGGTCTCAAAGAGTCGGACACGACTGAGCGACTGATCTGAACTGAAGTGAACTATAGGAAGTACTTTACATACGTCACCATATTTTTATTGTCACATCAGTCCTGATTCAACCCCTACTATCAGTCAAGGAAACTGAACCTTAGAAAGACTGAGTAATAGTACCCAAGACCTTACAGGAAAATAAGTGTCAGAGCTAGAATTTGAAAATACATTTATCTGACTCTATGTAGGACTTCTTAATTATCATGCTTTAGCATTCGTCACTCAGTTGTGTCCGACCCCTTGCGACCCCATGGACTGTAGCCCTCCAGGCTCCTCTGTCCTTGGGATTCTCCAGGCAAGAATACTGATGTGGGTAGCCATTCACTTCTCCAGGGGGTCTTCCTGACCCAGGGATTAAACCCGTGTCTCCTGCATTGCAGGCAGATTCTTTACCGTCTGAGCCACCAGGGAAGCCTATCATGTTACAGTGCTTCCTAGTTGAAAAAGCTACACCCACCTTCCAAACCTGCCTTCACACTTACACCTTCTTGGTGGTGTGTTCGCTTCCTTCTGAGTCCTCCTCCCAGGATCTCTTCCAAGCTGGACCCTGGTACCTGGTGGGGAACTGATCTTGGAGGAGACTGGGCGGTCCTGGCAGCTTTCCCTTTCTAACATATATTTCTGAAAAGCTCTCAGAAAACCTGAGAGGCAGGCAAACCATGATGCTGGTCAGTGTTCAGATTGCTCTCCTCTGCTTTCCATCTGCTCTTCTCATCTCCTGCCTTCTCCCCACGGCTTTGGGATCCTCCTCATGAGGTGTCCCACTCAGGTCCCCTCTCCCTGCCCACAGGTACCCTCTGCATATTCTAGTCCCTTTCCTTGACAAAAATGTACCTGTTCTGGAAAATGTTCTTAATATAATGGTAAGTAAAAATAATAAAGTAAGATAAAATATGGTATAAGTAGTTGCTATGGGTGGAGTTTTAGTTAAAGGTAGATATTTAGGTAAATCACTATACAACCCTCAATGCATATATTGAAGTCATACCCCTGCACCTCAGAATGTGACCTTATTTGCAAGAATGGTCATCATGAAAGTAATTATTGGAGTTGAAGTGAGGTCATATTGGGGTAGGGTGGGTCCCTATTCCACTATAACCGCTGTTACTATAGAAACAACACAATGTGGAGAGACAAACACGGACTCGGGAAGAAGGCCATGTGAAGATGAAGGCAGAGACTGACAGCAGAAGCTGAGGAACAGCAGGGATTGCAGAAAATGACCAGACGCCAGGGCAAAGGCCTAGAACAGAGTCTCCCTCCTGATCCCAGCAGGAACCAACTCTACCAACGCCTTCGTCTTAGATTTCTAGCCTCCAGGGCCGGGAGAGAATACATTTCTGTTGTTTAAGCCTTTCAATTTGTGATAGCCTTAGTAAACTAATAGAGATAGTATAATCCCGATTTTGTTAAACAAAGCAAACTCATATATATTAGGGATTCTCCTTCTCTCTGTCTCTCACAAATGCACACATGCAAATAAAAGAAAATATATACTAAAGTTCAGTTCAGTTCAGTCGCTCAGTCGTGTCCGACTCTTTGTGACCCCATGAATCGCAGCACGCCAGGCCTCCCTGTCCATCACCAACTCCTGGAGTTCACTCAAACTCACGTCCATCAAGTCAGTGATGCCATCCAGCCATCTCATCCTCCTGCCCCGAATCCCTCCCAGCATCAGAGCCTTTTCCAATGAGTCAACTCTTCGCATGAGGTAGCCAAAGTACTGGAGTTTCAGCTTTAGCATCATTCTTTCCAGTGAACACCCAGGACTGATCTCCTTTAGAATGGACTGGTTGGATCTCCTTGTAGTCCAAGGGACTCTCAGGAGTCTTCTCCAGCACTAATGGCAGTTATTTGGGAAGGTAGATGATGAGTAATTTTGCTTTGTACTTGCCCTGCACCTTTAGGTATTTTCTCAATTCTCGTATATCTCTGCAATACTATGTATTATTACATAGACAAATCGTCTAGCTTCCATAGCTTCATCTGTAATTTGAGAAAAGCCCTATCAATCTTCTAGGATTGTTGTAAGAATTAAGTGTCTGACACACAGTAGGTCCGTTAGTGTCCCTAGACTAGGGACAGCAACTCCAAAGAAGTAAAGCCAGGCATGATAGCCTGTGGTTCTTGTGTTCATCATTAAGGGACTGCTCAGTTCTTATCAAGAGGCTTTGCCAAGGCTACTAAGCAGAACACATGGATGCTGCTAAGCACTGGTCTCTGAGTGTGAGAAGGGTGGGTGTGGGGAGTTAACTGGATGCCTTGGGCCTGGGAGGGTTAGCAAAGAAAAGCAAGAGAAGGGACTTCCCTGGTGGTCCAGTGGTTAAGAATCCATCTGCCAGCACAGGGGACATGGGTTCAGTCCTTGGTCCAGGAAGATTCCATGTGCTGCAGGGTAACTAAGCCTATGCACCACAACTACTGGAGCCTGCACACCCTAGAGTCGATGCTCTGCAGCAAGAGAAGCCACCACAATGAGAAGCCCATGCCCTGCAACTAGAAAGTAGCCCCCGCTCTCCACAGCCAGAGAAAGCCCATGCAGGAAGGAAGACCCAGTGCAGCCGAAAGTAAATAAATTTCAAAACATCAGTCTATTAAAAAAAAACAAAACAAGAGAAGGTGGAAGGCTGATTGAAGTAAGATTGATTAAATGAGGATAACAGTCTACTCGGGGTGACATGTCTCAGATCCCCATGGGATCCCTGTCCCAGGGGGCAATGAAAAAGAAAGAGGGACCAGGATAAAGTAGAAAACATTGTCAGGAAACCAAACAGTTCCCTCCAATAGAAAGAAGATTCTGCCTCCTCATTTCTTCTCTGAAAACACTCCAGGAATGGTGTGGGCAATGCAACTTACAGCTTTCCACAGCCCACGGGAAGATGTTCTTTCCCAAGGAGGGTCGTTCTCCAAATGTTCCCTTTCTATCAGATCTGTGATAAGACATTCTTTTCTGGAGACTGTTCAGAATGATGTTACTAAAACCTTTAGCTTTGCCTCTGAATTATCTGAAGGCTTCCCTGGTGGCTCAGATGGTAAAGAATCTGCCTGCAATGCAGAAGACCAGACGGTTCAATCTCCAGTCGGGAAGATCCCCTGGAGGAGGGCATGGCAACCCACTCCAGTATTCTTGCCTGGAGAATTCCATGGACAGAGGAGCCTGGTGGGCTACAGTCCCTGAGCTCTCAAAGAGTCCATGAGGTCCTAAAGAGTCTGACATGACTGAGCCACTGACACTTTCACTTTCTTTCACTTGACTCATCTGAGCAGAGGGTGAGTTGTCTTCAATCTTCAATTTAGCCATTTATGAATTCAAATTAATCATTGGTCTCCAAAAATTGAGGGGTTTTTGCTTCTTTGTACTCAAGCTGGGTCTTTGCTATTCTGATTCAAAATCCCAGCAATTTAGGGAAACATTGTTTCCCCACAAATGATGTTCACAATTCATGCCTTTATGGGAGGTCACTGATGGCTTTTGTCCGCTCCTCTAGTGAAAACCTACATATCTTCTTTCACTTTATATTTGCAAGATTATGTAGCAACATGGGAAAACAGTTATAATATTAGTGAAAAGACAACACAAACATTGCATTTAATTATGATCTGGCAATGTAAAAATAAATATACAAACAAAAATACACACACACACACATACACACACACACACACACACACACACACACACACGGAAAATAAGCCTGGAAGAAAACCAAATAGTTAATGTGGTTATGTTAGGGTATGAGGATTGTGGATTTTTTTCTTATTCTTTATTTACCCAAAATTTTTAATGTAATGGAAAAATGCTTTTATAATTAAGAAATAGACTTATGAAGATAAGGTAGGAGGCAAAAGGAATAACAAAGTTTGATAAAATAAATAAAACAGAAAAGCTAGTTATAGATAAGGCGCTCTGAAAGTAAATACACATAGCTCCCAGCTCAGAGTGTGTGAACCGATGGAGAAATATGACCACAGAACTCTCATGGAAGACATCTTGTCTACTCTGAGAATGACCAAGAGGAAGAAAAACACAAGATTTCAGACCTACTGGGCAATTGAGAAGAGCCTGAAAGCTAGGAGTCCAGGCACATTAGAGGTTGGGGGCTATAGAACCACTATGAAGTGACTAAATGTGGGGGTTTCCGGGAAGTGCTTCAAGCATGACATGTGAGGTGCTGATACTGTTTATTTTTAGAAGTCCTGTTGAGAGGAGTATCTTTCACCCTCACTAAATTAACTATGCTCCTTGGAACTATGGACATCTTTCTGCTGTAGCAGCAATAGGATCAAAGCACGTGTTTAGAAAGAGAAGTGAAAAACACCAGATGTGAGCAAAACCACAAGGGGAATTTCAGACAGGCAGAGTGCACCGTATTACCCAATTTGGAATGTGGCTTGGGCCCCGGGACGGGCAGACCTTCTGAGGACCTGGGTGGAGACCCAGAGATTATGGATCCTGATTTAAGCCAAATGCTGCTAACTTGATCTATGACCTTGCTCCAGCCATTGACCTCCTCCAAACCACTTTCACCATCTGTGAAATGGAAGGACTTGCTCATTTCCTCACAGGAACAGCTGGTGGAAACCATACAGAAGCTAGAGGTAATAACGAGGCATCAGCTTGTGATCCCGAAGACTGCTGGCAAATTGTATTAGAATATATAAATACCACAATGTATACACACTTACAGTATGTATGGGAAGAATGTGTATAAAAAATGTGGGATTAAGGACTGTGTCACATCAGTTCAAAAAGTAAATAATCTACATGTTGACAACTGCAGGAGGTGTGAAAGTGAAAGTGAAGTCGCTCAGTCATGTCCAACTCTTTGTGATGCTGTGGACTGTAGCCCACCAAGCTCCTCCATCCATGGGATTTTCCAGGCAAGAATACTGGAGTGGGTTGCCATTTCCTTCTCCAGGGGATCTTCCCAACCCAGGGATCGAACCCAGGTCTCCCGCACTGCAGGCAGACGCTGAGGTGTGACAGGATATTTTTTTTCCTCTCACTCATAGTTCTTTAGGTCTCCTGGGATAACCCAAGATGTAGACTGAATAAATGTGAGTTTTGGGTACTGCTTAAGTTTCAAATTCCAGCTTTCTTTACCATCTAGTTGTATGTAGCCATGGGTAACTTACTCCATAGGTTGATACCTTTATTTTCCCTTCTATGAAATGAGACTAAAACTAGTATCTACCAACTAGACTTGCTGCGAAGATTAAATAGAATAGTATACCTGAAGAGTTTAGAGGAGTGCTGGGTAGATATGTTAGTTATTATTATCTTCCAAAACCTTCAATGTGGACTTTAAAGTTCTCTGCATTTCTTTATTCTCAGTTTTCTCATCCAAATGTTTCCAACATTCTTGCTCCGTTCAAGAATTTTTCCTGTCTTATTCATCTATGTGGGATACTGCTCCCTCCAGACTTAAAACCAGTCTTACTCACCCTTCACCAAAGCCATAAATTTATTCCTATTCTTGCCAGCTTTGTAGGAATTGGGGTCAATTCCTACATTGACTCCACAACCAGAAATCTATGAAGCATAACTCCATCCCCTGTTCTCCCTCTCTGGGCATCTTACATAGCAAGAGCCCTCTTAACCAGAGGTGTCCCGCTAAAGATTAAAAAAGATGGTTTTCTTCTCTTTAGGAAAAGTTGTCGGTCACAGTGTAGAATAGGAAATCACCTTGGAATCACTAAGCATGGCTCTCTTTAGAAGGATAGGGCAAGGAGAGAAGGACTCATGGGTTTAATAAAATCCTCTGTCCAACCCTCTGGTGAAAAGTTGTCATTGGAGAGGAAGAGGGATGTGGTACTGGGTCACAGAAGGCAGCCATTGGAACTCATCCTGGATCATATATCTGGGAAGTGGCTGCATAGGAGACCAGGAAAAAAGAAAAAACAACCTGAACAGTGAGAGTTACAATATTTGGGTGACACAATGGAGGAGAATATTGAGGGATCACTTTCCCCAAAGTACCAGTGTGAATGAACCCTACTTTGGCAGCCCTGGAGCAGCAGAAAGTGCTGGACACAGACACCACAACCCTTCCCTGGATAATGTTTGTTGCAGTCTCACCAGCACTAGCATCATTCCTTTTCAGGAGCACCTAATCTTCCACCAGAACCAAGTTTTGATTTTGTGATCATTGTTATTGTCCTTATCATTGCCACCTTCAAATCTCTTCGCCTTTTGTCATCCCTCCACCATATTGTCTTCTAGGGTGTTTCTTTACTGGACTGTCATAGGACTCCCTAAAAACAATTTAATTTCATAGAAATGTCTGAGCCCTTATTTTATGATTAAATTCTAGGAAACACAAAGATGAGCAAAATAGTCACTGCTCTTAAGGAACTTCTATCTCATGATTTAGATAGATTTAAATTGCTGGTTAACATCTAATCCAGTGATGGCCTTGTGGCAGTGGTGGTGGTAGTGGTTTAGTTGCTAAGTCATGTCCAACCCTTGTGACCCCATGGACTGTAGGCCACCAGGCTCCTCTGTCCATGGAATTCCCTAGGCAAGAATGCTGGAGTGGGTTGCCATTTCCTTCTCCAGGAGATCTTCCCAACCCAGGGATTGAACCTGTGTCTCCTGCATTGCAGGCAGATTCTTTACCACTGAGCTACCAGGGAAGCCCCCAGTGATGGCCTTCAGTTCAGTCACTCAGTCGTGTCCGACTCTTTACAACCCCATGAATCGCAGCACGCCAGGCCTCCCTGTCCATTACCAACTCCCGGAGTTCACTCAGACTCAAGTCCATTGAGTCAGTGATGCCATCCAGCCATCTCATCCTCTGTCGTCCCCTTCTCCTCCTGCCCCCAATCCCTCCCAGTATCAGAGTCTTTTCCAATGAGTCAACTCTTCGCATGAGGTGGCCAAAGTACTGGAGTTTCAGCTTTCGCATCATTCCTTCCAAAGAAATCCCAGGGCTGACCTCCTTCAGAATGGACTGGTTGGATCTCCTTGCAGTCCAAGGGACTCTCAAGAGTCTTCTCCAACACCACACTTCAAAAGCATCAATTCTTCGGTGCTCAGCCTTCTTCACAGTCCAACTCTCACATCCATACATGACCACAGGAAAAATAATAGCCTTGACTAGATGGACCTTTGTTGGCAAAGTAATGTCTCTGCTTTTGAATATGCTATCTAGGTTGGATATAACTTTCCTTCCAAGGAGTAAGCGTCTTTTAATTTCATGGCTGCAGTCACCATCTGCAGTGATTTTAGAGCCCGAAAAAATAAAGTTTGACACTGTTTCCCCTGTTTCCCCATCTATTTCCCATGAAGTGATGGGACCGGATGCCATGATCTTCGTTTTCTGAATGTTGAGCTTTAAGCTAAATTTTTCACTCTCCACTTTCACTTTCATCAAGAGGCTTTTGAGTTCCTCTTGATGGTGTCATATAGGGTGGTGTCATCTGCATATCTGAAGTTATTGATATTTCTCCCGGCAATCTTGATTCCAGCTTGTGTTTCTTCCAGTCCAGCGTTTCTCGTGATGTACTCTGCATATAAGTTAAATAAGCAGGGTGACAATATACAGCCTTGACGTACTCCTTGGGCAGACACACTGAAACCATACTCACAGAAAACTAGTCAATCTAATCACACTAGGACCACAGCCTTGTCTAACTCAATGAAACTAAGCCATGCCCATGGGGCAACCCAAGATGGGCGGATCGTGGTGGAGAGATCTGACAGAATGTGGTCCACTGAAGAAGGGAATGGCAAACCACTTCAGTATTCTTGGCATGAGAACCCCGTGAACAGTATGAAAAGGCAAAATGATAGGATACTGAAAGAGGAGCTCTCCAGGTCAGTAGGTGCCCAATATGCTACTGGAGATCAGTGGAGAAATAACTTAAGAAAGTGATGGCCTTGTTCCCCCTAATTGTCTTCTCTATTCCCTTGCCTTGTCCAGTTCATTTTTTTAAACACCTAGTTATTGAGTATATACTGTATGTCAGGCACTGGTCTAGCCTTAGGAGTCAACAACAAATACACATCATCTTACCTTTAAAAAGCATAACTAAAATGTGAAAGAACTAGGCTTGATGATATAGCTGGCTGACGACAAAAGGAATAGGAAACAATTTACCTGTCTCTCCTCCTGTAGAGTGATGTGCACTCCACTATTCTTTGCTCTCTCAGCCATCATGCAGTGAAATGCAGTTGAAACAGGTGTCTCTCCTCCTGCAGAGTGAAGTGCACTCCAGTGTACTTTCTTCTCCCAGCCTTCATGCAGTGAAGTTACAGCTGAAATATGTGAAGTTCTTCTTTGAGTTCAGCTTCAGAGGCACTTGAGATAAGGAGAGTTAAGGGCAGATCTCCTTGCAGTGGCAAGAGGCTGGGACCTCTACATCTGTGCTCCACACCAGTATACTCGGGAATCAAGCACCCTTCATATTACTTGCTGATTCTATATGTGTTAGAATCTTTTAAATATTATAGGTAAATAAGAAATAGCTTCAATTTCTTAATACACACTTCAATAATTGAAGGTAAAATCTATTATATAAATATTAAGCTACAAGGAAGGGAAGGTCTTCCAAGGAAATGCTTTTCTTGTTGGTAGAAGCATTTAAGATGAAGGTAAGTATCAAATTTCCATTGACAGGAATAAAATTACTTTTTATAATATTAAAGTGCACAGCTGACCAAATAGCTGTAGTAAATCTCAGGTCTTCTGCCTACTCAGGATAAGATATCAAGGCATGAAGGAATGACCTACTGTGACAAACTCAGACAACTATTGATTGATTAACTGTGATCACAGAACAGCATCATATTAGAATGGGAAGGAGCATTACAAATTGTGAGGACTTCTCTGGTAGCTGAGATAGTAAAGAATCTGCTTGCAATTCAGGAGACCTGGGTTCAGTCCATGGGTCAGGAAGATCCCCTGGAGAAGAGAATGGCAACTCACTCCAGCATTCTTGCCTGGACAATTCCATGGACAGAGGAGCCTGGCAAGCTACCATCCATGGAGCAAAGAGCTGGACATGACTGAGGGACTAACACAAATTACAGATTGTATCATATTATCAGCACAAGCATAAAATTTGCAATTAGATGGTCCTAGATTCAATTTTCATCTCAGAGTCTCTTTGCCACCTGGGCCTGGGCCAATTTACTTAGCTTCTCTGCCCCTTTATCTTCTTATTTGCATAATGCAGGTCAGAATTTTTATCCAGGGTTTTGTTTTTTATTAAAGGACTGCTGTTGCTGCTACTGCTAAGTCGCTTCAGTCATGTCTGGCTCTGTGCGACCCCATAGACTGCAGCCCAACAGGCTCCTCTGTCCCTGGATTCTCCAGGCAAGAATACTGGAGTGGGTTGCCATTTCCTTCTCCAATGCATACATGCATGCTAAGTCACTTCAGTCATGTCTGACTCTGAGTGACCCTATGGACAGCAACCCACCAGGCTCCTCTGCCCACAGGATTTTCTAGGCAAGAATACTGGAGTGGGTTGCCATTTCCTTCTCCCTTTAAAGGACTAAAGTAACATAATTGAAGGCACTTGGCAAAGAGGAGGCACTCTGTCAATGTTCTTTTCTTCTTTATATTTTACAGCTGAGGAACCAAAACCTGAAGAATTTATCTAATTTGCCTGAAGACCCATGATTAACCAATGTTAACTAAAGCCCCAGGCTTCCCAATGCCTAGTCCAACTGTCTTTATCATTTCCATAAGGGGACTTGAAACAAAGATAATTGGAAACACATTTATCTCTGGATTTCTAAAGCTTGAGAGGTGAAATAGAGAGAGGAGGAGGCTGAATTGGGGTGAAAGGTGTAAAAAGCAGGTTTACTTCCCCGGTTTTGCATGACTTTCCTGAGTTTATGTTGCTTGAGCACATACCCACTGATGGTGGAGGGAAGTGGTGGAGCGTGGCCAACATGAGATGAAAGATTGCATGACATCAATTCACAAAGTAAATAATCCACATGTTCCCAGTGGAGGGAGGTGTGACACGGTGTCTTTTTTCTTCTCTCACATATAGCTCTTTAGGTCTCCTCAGGCCACCTCGGACCTAGACTAGTTTTCCAGAAGGTCCTACATGAACCATTTCTTCAGAATTCTGAGTTTGCTAGTGTGTGGACTTGGCAGAGAAGAGCAAACTAAAGAGGTTATGCATACAAAATCACTTGTGACTTGAAAATTATTTCAGCGTGCGGCTGGTGCTCCACGTGGTTGAGTAGAAAGAGCCCTAGGCCAGAGACGGGACGTCTGACTGCTTTCCCAGCCCTGCTGCCTACTAGCTGGGGGGGGTGGGGGGGGGGGTGCCCAGAAGAGGAAGTTAACCTCTCTTCACATCTGTATTGTAACCTATAAAATGCCACCAGAAACACTCACCACATTTTATTTCCCTTTATCTTCACAAGAATTCCCTGAGGTAAACAGTATTCTTCCCATACTAGAGGTAAAGAAAAAGAGGCTTGGAGAATTGTGACTTGCCCAACATCATTCAGCGAGTAAATGGCAGAATCTGATAGAAACTGGACCTGGGAACTCCCTTGGTGGTCCAGTGGTTAAGATTTTGCCATCCAATGCAGGAGGTGTGGGTTTGACCCCTGACTGGGGAGCTGAGATCCCATATGCCTCATGGCCAAAAAAATAACCCAAAACATAAAACAGAAGCAACTTTGTAACAAATTCAATAAAGGACTTTAAAGACTATCCACATGAAAAAAAAAAAGAAGAAATTAGGCTTGAACCCAGAACGTACTCTTAACCTCCAAGATAGACTACCTATATTTTGAGGGGAGAAATGAATGGTAGAGTTTTAAAGCAGTTTAAAGCAGTTTAAACAAACGTTTATTACAATCAAGGGGTTGCAGTCCCAAGGAGTTGCCTGTACTCAAGTCATTTTCAGCTCATTGACTTTCTCATTCATTGCTTTTCATGTGGATCTGTGAGTATCAAACCGCAGTCATCCTCTTTCACCTCATTTGTTTTTGGTGTCAGTTCTCCTCCCACACTGGCTGCTCTCAGGAGGAGCCAGCACCATGTCTTGCCAAGTGAGGGAATGTAAGTGTAGGAAGCCATGCTCACATACTCACAAGCAGGTTCACAAATGTCTACACTCATCAACACATGCGCATGCAAACTCATGTGTATGCATATTAGTTTGTTATGCACACGCACCATCCATGGTTTCAGAACTTGGCAATTTAAGAATCTGTCATTATTATGACTGTGTATATCATGTATAAATAATTTCCCAGAATTGGGCTTTGGAGTGAAAAATGCTATGATAAAGTGATAGAAAGTAGAGGAATGCGTACTAAGGAGAATACCACGAACCTTAGACTCTTCTGGTTTCAGCCCCAACTTTGAATTCTGCTGTAAGCTTATGGATTTCTCCCAGCTCATTCAGCCCCTTGAAAGACTCCTACCCTTGGTGGGCAGTCGGTTTGACACAACATCAGTCTCTTCATGAACTAATTCTGAGCTTTCACTCTCTTGTCTACAGATTTGTTCTGGGCAGTGGTGGTCATCAGACTGTGAACTTCAGAGGTTCGGGGTCACATCTGTGGAATTCTCCCTTCAGTGGTTTGGCACAACATGCAGTTAGCTCTTTGGTGATGACAGCACTTCGTTCCTGCTACTGCTTTTGGTTTGGTTTGCTTAGGATGCAGACACAAAAGATGTTGATCCTCATTTAATTATTAATATGTATAGCCCAGAACTGTCGTGGCATTTAACAAATGAATTTATTCATTGCATGTGCGAACACCATGGTAATATTGTGTCATTTTTGCATTAACCCTTCATTGCTTCCCTGGTGGCTCAGACGGTGAGGAAGTCTGCCTGCAATGCAGGAGACCTGGGTTTGATCCCTGGGTCAGGAAGATCCCCTGGAGAAGAGAAAGCAACCCATTCCAGTATTCTTGCCTGGATAATTCCATGGACAAAGGAACCTGGCAGGCTACAGTCCATGGGTTTGCAGAGCCAGGCACGACTGAGTGACTGACACAGGTTAATGGTTACAAAGCACGTCCATGATTAGTGTCACATTCAGACTCCCCTTTGAGAGGTAGAAAGGGATAAAGACAATACTACATACTTCATGAGGATTAAATTTGTGAGGATTAAATGCAATAAACCATTTAGCATTGGGGCCCGGCACAGAGTAAACTCTATTAAGCATTTCTAGTAGCACATGCTGGCCCATATCACTGATGAGGAACCACAGCTCAGAGATGCTAAGTTCAGGTTGTCTGGTTAAGTGGTGGAATTCAGTTAAGAATGTCTCCAGACTCCAAGTCCATTTTAGGAAATTATCTGTTGACACTGCAATCGTGGAAGGAAAAAAGCCCAGCCTCAGAGGAAGAGCATGCAGGACAGTTTTATGGTGTGTGAGTAGGCAGAAGTGTTTCGAGATAAAGCACAGCTCAAGGCGGGGACGAGGACCAGCCATGTACCACAGTGGCTGCACTGTTCAGTTCTGGCTCGGCAAATGCTGCCTTCCCTCAGTGCCTGCACATATATTGTCCTCTTTTCCTCCTGCTTCCTTCTTCTCACCAGCCCCTTCACCTGAGTCATGCTCTAGGCTTCCAGGCTCAACACAAACAGTTCTTTGTGGCAGCTTTCCAGCACACCTACTCATACAGGCCCCCACAGCGTGTGTGCTGTGAGTATGTGCGAGTATGTGTGCTGTGTGCTAAGCTGTTTCAGTGGTGCCCAACTCTTTGCAACCCAATGGAACCTGCCAGGCTCCTCTGTCCATGGGATTCTCCAGGCAACTGGAGTGGGTAGCCATTCCCTTCTCCAGGGGATCTTCCCAACCCAGGGATCGAACCCAGGCCTCCTGTGTCTCCTGCATTGCAGGCAGATTCTTTACTGCTGAGCTACAGGGGAAGCCCCTTGTGAGAATCCTTGTCTGATATTCTCACCAGCTGGAATGGAAGCAATGAGAAATTATCAACTTTATCCCACTTTCTGGCTGGCGTATCCCCAGCACCCTTATGGTGTCTGGCACATTTGTTAAATGCAGACTAGCTGCTGGCCAATAGAAAGATGGTGAGGAAGAAGATTAAGAAAGAAGTGAGAAGATGCCAGCACGAACTTAAAATGTTTTACCATTTTGCCACAGATCTGCTCTGAGTAGTGCTACTGGAGGCGTGAGGAAATGTTGAGCAGGCAACTAGAAGGAATTGAAGGAAGACTCCAACACACAGGAAAGGCATGGAGAAGTGAAGCAAAGTCAAGAGTAACACACACAGGGAACGGCCCATCTTAGGCCACAGCTTCTACAGACAGTTGAAAGGGGGCTGAGAAGGAACCATTTCTCAGCCTCTTGTTGGTTGTCTTTTGCTAGAAAGAATCAGGATGCCTGCTCTCCACAGATGACTGACCACAGAACACAGAGGGGAAGAGGGAGGGAAGGAGTTTCCACTGGGGTGCTATATTTCTGACCCTGCCTTGTTGACAGCAAACAGTGGTGGTGGTGGGACTTTTGGCAGGAAGCGTTCCCCCTCTGGGGTCTGGGGGTGTCAGGATGGTGCCAAGAGGTAGAGCAAGCCTGGCACCCCAGAGCCCCAGCTTCTTCCCTCTGCACCCTCGTGGAGGAGACTCCACAAGCTCTCCTGCCTCCTCCTGGGTTAGGGCAGCGGAGGGAGGACACGAGCCTGGTCTCCAGCAGGGGCCATTTCGTTTACATTCCCACCCCTGGGCCCTGGGAAGCCCCGAGTTCCCACACTCACTGAGGCAGGAAGGTCGCCACGGACACCTCATCTGTCCGGGTCGCTGACTGACTACAGATAAGCAGCAGCTGCCGCATCCACACTGGGGTCACCTCCCAGATTGCCCACCCTGGAACCAGGCGGACAAGGGCCGATCTCTGCCCGCCAGTGGGGCACCCACAGGGCTTCCAGCTGAGGCCCAGTGCCTGCAGTGGGGGCTCCCTGCAGAACTCACTTTAGCAGAGCTGCCAGACGTGACCAAGGAAAGACAAAGCCTTAGAGGCACCGGCCCACAGCTGTCAAGCACTTGACAGTTTTACAGCACTCTGCTGCAGACTCTTTCTCACATCACTCTGATCACCACCCGTGAAGATCTCAGAGCAGGTGTTTTTGTGTCCATTTTGCAGATGAGTAAACAGCTTCAGGATGTTTGATAGATTTGCCCCAAGTTCTCACAGCTAGGCAGTGCTGAAAGCTGTTTTTGCACTGCCTAGTTGGTGGGTCTTTCCATTACTACATGCAAACAGAACAAGCCAAGTGGACAAGTTCCAGTTTTTATCCCTGAAAGAGAACTCTTTCTCCCTCCCAGGTTTAACCTATTTTCTACTCAGGCCTGGGCTTTAATGAAAAACCCTTCAGGCTTGGAGTCTGAGTCATGATTCCTCTTCTGGTCAGCCAAGTAACTTAGCAGCTGTGTGATTCTGGAGTTGATTTTCCTGAATATTTGCTTCCATGTGTTTAAAATGGAGGCTGATGTTGCTCAAGTTGTGGGGCTGTGATAAGGGTTAAGAATAACAATAAACATCTATTGAATATTTTCCATACCCTCAGCCCAGTTCTAAACCCTCATGTGCACTGATTTATTGAATTCTCACAACAACCCTGTGTGGAAGAGTCCTCAGTCACTCAGTCATGTCTGACTCTCTGCAGCCCCATGGACTACAGCCTGCCAAACGCCTCTGTCCATGGGATTTCCCAGGCAAGAATACTGGAGTGGGTTAACATTTCCTCCTCAAGGGATCTTCCCAACACAGGGATGGAACCCTCATCTCTTGAGTCTCCTGCATTGGCAGGTAGATTCTTTATCACTAATGCCACCTGGGAAGCCCCTACAACAACCCTAGTTTGATTCATATGTGCTGTTCTTTTACTTCACAGATGAGGAAACAATGGGAGAGAAATACCCGAGGTCACATAGCAAATAGCAGAGCCAGGCTGTTTGACAACAAAGCCAAGTCCTTAATCTCCACATTATACTCACTATGCAAATTATGTTAAATACCTACAATAGGTAACCAGTAGCTGTTACTAGGAACCGGGGTGGGTAGGGCCTGATTTATAAGCAAAGTGAAGAGTTAAGTACCTGAACTAATTAGGTAAACCAAAGGCTGGGCCACTCAGAAGTATCTTCAGTTCCATTTGCCATGGTTTCTCATTTCTCACTGTCAGTGTCGTTCCTTCAGAGCAGGAAGACACTTCAGGGACATTTGGCAATGTCTGGACACATTTTTGCTTGTCACAACTGTGGGAGTGCTGCTGCTGCTGCTGCTAAGTTGCTTCAGTCGTGTCCGACTCTGTGCGACCCCATAGACAGCAGCCCACCAGGCTCCCCCATCCCTGGGATTCTCCATGCAAGAACACTGGAGTGGGTTGCCATTTCCTTCTCCAATGCAGGAAAGTGAAAAGTGAAAGTGAAGTCGCTACTGGCATCTAATGGGTAAGGCCAGGGATGCTGCTAAACATCCTACAATACACATGGCATCCTTGCATCAAAGAATTATCTGGCCCCAGTGTTATTATGCTAAGGTTTAGAAATTAATATTGAGTATTTAGTATCAAGACTACTATTAGCACAAATTTGTCACATAGAAGGGCAAAGTAATGTCCTGTTTAAAATATGCTGACACAGTTCAATGTATGCAATATTTGTTTTTACTATGGTTGTTGTCTCCTTCATTGTTGCCAAGCAAAGATGTGTGCCCGGGAAACGATCAGTCCATTTGGGGCTTGCGGTAGAGTTAGAAAACTGGAAGATGCTTTTCTGTCAAATTATGTTATCATCCTCCAAATTGTTGACATTTCTTCTAATGTGTTGAAATAGTTCATAAATAAACTCACATTTATGTTAAATAAATAAACTTACGTTAAATAAAACATTTATGTTAAACTCACATTAAACTACATGCCACTTCCTTTCAGCATGTAGCTGTATGAATCCCAAATAGCTCTCAGTTCAATCAGCTTTTCTTATGTCCCCCTCCCCATTATGTATACACCAAACAGGTTTTTTTTTTTTTTTTTTTTTTAAGAAAAACTCCTTTCTGACTTTGATTTATTTATTTTTAATTGAAAGATAATTGCTTTACAATATTGTGTTGTTTTCTGCCGAACAGCAAAATTAGTCAGCCATAGGTATACCTCTGTCCCCTCCCTCTTGAGCCTCCCTTCCACCTCCCACCCCATGCTACCCTCTAGGTTGTCACAGAGCCTCGGTTTGAGTTCCCTGAGTCATACAGGAAATTCCCATTGGCTATCTATTTTACATATGGTAGTATATATGATTCCATGCTACTCTTTCCATTCATCTCACCCTCTCCTTCCTCTCCCCAGCCCTTGTACCTCAGTCTGTTCTCTATGTCTGCATCTCCATTGCTGCCCTATAAATAGGTTTATCAGTACCATCTTTCTAGATTCCATATATATGTGTTATTATAGGATATTTGTTTTTGTTTCTGACTTACTTCACTCTGTATAATATGCTCTAGGTTCATCCACCTCATTAGAACTAATTCAAATGTGTTTTGTTTTATGGCTGAGCAGTATTCCATTTTACATATGTACCACAGCTTCTTTATCCATTTATCTGTTAATGGACATCTGGGTTGGTGCTCATGTCCTAGCTATTATAAATAGTGCTACAATGAATATTGGGGTATATGTGTCTTTTTAAAGTTTGGTTTCCTCAGGGTATATGCCTAGAAGTGGTGTTGCTGGGCCCTATGGAAGTTCTGTACTCAATATGCCAGCAAACTGGAAAACTCAGCAGTGGCCACAGGGCTGGAAACAGTCAGTTTTCATTCCAATCCCAAAGAAGCACAATGCCAAAGAATGTTCAAACTACCACACGATTGCACTCACTTCACATGCTAGCAAATAATGCTCAAAATTCTCCAAGCTAGGCTTCAATAACATGTGAACTGAGAAATTCCAGATGTTCAAGCTAGATTTAGAAAAGGCAGGGGAACCAGAGATCAAATTGCCAATATCCATTGGATCATAGAAAAAGCAAGAGAATTCCAGAAAAACATCTACTTCTGCTTCACTGACTATGCTAAAGCCTTTGACTGTGTGGATCACAACAAACTGTGGAAAATTCTTCAAGAGATGGGAATACCAGACCACCTTACCTGCCTCCTGAGAAACCTGTATGCAGATCGAGGAGCAACAGTTAGAGTCAGACATGGATCAACAGACTGGTTCAAAATTGGTAAAGGAGTCACCCTGCTTATTTAACTTATATGCAAAGTACATCATGCAAAATGCTGGGCTGGATGAAGCACAAGCTGGAATCAAGATTGCCAGGAGAAATATCAATAACCTCAGATATGCAGATGACATCACGTTTATGGCAGAAAATGAAGAGAAACTAAAGAGCCTCTTATGCATGTGAAAGAGAAGAGTGAAAAAGCTGGCTTAAAACTCAGCATTCGAAAAATGAAAATCAGGGCATCTGATCCCATCACTTCATGGCAAATAAATGGGGAAACAATGGAAACAGTCACAGACTTTCTTTTCTTGGGCTCCAAAATCACTGCAGATGATGACTTCAGTCATGAAATTAAAAGACACTTGCCCATTGGAAGAAAAGCTATAACAAACCTAGACAGTGTTTTAAAAAGCAGAGATGTTACTTTGCCAATAAAGACCCATATAGCTATGGTTTTTCCAGTTGTCATGTATGGATGTGAGAGTTGGACCATAAAGAAGGCTGAGCACTGAAGAACTGATGCTTTTGAACTGGAGAAGACTCTTGAGAGTCCCCTGGACTGCAAGGCGATCAAACCAGTCAATTCTAAAGGAAATCAATCCTGAATGTTCATTGGAAGGACTGATGCTGAAGCTGAAACTCCAATACTTTGGCCACCTGATGGGAAGAGCTGACTCATTAGAAAAGACCCTAATGCTGGGAAAGATTGAAGGCAGGAGGAGAAGGGGATAACAGAGGATGAGATGGTTGGATGGCATCACCAACTCAACGGACATGAGTTTGAGCAAGCTCCAGGAGATGGTGAAGGACAGGGAAGCCTGGCTGCAGTCCATGGGGTCTCAGAGTCGGACATGACTGAGCAACTGAACAAGAACAACAAAAAAAAGGTAGTTTTATTCCTAGTGTTTTAAGGACTCTCCATACTCTCTTCTATAGTGACTGTATCAATTTACATTCCCACCAATAGTGCAAGAGCGTTCTGTTTTCTCTACACCCTCTCCAGCACTTGTTGTGACACAGATTTTTTAAAGTCTGATTTTGTTTGCTGGCCTCTTTTGGAAAGTCCCATTAACTACTAACATCTTTGAAACAGTAAAGATTTGCTTTGTCCAACAGAACTTTGGTCGGAAGAAGAACCTTCATGTGTGAAGTACCTGTGATCCTCGGCAGCACATCCAGCTTTCTTGCGTTGTTGGAGAACACTATGCCTCACATCACTATGACTCGATTTCCATCTTATTGTGCATTAGCTTCAAATATTCAATAAATAATCTGGAAAGGAGTTGTATCAATCACTTTAGGCTAGGTTATGATGCAATAACAAATGATCCCAGTAGTCTAACAATGAAAAAAATTATTTCTTGTTCATGTTGCGTGTTCATTGTGTACTGGTTGCTGCCTTGTTTCATCTTTTTCATTCATCATTTCATTCATCATTCATGCAGGAACAGGCCCTATTTGGGACATGGTGATGTCATAACAGGAGGAAAGAGCAATGGTAGAAAATGATAATTCTTGTAGCTTCTGCTTAGAATTGGCACATATCCCATATGTTAACATTCCATGGGGCAATGCAAGTCAGTAGCCAAGCCATATGTCAGTGGTAGCAGAGATGTATATTCTTCCCTATAGGCCCCACAGGCAGGGGCACTGAACATTCTGAACAATAGCATAATGCACTACAAGACTCTGTCTTTGCCACTGAAGTCATGAACTTCCTCACAGTTAGGGACTTGGCCTTGAATCACTACCTTTTCAAGAGATTTTTAGCAAGAAATGGAAGAAGAATATAAAGTGAAAGAGTTGAAGAGACCAAAATGTCAGACTCTAATGACTGATTTGTTGAGGAGCTGTGGTGGGTGGCAAATTACAAGGAAAAGGCAAGAATCAAGAATGGCTTCTAGGACTCTAGGAGTGATAAGTGATGGTGCCAACTATTGAGACAGAGAACAGAGAAGGACAGGAGGTTTAGAAGAAGAAAGGGCAGGTTTTATTTTGTGTTTGTTTCTGCTTTGTTTAGATAGAGAAGAGAACTTATAGCTTCTTGGAGCTGTCCCCTGAAAATCCACTTTTTTGGTCCTATCACACTCTTCTCTTGTTTAGGGAGTAGCAAATTTTATTTTTGACCCAATAAACATGAGGTGTCTTTGGAACATGCATGTAGAAACATGCAGGAGACAGGTTAACTATGAATGTGCTCCCAAAAGAGTACTGAGCTAGAAACAAAGATTTGAAATTCAATTACATATAAGTAGTAATAAGTAATAGCTATTATGACGATACTTATTGAACATTTACCGTGTCAGGCAATGTGAGAAGTAATTTACATACATTTTCTTACTTAATGTTCATCATATCTCTAGTCTGTGTAGCTTGTCTTCACCATGTAGATAAGGATAAGGATATGAAATCTAAAGAAGCTTCAAAAAGCAAACAAAACTTCGCCGTAGTCTCACAGCTAGAAATTTGTAGAAAGCACCCAAGAACTTTATCTCTATAACCCACATTTCAACCGATTATGCTCTTAGTTGGAACCACGACAGCAAATGAGAACATCCAGGCACTATAGAAAGAGAGAAAAGATAAGAACAGTGGGTCAAGGGTAGGACACTGAAGAATATGAATATTCAAGGCTCAGGGGAAGATCCCTTAGAGAAGGAACAAGTAGGAGGAAATCAGAAGAGTACGTCTGAGTAGCCAAGTGTGTAGAGAGTGACAATGAAAAGACAGTGTCTAACAGGGGCAGCGACTTCAGCATACTTGAAGAGCAGGGCTGGGAAAGGTCCTTGGGTGTTGACAATTAGGCCTAGTTCCTGACAATATCTCTCTAGAAGCATCTATAACCAGCCATATTCCCCACCGAGAACCCCAGGAGTAAAACACGAACCATAGGTGGCTGGTCATGTGCTGACTTTTTGAAACACCAGCCTATTGTTGATTCATTCTCTTTGAGCTCTGCTTCCAGAGACGGCCTTGACTTTTTGACCTATTTGAGTAGGGCTGTGTTTCTGGGTCTTGGTGACCTGGCTCTTGGACTCTGTACCTGTGTGTATGTGTCTGAGGTTCTGGCCTATTCTCTCAGTTTAGGAAACCCAGCCTTACACCACATGCCTACTGTGGTTACTACGTGCTCCCAACTCCTGACCTGAGCGAATAAGTTTGGACATAGTCCCTCAATCCACAAGGCTGTGTCTTCTGCTAATTTTCTGCAACTCGGCTTCCAGAATTGAAATGAGGAATGTGGTTTCACGTGGTGGCTGTGGTGGCTTCTCTGTTGTTATTGTTCTTTAGTCACTAAGTTGTGTCCGACTCTTTGTGACCCCATGGACTGCAGCCCTCCAAGCTCCTCTGTCCATAGGATTTTCCAGGCAAGAACAGTAGAGTGGGTTACCATTTCCTTCTCCAGGTGATCTTCCTGACCCAGGGATTAAACCTGCGTCTCCTGCATTGGCAGGCAGATTCTTTATCATCTGAAGCCACGGAAGCCCTATCTGCTCTGTTGCTGCTGCTGCTGCTGCTAAATCACTTCAGTCATGTCCGACTCTGTGCGACCCCATAGACAGCAGCCTATGAGGCTCCCCCGTCCCTGGAATTCTCCAGGCAAGAACACTGGAGTGGGTTGCCATTTCCTTCTCCAATGCATGAAAGTGAAAAGTGAAAGTGAAGATGCTCAGTCGTGTCTGACTCTTCGCGACCCCATGGACTGAAGCCCACCAGGCTCCTCCGTCCATGGGATTTTCCAGGCAAGAGTACTAGAGTGCTTGCCATTGCCTTCTCTGTATCTGCTCTGTAGATGTGGCTAATTACTGACAATAGGGCTGCTAGCTTTGAGATCACAGGTTGTTGGTCAGACCTTGCCAAGCCTCACAATGCCCTGTTGGCTGTTTGTCTTCAGGTGAGTCCTCCCAGGTGCCGTGATTTTAAAATCCAGCTCTAATAGTTTATGGAGATACGAGAGTTATACTTGGAGACAGAGGACACTGATGTGAATGGGATTTCTCATGTCCGCCAAGAAAGCAGGATGCTGAACAATTGTTCAACTGTAGCCAGGAAGGCCCCAGTATGGGCACCACTGGGACTTTCTCACAGCCATGACATGACTGGTCCATGAAATGGCCAACTTCAACCATAGTGTAGATGAGTATCCAGACCTCCTCCACTTCCAGGGACCTGTATAGAGTGAACTGGTATTAGGGGGCTCCTCTGAGGTAAGGGCAGAGAAGGCACCCCACTCCAGTACTCTTGCCTGGAAAATCCTGTGGACGGAGGAGCCTGGTGGGCTGCAGTCCATGGGGTCATGAAGAGTAGGACACGACTGAGCGTCTTCACTTTCCCTTTTCACTTTCATGCATTGGAGAAGGAAATGGCAACCCACTCCAGTGTTCTTGCCTGGAGAATCCCAGGGACGGGGAAGCCTGGTGGGCCGCCGTCTATCAGGTCACACAGAGTCGGACACGACTGAAACGACTTAGCAGCTGAGGTAAGGGCACCAGAATCCTCTAGTATCTCTGCTCTTTATATTCAGCTGTAGGCATGTATCCAGCAGCCTTCCCTGACTACAACCCCTCAGTGAGTGTTATTGGATTTATTGAATAAAAATATAGGACACCCAGTTAAATTTGAATTTCAGATAAACAACAGATAAGACATTCAGAATATACTTATACTAAGAAATTATTCATCATTTATTTGAAATTCAAATTCAGCAAGGTGTCCACCACAACCCCATAACCTGAGACTCAGTAGGAATTCCTAGGCCTTCAGATCCATTGGTCTCCACTTGCCCCAAGAAGGCACTGGGGCACTTTGTGAAGAAGAGAAGCAGAGAACTAGGTCTGTGCTAGAACTATTGGGGTCTTGATCCTATCTGGTCCCCTTATGCTCCTGGGGCAGCTCTGTGCCTGAAAACCCATGAAATTAGACCTTCTGAACGCCTATGATCTTGTTTGCCTTCCATCATCTGTATTTGGAAGATCAAGAGTGAAAGATGGGGTTTTAGAAGTGTCTAGACCTGGCAACCCACTCCAGTATCCTTGCCTGGAGAACTCCGTGGACAGAGAAGCCTGGTGGGCTACAGTTAATGGTGTCTCAGAGTCAGACATGACTGAGCAACTAACACTTCACTTCAGACAGCATGTAGAGACCGTGATCTGTGGCAGCACCCAGTGATCGGTACCCTGCATGACTTTCCAGGGGATGGTTTTGCATTTCCTGGACAATGTCCTAATAAACCCTTGAACACATCCACACATACTCTACCCAACTGTGCATCATATAATCCGCAATCCAGCAATTCTGGATTGCTTGAAGCATCAGCACCTCCAAAACAGCCTCCAGACAACTCCAGTTTGCTATAGCCAAGTATCTATCATTGTGTAGTAAGAGGCCCTGGTCACTTGACATAGACATTCCAAATGAGGTTTGATAGCATTTTGCCCTTTTCTGTGCAACTGACCTAGTAGTGACCTCCTAAAAAAGAGAAGGAAGTTGGCCTGAGTGCCGAGCTGGACAATTTTTCATGCAACTCAAGACTCCCTTCACCTTTGCCCCATTATAGCACTAGCTGGCACTTACCCTTCTACACTGAATTTATTAATACAGGACCTTAACTGTATCAGTACATTTAATGTTTATAATAACCCTATGAGGAATATGCTGTTACTATTCCTGTTTTACAGATGAGGGAACTGAGGCAGAGAGACTAAGTAATTCCCCTAAGGTCACATAGGTTAAAAAATTACTAAGAGGTAAAAGCTGGGATTTGAATGTGGGCATTCTAGCTCCAGATTCTATCCTCTTAACCTGTGTGTCAGCCCCCAGCTTGGACCCATCTTAGTTCAACCTAACACTGTTGGACTGGTGCTGTTAACATCGGTGCTTCTGATCTAGCAGGGCCCTGTTCTGTCCTCCATTATCCCCAAGGAGAATGGCTTGCTGTGAAGATGTCTTCAAGGCTTTGGGGGTCTAATGCATGATAGTGAGCTCAGTCTGCAGTAGCCTGAAACAGCCTGGAAGCTTAGCTCATGCTGTGTCAAGTGGCTTGCCTTATTTTAAGAGCCTTGGGTGCTCCATTGGCTGCACACTCAGCAACAGAACCACAGGGCAATGGTCTATGTTGTAAGCCTGAATACAAGGGGTAGAAGAGACATCCAAACTTGGAAGAGCCTGACTTGAGTATTTCACAGTCATTCAGCCCAAATTACCTTTCAGACATCTACCTGTGTTCCTAATCCGGATCCAGGGCCTCTTAGGTGCAACTTAGAGAGGTATGAAATACTAGGAAGACCTCTATCTGAGTAGGGTGTTCACATCCTGCTGGGAAGACCTGAATGCAGCCTCAGATCAACCACCCACCTGCTCCTCTACCAAAACAAAATCTGTGGCCCTCTCCAACATGATGTGTTCTGATACACTACCACAATCACTTTGCCAACAAAGGTCTGGATAGTCAAAGCTATGGTTTTTCCAGTAGTCATGTATGGATGTGAGAGTTGGACCATAAAGAAGGCTGAGAACCAAAGAATTGATACTTTCCAACTGTGGTACTGGTGAAGATTCTTGAGAGTCCCTTGAACTGCAAGGAGATCAAGCCAGTCAATCCGGAAGGAAATCAACCCTGAATCTTCATTGGAAGGACTGATGCTTAAGCTGAAGCTCCAATACTTTGGCCACCTGATGTGAAGAGCTGACTCATTGGAAAAGATCCTGATGCTGGCAAAGATTGACAGAAGAGGAGAAGAGGGTGACAGAGGATGAGATGGTTGGATGGTATCACTGACTCAATGGATATGAGTGTGAGCAAACTCCAGGAGATGGTGAACGACAGGGGAGCCTGGTGTGCTGCAGTGCATGGGTTTTCAAAGAGTCGGACACAACTTAGTGGCTGAACAGCAGCAACCATGATCACCTGGACCTCAAGTAAAGATGACCTGGGCTTCCTAAAAAGTAGTGATGACTCCTTCAGATCCTCATACACCTCCAGGACTCCACCTATGGGCCCTCCATCTCTGGTCTGCCCCTCTTGGCCTGTCATTACTCTGTCCTGGAAGTAACAGGTTTATAAAGAAGGCATGCTTCCATCCCTGCATTGCTCCTCCCTCCATGCAGCCATTTACTCCCTGGTGGGTAAAAGAGAATCTCTATTTGCACAGTCTGTTAAAACACTGCTTTCTAACCAGAGCCCTTGGGACTATCAAGTCCACATCCACCAGCCTGCTGTCCCTAAATGGATGACAAGAGTAGTGCTTACGGAATACCTGCATTCTTCTACTGCTCGGTGGCTAGCGTCATTGCTGCAGATTTTGCTTTCAGAAATTATTGACTCCCTCTTTCAGAACTGCTTTTCTCTCCAACAATATTTTTCATCCTTATCACTTTTCTTGTACTCCTTCTTCCTTGCATTACTGATACTCTTGCAGCTAGAGAGTATCTGAGAAGGTATGTACCAACTCAAAGGAATCTTGATGAGTATACCAAGTTCTGTCTGGAAGTAGCCTTTAGAATGAAGAGTTGACTATGGGATGCCATCTCATTCTCCCCTAGCACATTCATTCTACCTACCTAGTGAAAGCTGAGGATTGAGGGTAATAATAATAACACCACCAGCAATGAGATCTGTCCTTTCTTAAATTCTCACTATGGGTCAGGTACTGTGCTAATTGCTTTGTGTATATTTTCTCACTTAATCCTCACAACAATGCGATAAAGAGGATACTATTTAACTTCCAATTTACAGCTGAGAAAACTGACTTGCCAAAGATCACATAATGAGTAAGTAGTAGAGCCAAATTTCATGTTAATTTAAAGCCTGGGCATCCAGCCACCTTGCTGTCATTGTCATATATCAGCTAACTTC
The DNA here is from genome assembly GCF_003369695.1 of Bos indicus x Bos taurus. Taxonomy (NCBI): domain Eukaryota; kingdom Metazoa; phylum Chordata; class Mammalia; order Artiodactyla; family Bovidae; genus Bos; species Bos indicus x Bos taurus. Next base: position 23,322,084 of record NC_040078.1, read on the forward strand.
CTCCATGCCCAGTCTCCCAGCTTCTTCTATTCTTTTCTCTACTCCTAAATCTCCAGCCACAACCTCAGTGATGAGGGGGAATAAACAAGAGAGGTATTCCCAAGAGGAAGTAGACTAATTATTACATTAAGACTGACTTCACCAACTGGACCATGGGAAACAGTGAGGGCACAAGGAATGTTTTAATTTGGCCCTTTGAAACAGAGATCCTACTTAAAGCAATGAGGGATTTGTTATAATTACTTTCCTGTTTCATTCACTGATGGAGCCCAAACACCTAGAACTATGCTTAACTGATAAAAATGTTAGTCACTCAGTCATGTCTGACTCTTTGAGACCCTGTGGACTATAACCCACGAGGCTCCTCTGTCTAAGGACTTCTCCAGGCAAGAGTATTGGAGTGGGTTGCCATTCCCTTCTCCAGGGGATATTCCCAACCCAGGGATCAAAGCCAGGTCTCCTGCATTGCAGGCAGGTTCTTTACCATCTGAGCCACCAGGAGGGAAGCCTAGTAGTAGATGCTCAACAAATACTAGCATGGAATTCAGGAAATTGGGGTTGGTCCAACGAAGAACACAGGAGTCCTAGGAAATCTGACTGGTGGGAAAGTGGCTTTTAGTGGAACCAGATGACAGAGTCTACAGAACAGTGGCACACTACCTCCCAGCTACTCTTCAGGTTTGCTTCTTTTTTTCCTATTCCAACCAATAAATTCTGTTTACCCTTCATGTATTTTTTCTACCTTGTGATTGCTGCTTATTCATAAATCCTGCTTTCCTATCATATAGTTCTGCTTCCTCATAGATTTGGCTTATGTGACCCTCCACAGCCATCACTCCATCATATGTCATTCTTTCAACTCCAGTCTCCAAGAGCACCTGCCCCTTTATCTCCACATTTCCCAGTTTGAATCCCAGAAGGAAGCTGATTGGCCAAACTCATCTCTTCCATCCAAGCCCTGATTTTTGGAGGGGCAGGCCTAATATCAGGGGCCAGTTCCTGGTCCAATCAGGAGCCATCCCTGGGTAGAGAACACTCTTACTCTGCTTCTCAGAGCAGGGGGGCTGTGGGTGGGGCAGTTTCATCTTGAAGAGGAAGTTGGGTGTGGCAGGCACTTTGTTGACATATCCAGTATAGGAGTGCTCCTGGGAGCCCATCTCTCATCTCTGAAAAGTGACTTTGTAAGTTACAACTGTTCATCAGGCATTCCCAGGAACACCAGGTAAATGCAGCTGGTAACTTGCTAAGTTTGGAATTCCACTTGGCCTGAAATCTCTTTGCAGTCTTTCTTCTGGGACTGCCTTGGTGTGCCACCTATTACCTCTTTGGAGTTGGCTTTTTTTGGACTCTTCTACTTAGGTGAGTTGGCTTCTGAATAGACTGTTTGACTCTTGGACAAGGTAAGTGTTTGGATTCAACTTTGGTTCTGAATCATGCTTTCAACTTGGATGAAATGGCCCCCCGCCCTATTCCTTTGCCCCCTGCTTTCTACTCAGATTCCCTCTGCTCCAAGTTATCATGTGCCTGAGGGTGCTTCCCTTTCCCAGTCCCCCAACATATTCCTGAGGGAATGACAGTAAGAAATAGTTGGTGGCTTCAGTGAAAGCAATTTTAGAGGAATGGTTGGGGTAGAAACCAGATAAAAGCAAGTTGAGGAAGTGGAAATAGCAAGAATAGACTACTCTTCTGAGATGAAAAGGAGGAGAAGAAATCATCTACATGTCAAGATCTGTGCTTTTTTTTTTAACTTAAGAGTTTGCTTGTGATTAAACAATACCTAATTTTGTAAAACATTTTGAAAAAATAAAAGTTATAAAGAATAAATATATAGTTCCCTGTAATCCAGCTACCTACATAATTATGATAGTTACTCATTTTTGAGCACCTACTAAACAGAAGAATTGTTTTAATCACTTGATTAACAGTATTTCTATTTACTATGTAATATAAAGTCCTAGCTAGGCCAGAATTAAGATAGATATATCTGTGATATAGAGTAAGACAATATCCTTTCCTCTCAAGAAATAATTGGCATCCATTGGTGTACAAAGGGGCTAAGAGTTTGCTGGGGGAAAACTCAAATTCTGGCTTCAGAAGGGTTTGGGTTGTGCATAGACATGTCTGGGATAGTCCCAGAGGTAGACAGTGGTGGGCAGGTACAGTGGGGCCCCTAGGGAGAGCACAGCCTGTTGAGGAAGGGGTCTGCAATAGTTAAGACTGGCCTTGAGTCCTGCAAGGCCATGGCCAGTCTGCCTGTTATGCAGCAGGGCCCAACTCAGTTTCCTCATGTGTGTCTGTCTTTCCAGAAGAAAACAAAGAGAGGCCTCTGTGTAATAGAAAGAGCCATTTTATGAAACTCTGAAATGCCCTGGGGCCTATCACCCAGTGGGTAAGGGTGTAGCATCCAGGAAAAGAGCTTTTCCTTTCTCATTTTGAGAGAGGATGCTGACAGGCATCACAGGGGCTAGCCAGCCCTAGGTGTCCCACAAAACCAGCACCACGGGGCCAGCTCTAGTGGCAGAAAACTTTTTTGTTTAATTCACAGCAAGGTAACAGTAGCTGACTTTAGTGAGTTCAGTAATACTTTACCTTGAGCATTAAGGCTGAAAAATGGACTCTCTTACTTCCTGTTTTTCAAAAGCATCGTTGACTAGGGGAACAATGCAGGGCTCCGAATGAGGCATGGGTGTGGGCTTCTAGCTCACCCTGGTGCTAGCAGAGCCTGTGTCATGGTGTTAGGCTAAGTGAACTGGAACAATCATGATGGCATAACTGATTCAAGAACACAGGTAAGAGTTGCTCACTAATGACTCAACAACACGTTTTTCAATGACGGTATTTGCACAAACAGCACCTTCCTGCTCTGTATAAAAACAAGCTCCCCACCCCCTAGTACCACCCACCCCAAATTTCTCTCCACAGCATTTACCAGGATTTCATGTACCATAATTTTGCTTATTTCTTCCTCTTTTTAAAAAGTTGTCTTTTTCCTACTGTAGAATGTAAGCCCATGAAAGTAGTGTCCAGGTCTGTGGATCTATTGCTGTGTACCCAGAGCCTAGATCAGCGGTTGGCACGGAACACTCAGTGGTCACTGGGCTCATCCACATCTGGGGAAGGATGAGAACCATTAAGATTTTTAATTAGTATCTGGATTTATAGCCTGGAGGAACCTAGAATATGTGCTTGCATTTATAATAACCCTATAAAGTCCATACTATAATATGCCTATTTTACAGAAGAAATCGGGGATTAGAGCAAAAGCAACTTGCCCCAAGCCTTGTAGATGATAAGAGACAAGGTCAGAATAAACTGGTCTAGTAAGTAAGTAAGTAAGAAGACTGTGTAGAAGGTGTTGCCAAAGCTGAGGCAACAGCTAACAAAAGCCATAACTGATATGGTAGAAATGAGAACAGGAAAAAAGAGATGGAGAGGAAAGAAGCTGTGAAGACTGATTAGAAACATGGGCACAGAATTCAATGCACTGCTAGAAGTAGCCTATAAAAATTAAATGAGAAAAGAGGGATTTCTTCTAAGAGGGAGGTAACTTCATTTCCTTTCAGGGAAAAAAAGAGAAATAAACAGGCAAGTAAATGTAAGTCTTTGCAGCTTTGAGCATATTTACAGTAAAATTAGGGAACAAAGAGATGCAGGCTTGATCCCAGGGTCGGGAAGATCCCCTGGACGAGGGTATAGTAAGCCACTCTAGTATTCTTGCCGGGAGAATCCCATGGACAGAGGGAGCCTGGTGGGCTATGGTCCATAGGTCACAAAGAGTCAGATACAACTGAAGCAACTTAGCAAGCACACATGCATGATAAAATTATATTAATGTGGATTTCATACTTGGATTTTAATTGGGAAACAGATGAGAGTAAAATACCTTATGGAGAAGGAGTCAAAGTTGTATCTCTACATGGAGAAGATTCTGGCAATAGTGTCCAAGGAACGAGTCAAGGAGTACAAAGACTTGGGGAGAAGGGATTCTTCTTTTTTTTAAAGATTATTTATTTATTTCTTAGCTGCACTGGGTCTTTGTTGCTGCTTGCAGGCTTTCTCTAGTTGTGGTGAGCAGGGGCTACTCTTCGTTGCATTGCATGGGCTTCTTATTGCAGTGGCTTCTTCTGTTGTGGAGCGAGGGCTCTAGGGTGCGAGGGCTTCAGTAGTTGTGGCTCAAGGGTTCATTTGCCCCACAGCATGTGGAATCTTCTGGGCTTTTAGCCCAGGGATAAAAGCCATGTCCCTTGTACTGGCAGCTGGATTCTTTACCACTGGACCACCAGGGAAGTCTGAGAGGGGATTCTAATATTTTAGGACCCGGGGATTGTTGGGGTTCCCTGGTGACTCAGAAGATAAAGAATCTGCCTCCAATGCAGGAGCCTGGGTTCAATCCCTGGGTCAGGAAGATCACCTGGAGAAGGGAATGGCTTCCCACTCCAGTATCCTTGCCTGGAGAATTCCATGGACAGAGGAGCCTGGCAGGTTACTGTCCATGGGGTCACAAAGAGTCGGACGCAACTGAACTACGAACACTTTCACTTTCAGGGGGTTGTTAATCAGAAGTCCCTGGGCAATGTAAAAGACCCCTGAAACAGGCCTTCGGTTAGGGAAAAAGAACTATAGGACCCAGGTGACAAAGTCAGGCCACCTCCACCTTCCCCCTCACCCCTGACCCATCAGCTGGTATTTCAGACTATGCTGTGATTCTTCCAGGGGTTCTGGAAGGAGAACCGCAGATGACTGGATCAGAACGGCCAGCTAGGATGGTCAGTCACACATGGTGAGAGGCAGGTAGGGAAACTGGGAAGTAATACATACAAGAAGTGTCAGAAGGCAACATCCATCCCAAATCACACTGGATACTGGCTCTGGGGGTGGTAATGTATTTGTTCACTCAATCAATATTTACTGAGTACTCTTTATATGCCAGGCTCTGTGCCAGGCACTGGGCTAAGTGCTGGGAGTCGAGCTCCTAATAAACTATTTCCTTGTTTCTCCCCTCTCTTCTGGAGAAAGAACTGGAATGACATCGGGCTCTCACTGGCACAAGGACTGGGCAATGGCTGCATCTGCAAGAGGCAGACTGTGGCTTGAGCAGAGCAGTCAGGTTGGGGACGACAGGCCCTGGCTGATACAACTCTTAGATTGTCCTGGAAATTTCTGTTTATTTTCTATGCTCAACTTAGTATTATTTATTTATGGTTGATAAGCAAATTAACTACTTTATAGTGCCTTGTAAGTCATTTCTATATATACAGTTACGACATTTTCTTGTGGAGGGGAGGGACTTTCAATTTTCAGTCTTAAAAGCAGCAATGTGCCTAAATTACTGGGCCTGATAATCATCTAAAACAAGTGTAGCAGCAGCAAATAGGGGAAAGGGCATGATTCATCACCTCTTTGTTATACGGCCAAACTGAAGTCATAGCGGGGAAGCCACAGTAGAGTGTAGGGATTTTAAATCACTGCAACGGTAGAGGTCAGTGCATAGATAATCTGGAGAGATGATCCCACCCAAACTCTTTAAGACTCTACATTTGGTAACCACTTGACTCATAAGGGCAACCTGGCAATGAACTTCCCAAGTTAGGGTGTTCACCCCATTTCACCCAGCCTGCGAGTGTGCCTACAAGTTTACTCCTATTTTCCATGGTACAAGAAGGGAATTGAAGGAACAGAGCTAGTGAAATCAACAACCTAGTTCCTTGACTTATTAAATAGAATAGAGATGAATACTCAAACAATTATTTGCCATTGTGGAATGTGTTTTCCCTAGTAACAGTGTTGTACATACTCATACGGAGAAGGCAGTGGCACCCCACTCCAGTACTCTTGCCTGGAAAATGCTATGGATGGAGGAGCCTGGTGGGCTGCAGTCCATGGGGTCGCTGAGGGTCAGACACGACTGAGTGACTTCACTTTCACTGTTCACTTTCATGCACTGGAGAAGGAAATGGCAACCCACTCCTGTGTTCTTGCCTGGAGAATCCCAGGGACGGGGGAGCCTGGTGGGCTGCCGTCTATGGGGTCGCACAGAGTCGGACACGACTGAAGCGACTTAGCAGCAGCAGCACATACTCATAAGACTTATGTAATAGTCTATTTCAATCAGTCTCCTATACAGGCTACAGACCCTTACACAGCATGTAGCCAGTGTCTTTTGTGTACCTGAAACTCAAATTATATTAATTAAAAGATAATTATACCAGTAGAAAAAGAGGAAAGAATAGTAAAAGAAGCAAGAGGAGGAACCAAAATGAAAGTTCAGTTTTAAATCATATTTAATTATGGAAAAATGATTATAGGCATGGGTTCTAACTGAAAAGATTTCAATCCCTGCTTTAAGATAAACAACAAAGATTCCAGGAGACTGATGTTTAGGAGCTCCTTTTAAAAGTTTCTAGATCTGTGGTCTGTATCATTTTAAGTCTCAGTCCTGTAAGCATGAATGCTAAGTCACTTCAGTTGTGTCTGACTCTTTGCAACCCCATGGACTATAGCCCGCCCAGCTCCTCCGTCCATGGGATTCTCCAGGCAAGAATACTGGAGTGGGCTGCCATGCACTTCTCCAAGGGATCTTCCCCACCCAGAGATAGAAGCTGCATCTCCTTACATCTCCTGCCTTAGCAGGCTGCTTGTTTACCACTAGCGCCACCTGGGAAGCCAAGTCTTAGTCCTACACCCCCTTAAAAATTTAGGCCATCCATTGCTACAAAGAATTTTAAAGCAGAATCAATCAGTATACTTCAACTTAACGTTTATTAAGTGCCTATTCTATGTCAGGCAGTTTTCTACACATTTAATGTGTATTAACTTATTCAAATTCCATCAAACTCTATGAGGTAGGTACCATTATTGTTTCTATTTTACCTAGGAGGGAATAGGGGCACAGAGCAGTAGCTTGTCCAAGATCTCACAGGTAGTGGGTGAAAATCCGCAGTCCTGCCCAGACAGTCTGAGCCACACCGGTAGCCAGCGTATGCTACCTTAGTCTGCAGACTTTGTTTTCCCAGTATACATCTCCAAGTAAATGGTTTGTCCCGACAGCTCTTAGATGTTTAAATGTTTGGCACCTGTTTGTTGCATGATTACCTACTACCCTTCAAAATTCATTAACTTTGTTTCTAAAAGCCACATGCTTAGTTTTTTAAACCATCTTTTGCTGTCTTTTTTTCCACAAGAGATCATTGTTTGGATAATAACCTTTTAAGAAACAAAAAAAGTATAGAATTACTTTTGTGAGGGAAAAATGGTAGCAGGCCATTCTTACATGAGCTGAGGGTCAGCATCTCAGATGTTTTTTGTTTTTATTGAAGTATAGTTGATTTTTTGGGCTTCCCAGTGCTCAGGGATAAAGAATCCAACTGCAATGCAGGAGAGGCAGATTCGATCCCTGGGTCAGGAAGATGCACCAGAGGAGGGTATGGCAACCCACTCCAATATTCTTGCCTGGAGAATCCCCATGGACAGAGGAGCCTAGCGGGCTACAGTCCATGGGGTCACAAAGAGTTGGACACAACTGAGTGACTAAGCACGACACAGAGCACAGCATTTTAGTAGCCCTTATCATGCTGTTTTCTCCAGCTTCTGCTAGGACTATGATGAGGAGGAGCAACTCATCTGGCATGATGTTTCTCCTTCCCATTATTATTTCTTGCCTAGGATATTAAAAGAAAGCTATTTGAAAATCTCACTTGGGTGATGAGGAAAGGAACAGTAAGTACAACCCTGTATACTGGGAATTTTTCTAGAATTATTTTGACTTTCTTCATGAGATAAAAGAGAAGCTAAAGTTACACTGTAAATTGTTTAAGTTTCAGACAGTGCTCTTTGGTTTGAAACTTGCTGTGAATTTTATGACTTTCTTTAGAACTTTGGTAACCTGGCCAGGGCATTTTTTGGTTCCTCAAGATTATTAATCTTATACCCCCAAATATATTTCATATGTAGTTTGACAAATGACAATTAGATGCTCTTCATGGGTTTGGGGTAAATGAGCCAATGAAAATAAGCCCCTGCTTAAATGACAGTGTCAGGGAGATGGACCGGTCAGGGACAGTCCCGCTTCTTCCCACGTATGGGAGGGCTGAGAGGCCACCAAAGGGGCACTGTAAGAGGGTGAGCCCCTCTCTGGAGGTGGGACTGCTGCACCAGGCACCTTGTTTGTTTGGATATATTCTGAACCCCAAACCCACTCTGCTGGGTTAGTCTCTAAGAACAAGGCAAGCAACTGAAAACAGGACCCTTGCTCAGCTAAGTCAAAGCCCAAGGAATCACTAGCATCACAGGCTATGCCCGCCCACCTGGAACATAAGAGTGTCCGTGAAAGAATAAGGGAAGGGTGGTGTCACCACTGTCTTTCTCTTCATGTCCACCCACTAATAAACAGGCCTCATTTCCTCGTCTAAAGATTTGCTCTAAAGAAGGCATGACTCAATTGAAGCATCTTCAAATTACCGTGGCTGGTTTACAAACCATCCTGTAAAAGTATGCCCTGGCACAAATTTATCAGCTGCTTTACAATAAAAGGAAACCCAGGCACATTGCTTATTATGAGAATGTGCTCAGAGTGAGAATTTTATTTTATGAATAGATAGTACATTAAGAAATTAGATAATTTATATATTTGAGTTCAATACTACAGACTGAATCATTTATTAGGAAAAGCCTAATAAGACATTAAACTTAAAAATTTAGAAACAAAATCTCTGATGAATTAAATTTAAATAATTGTATCCCAATATCAATGGAGAAAGACCACAGTAGAGAAGAAAACTGAGGAAGTTTGTTTTAAATTAAGAAAAACCTCTGGGTAAAAGATAGTAAAATTGTATCATCAGCCAAAAAAAAAAAAAAAAAAAAAAGAGTTGAAGAGAGTTTAAGGTATAGTCTTTCTTTTTTAAGATTATTTTTTAATGTGGACCATTTGTAAACTCTTTATTTAATTTATTACAATACTATTTCTGTTTTGTGTTTTGGTTTCTTGGCTACAAGACCTGTGGGATCTTAGCTCCCTGACCAAGGATTAAGCCTGCATCTCCTGCAATGGAAGGCAAAGTCTTAACCACTGGACAAGGAAAGTCCCTGAAGGTTACAGTCTTATAAAGAAAAATCAAATACTGTGAAGGCTAACAAAAGCCCTTGTCTTTTTTCCCCACTTTGGTTAATAGAATTGGCTTTGTGATAGAGATCCTGAATTTTGACTTCTGGTAATCAGGCTAGTAGTACACTGATGAAGCAGCAATGTCAGAGCATATTCTACCAAGTCAAAGGTATATTAAAATTATAAAAGGGCCATCAAGAACCTGATAAAGCTTTGTGTATCCTGCTGAGCTAATAAATAGACAACTAATTTAAGATGGATAAAACTGTTGGGTCTCTCAAGCTTCTAATGGTTTCCAAATGTATTTGTCTTATCACTTAGAGGCTTTTAATAATAATAATCTAAGTTCTGTGTATTTTCCTTTAAAAAAGGAATAAACATTTGTGCAGTATTGTATTGTAACAAATTCAATAAAGACTTTGAATTTGAGGAGACAACTCTGTACCCCTTCAGCACAAAGAACCTATCCTTTTACTGTGTGAACAACATAACCAGAATCATGGCTCACTATTCAGAGTGGTTTATATAACCTTTGGGTCAACTTGTGCTTCATGGTGCAATAAGCTCTTAACACCTCTATAAACCAGAGGCAGATTTGTTGTTCGTATTCCCAAATATTTACTGCAAGCTTTGAAAAAAAAAAAAGGATCCTCCCTTATAGAATTACAGAATGTTAGAGCAAAAGAGAACTGAAAGATGATCTTGAATAAACCACCATGTTATAGATGAAGAAAGTAAAGCAGAGAGTGACCTGCTGATGTCTCATCATGGGACACAGCCTGGCTCAGAGCTCGGTTCCCCTGACTCTGAGACCCACACTCTGGCACCAGTGTCATATAGCCTCTCTCTTGTTGCTTGATGAATGAGTGTGTTGGGCATCAGGAATAGATCCATACTCTGGCACCAGTATCATGTAGCCTATCTCTTATTGCTTGATGAATGAGTGTGTTGGGCATCAGGAAGATGAAAATGAAAGAGATATTCTCGACATCAACAAGCTCAAAATCTAATAGGGAAAATAGACTTTTGACAGACCATCCCACTACCAAAAAGCTTTATGTTATACTCTGTACACTATTGTTAGAATGGGCTTGCTAAAAATATAACTTGCAGTTATATTTCTACAGTGAACAAAACCCTGCAGTGGCTCCTCATTGCTTTTAAGGAAAATCTTCCTCTTTGTTCTCTGACCTCTTGTCTCACTGTATCTTTGCTGATATCCTGGGGGAGCCATAGAGAACCAGTTGCTCTTCCCAAAACACGACCTGCTGCTTCATCCTGTCAGGCCTTTGCTTATGCTCTACTATGCCTGGAATCCCCTCCTTTCATCATCTGTTAGGAGAGTTGTCTTTTTTATAAGACACGTCCTTAGGTTTCTCTCCTCCAGTCTCCAGTCTCACAGGTAGAGGTGGACACGCCTTCCTTTGTTTATTGTTCACCATGCCCTGCCTATACTTCTCCTATAGCGCCTGTAGTACTTTGTAATGTTGATTTCTTAAAAATAAATACATAAATGTATTTTCTCTTTATACTCATGTCTTTATGAATTAGAGCTAAGCTCCTTGATGGCAGTGCCATCTTCTTTGTACCTTTAGAGTATAACGCAACACCTCGCTCATTAGACTCCATTGAATCAACTGCCATAGAGGCCCCCTACAAAGTGCTATAGGCTTCCCTCATAGCTCCATCGGTAAAGAATCTGCCTGCCATGATCTAGGTTCGATTCCTAGGTCAGGAAGATCCTCTGGAGAAGAAAATGGCAACCTACTCCAGTATTCTTGCCTGGAGAATCCTGTGGACAGAGGAGCCTGACAGGTTATGGTGCATGGGCTGGCAAGAGTCAGACATAATTTAGTGACTAAACCACAATCACCACCACAAAGTGCTATGGCAACACGATGGAAGGAGCAGGGACCAGTGCTCGGAGAGTGCCCCAGCATGCACCAAGTGTTAGATGATTAGTAACCCATCAGAAGGCAGCAGAGGATGAGATGGCTGGATGGCATCACCAGTGCAATGGACATGAACTTTGGCAAACTTCAGGAGATGGTGAGGGAAGGGAGGCCTGGTGTGCTGCAGTCCACAGGGTCACAAAGAGTCGGACGTGACAGGCAACTGAACGACAATCCATCTAGGTAGAGGGGCAGAGGCTGGCTCATACCTGGTGGCAAGAATAGAATGTAGAGGTCTGAGAAATGGTAGAAATGGTGGCAAGTTTGAAAAATGTTTGGTTTTTGTTGACATTTAACTAGAAGAGTCTATAAATAAAGTCAGTCAAGGCTTGTGTGCGAAAGTCCTGGTAATCCATTAAAAGAAAAACATTTGATTGTGTTATAAAGAGCTAAAGAAAGAAGAGTTGCAAAGGTTAGCATTCAAGAGTATGAATGATTAGGTCTGCCTGTCAAAAGAAAGGGCAATGAAGCAACTGAGTGGCAGCTTGCACTAGAGATGGACAAGACTGGGAGCTGAGCCCTGGGAAGGCATTGCTGACCTGAGGGTCCAGAGAACTGAGACTGATCTTGGTCAGAAGGGATGAGAGCCTGAAGTGAGGTAGTGGAGATGCAGAAAAAGAGAGTTATTGGAAAAGCACAGCAGTGGTGGAATGATAGATGGCGACTGACTGAAGATGAGGAATGAGGAAAAGGGAGGAATCATGAATGATTCCAAGCACATATCTTGAATGTTTAAGTGAATAGCAGTGTCCTTATATGAAATGCAGGAAGGAGAGGTTTCTGAGGTCTAACACTGAGTGTGTGATGGTTGTAAGATACTTACATGAGTAAGCTGAGAAAGCAGTTGGAATTAGGTATCTCATGCTCAGGAAGGCACTTAGGTCATGAGTACATGGAGATGATAACTGAGTCCATAGGGGAGGATGAGAGCATCATGTGAGAGTGAGGGAAGAAGGTCCAAGATGAGGTCCTTGGGAAAGGAGGAGAGAGTGGAGGAAGAGACAACAATGACTAAATTGCATAAAATATAGAAGTAAGAACAAACCCAATGCAGAGTCATGGAAGTCATTGAAAAAGAAAGTTTATTTACAGAAAAGATAGAGTTAATGGTGTCAAAGCAAAGAAAGGGCAAAGATGAGGATTGAAAAAAAAAAGTCCTAGGAAAAAAGCCCTGTAATATAAGGCTGCAGACATACTCATTGGGGGCTGGAGGATGTCCAGAATAAGCCAGGTCCAGTGTTCAGCCAATGAATCAGAGACAAAGGCTCCTTCTGTTTCCTAGTCCCATCCAGTCCTTAAGCCTCGGGTTAGCTTAAGCTATGATTTATGCTAAATAGCTTCATCTATTTAGGGCTAGTGAAATTGAGGGGGTTGGATTATCTCTGGCAAGAACTTGATAAAGAATTGAGGGACTCTAACATTAATTTTCATTTGCCTGAGTTGAGACTGGGATAAGGAGGTAGCTGACTAAAGAAATCTTTTTAAAAAATGAAAAAAAGGGGGAAAATAAGAAGCATTTACTATTTAAAAAACTGACTTGCCAAATAGTCCTATACATCTTCATTCTCCTGCCTCCACATAGTCTAGGGTCTATTTATAGGAAAACTATAAGCTAGCATGGCCAATATAGGCGTCAGTGGGCCAGCAAAAATGCAATCACTATCTAATTTGTTTCAAATTCCTCAAAACTCTTTTACTAAGGGACTCATTAAGTGAGGGAATTCAACTTGTGTTCTATGGGCGGGGTTGAAATTGAGGGTACAGAAACTGAGAGGCAGCACTTTTAAACTTTCAGAGCAAATTAAGAAAGCTATGACATACACGCAGGACATCAGTTAACTTGGGTCGCTGAGCAGGGTATGGACAAGTTTGTGGGTTGCGGAATTCACACAGCGAGTCACGTGGGGCCTGAACTATGCCCTAGTCCAATGCAGGAGGACCAGGTAGCAGGCCACAATAGCTTGAAAGTTTTTAAAAAACAAACAAACAAAAATGTACACCCATGGCTGATTCATGTCAATGTATGGCAAAAACCACCACAATATTGTAATTAGCCTCCAATTAAAATAAATTAATTAATTTAAAAAAACACAGCTAATTCGAAAAGCATAGATTCAGATCACAACCCATTTGTAAGTTAAGATTTCCAATACTTTGGGACAAGCTACTTGACAGACTGCCTGAGCATAGCCCAAAAAATCTGGCTATAAAGCGAGGAAAATTGGAAATCTGTGTAGAAGATATGAATTTGTGATGGAAATGTCCAAAATTACCTTGTAATAAAACCTTCTAGATTAATTTTATGCTAGCTTATTTTTTAAGTTAATTTTTATTGGACTATAGTTGCTTTACAATGCTGTGCTACTTTCTGCTGTATAGCAAAGTGAGTCAGCTATATGTATACATGTATCCCCTGTTTTGGGGATTTCCTTCCCATTTAGGTCACCACAGAGCACTGAGTAGAGTTCCTTGAGCTATATGGTAGGTTAGCTTATTTTTTAAGTTATTTTGTTTATAACAATATGCCTACAGTCTATGTAGTAGTATCTGGCATCCCATTCTTTGTGACCCCATGGACCCCCTGCAGCACGCCAGGCTTCCCTGTCCTTTACTATCTCCCAGAGTTTGCTCAAACTCACATTCCTTGAGTCGGTGATGCCATCCAACCATTTCATCTTCTGTTGCCCCCTTCTCCTCTTGCCCTCAATCTTTCCCAGCATCAGGGTCTTTTCCAATGAGTCATCATCTAGCACATGGTAGGCACTAAATAAGGGCTTTCCTGGTAGCTCAGATGGCAAAGAATCTGCCTGCAATGCAGATCTGGGTTTGATCCCTGGGTTGGGAAGATCCCCTGGAGAAGGGAATGGCAACCCACTCCAGCATATTCTTGCCTGGAGAATCCCATGGACAGAGGAGCCTGGCGGGCTACAGTCCGTGGGGTCACAAAGAGTCAGAGATGACCTAGCTACTCAACACACACACACAGGGACTAAATAAGAATCTGTAAGATAAGGAATTAGCTGTTCTAACTACAACATAGAGAACAGGTTGAGGAAAAGGTAGCAGGAGAATTTAAAGACAGTCCACATATAGGTTAATGGGACTTAACACAGCAATAAAGAGAATATCAACCTAAGAATTATTAGGCGTAACCTCCAGTTGTTCCCATCTCAGCGGGGAGCATGGCCGTCTCCTAAGGTCCAATCCTTGGCTTTTCTTTTGTTTTGGCTCCCAATATTCTGTTACTCTCTGAGTCCTAAATATCTCTTTCCTCTTACTTCTGCTGTTAGTTACCCTGCTGTAGTTGAGGGCATCGCACCCCAGGGCTTTTGCAATAGCTTCCTAAATAGCCTCCCTGCCCCAGGCTCTTCCTCATTCAAACTTCCTTTCAAATTAAAAATCTGGTATTTTCTTTTTTTTGCTTAAAAGCATTAAATTCCCCTGATTTTCCTTCTAAGCTTAAACTCTACCTAAGCTCCTTGGCAGGACAGCCCCCTACAAGGCCTTCTAACATCTGGCACTTGCCTCACACCCAGCCTTTTCTTCTGCTCCCTACCTGGTAATCCCTGAAGCTCAGCAACACTAAGCTCCTCGTAAGTCCCGCCCCAGGGTGTACCATGCTAGTCCATGCCTCTGTCTTTGGTGATGCTCTCCCTTTTGGTCTGGAAGGCTCTCCACCCCAACAGCCTGCCTACTGTTCCATCTGTATCGGTGTTCTCTTGCTCCTGTGACAAATTACCACAAACTCAATGACTTAAGCATGACACAAATTTATTACCTTGTGTTTTGGCAAATCGGAAGTCTAAAGTGAAGCTTATGGGGCTAAAACCAAGGTGTCAGCAGAGCTGCATACCTTCTGGAGGTCATAAGAGATCATCTATTCTTTGTCTTTTCCAGCTTCTAGAAACTGCCCAGGGCTTCCCAGGTGGCTCTAGTGGTAAAGAACCCACCTGCCAATGCATAAGAGATGGAATTCAATCCCTGGGTTGGGAAGATCCCCTGGAGGAGGGCATGGCAACCCACACCAGTATCCTTGCCTGGAGAATCCCATGGACAGAGGATCCTGGCAGAGCACAGCAACAACATGCTCTTTTGGCTAATGGCCATATCATTCCAACCTCTGCTTCCATTGTCATGTCTCCTCCCCTGGCTCTGGCACTCCTGTCTCCCTTTTATAGAAGGATCCTTGTGATTACAATGGGCCCACCTAGATGATCTATAATTTTTCTATCTTCCCCAAATTAATCACATCTTCAAAGTCCCCATTGCTATGATATTTATCTTCATAGGATTAAGACACATATATCTTCTGGGAGCCATCATTCTATCTACCATAGTTGATCTGTCCAGTTGATCTCTTAAAGCTCAGCTCATATATCACTTTTTCTCTGCTAATCTTTCCATTCAGAGCCAATCTCTCTCTATTTTGTGTCATGTACATGCTACCATCACTGCATGGATTACCTTGCATTGCATATATTAATTCTTTAGGCAAGTGTGGGCTTCCCTGATGGCTCAGTGGTAAAGAATATGCTTGCAAATGCAGGAGACACAGGTTCAGTCCCTGGGTCCAGAAGATCCCCTGGAGAAGGAAATGGCAACGCACTCCACTTTTCTTGCCTAGAAGATCCCATGGACAGAAGAGCCTGGAAGGCTACAGTCTGTTGAGTCAAAAAGAGTTGGACATGACTAAAATAACAACAAAAAACATGTGTATATTTCTACGAGGAGCAGCTTATTTATCATTGTATCACCAGCACCTAGCACAGTGCATGACATATAGTAAAATTGAGCTACATTAATTTTTAAAATGTGCTGGGCAATGTGACCGTCCACTTTTATGTCACCTACAAATGTAAATTTCAATGATGACTGAAGTGTGTCCCGAACTCTCCAGCGTCATCTCCTATCACTCCTCCCCAAGCCCTGCTGACTTTCACAACTATTGTACTTCCCCCTCACATGGTCACATGGGCTTTCTAACCCTTCTTGATCATGCCGTGTGTTTTTCCATCCTCATCTCTATCTGTAATGCTCTCTCTCCAACTTTTCTATTTTATGAATCTTGATTCATTCTTCAAGGCACAAATCAAAACTTTTCCCTCTGGAATGTCTTTTACGGTCTCTTTAAGACACAATTCATCACTTCCTCATTGGGATGCTAGGATATTTTGTATGTTATATATCTCACATTGTGTTATTCTTGGTTTTATACATATCTGTTTCCCCATAAGAGTGTGAAAGGACCATATCCTGTTTTTACCTGTCCTGGGCATATAGCCAGTGCTCAGTGATGTTTATCAAATTAAATTGAACATACGAACAGATCAGCTTGGAGGGGATGAGCATCCAGGGCAATGGGAAGGAACCAAAGATAAAGGATGCCCTTAAGAAGGGTAAGGAGAAAGAAGGAGAATGTGAAGACAAGTGTTCAAAGGATCACAGAAGTAGAGAGTGATGAAGACCTTAGTTGGAGTGACTGACCTTTAATTAAGGAGGAGAGTGTGAACAGTGGTACCAAATGGCACAGAGATACTGACCTGAAAGATCAATGAGAATGGCTGTTGTACTTGACCTGTAAGAGATCCTAATGGCTTTAGGAAGCCCAAGTTTTGGAGTGCTCAGTCAGGGATCTGAGTCCACTTCTGTTTTTAGGTCAGGAGAAGAAGGTTCTCCAGAAGGTAAATGACTCGAGGAATAGTAAACCAGACTTCTTATCTGATCAACCTGTTCGAATGCCTGAGGACATGAATACCACAGTAAAGCTCCAAGACAGATTAAAAGGCTTGGTTCTTCCATCTGATACAGAAGGCTCAAAGTACTGGAAGAAGTTGGTTCTTAGAGAATGCAGGGGTCAGCTTGATGTGTTTCCCTATAATAACCAGAGATTTTCATCAGTGAGGCACAATGAGCCCGATAGTCCAGGGCTTTTTAAGATGAAAGACAAATGTCCAATCTGGCTTCAGAGCTGGGAGCAATTTCTCTTCCATGGAGCTTTTCTGGATACTGGAATTTATCTATGTGAGGCATCATATGAGCCAATGAACCAGTATTCTCCATGCCTCTGCCTGCCTTGAACCTTGCTCTTCTGTCTTCCCTCAAAGCTACTTTCTCCAACATATATCCTGCTTGGCTAACCTTTATGGCCAGCTGTCTATCTTGACCAGTTTCAAAACTGATTTAGACAAAATCTTATGCCTGCCACTTGCTTGGATTTTTCCCCAAATTGATTTCATCCAGCATTCATAATAGTTCTATGATCTGTTTCTGTTATGGCCTAGATCAGTCTACTCTAGCCTGGTAGGCCATGTATTCTCAACAGTTCGGTTCAGGCACTCAGTTGTATCTGACTCTTTGCGACCCCATGAATCGCAGCACACCAGGCCTCCCTGTCCATCACCAACTCCTGGAGTCCACCCAAACCATGTCCATTGAGCCGGTGATGCCATCCAACCATCTTATCCTCTGTTGTCCCCTTCTCCTCCTGCCTTCAATCCTTCCCAGCATTGGGGTCTTTTCCAATGAGTCAACTCTTCACATCAGGTGGCCAAAGTATTGGAGTTTCAGCTTCAACATTAGTCCTTCCAATGAACACCCAGGACTGATCTCCTTTAGGATGGGCTGGTTGGATATCCTTGCAGCCCAAGGAACTCTCAAGAGTCTTCTCCAACACCACAGTTCAAAAGCATCAAATCTTTGGTGCTCAGCTTTCTTTATAGTCCAACTCTCACATCCATACATGACCACTGGAAAAACCATAGCCTTGACTAGACCAACCTTTGTTGGCAAAGTAACGTCTCTGCTTTTGAATGTGCTATCTAGGTTGGTCATAACTTTCCTTCCGAGGAGTAAGCGTCTTTTAATTTCATGGCTGCAATCACCATCTCAACAGTACTATGAATATTTCTTAGGGATGAAAAACAGCTCTTTTTTGCCTTAATTTTCTTTTTTTTTTTGGCTGCTCGGCACAGTATGCGGGATCTTAGTTACCAGACCAGGGATTGATCCTGTGCCCTCTGCAGTGGAAGTATAGAGACCCAACAACTGGATCACCACGGAAGTCCTGCAATTTAATTTCTTGAAGTATGTGTATGTGTGTGTCAGTTGTTAAGTCGTGTCCAGCTCTTTGCAACCCCATCAAATGTAGCCCACTAGGCTCTTCTGTCCATGGAAATCTCCAGACAAGATTATTGGAGTGGGTTGTCATTCCCTACTCCAGGTTCTTGATGTATCAATTCAGTTCAGTCTCTCACTTGTGTCCGACTCTTTGCTACCCCATGAACTGCAACATGCCAGGCTTCCCTGTCCATCGCCAACTCCCGGAGATTACTCATGTCCATTGAGTCCGTGATGCCATTCAACCATCTCAGATGTATAGTGCAGATATAAATACTGGGGTTCCCAGGTGGAAGGAAATGACAACCCACTCCAATATTCTTGCCTGGAAAATTCTATGGACGGTGGAGCCTGGTGGGCTACAGTCTATGGAGTCCTAAAGAGTTGGACACAACTGAGCGACTGAGCATACAGGCACATAGATATAAATACAGAACTTAAACTGATATAACAATATATCTGCGGTATTAAGATGTTATGGAGGAGCAATTACAAATATCCAAAAAGGATCCTTAGCAGGGCAACAAAGAGAAAAAGGGTAGAGAAACACTGTGAAAGGTGTTAAAGCTTAAATTCAAGTGCCTAGGGAACAGGAGAGTGGATAGTAAGGAAATGGAGGTAGCCATGGGTGGTTACTTGACTGAGAAGTAGATTAGGGAGAAGATTTCAGTCTGCCAAACACACTTAGAGCATTTACTATTATGTGCGGTGAGCTGTGTGAAACACTTTCACATTTGTTAGCAAAAAACCTCTCTTTATTTTAGTCCCAATGGGCATGTTCCTTGTGAGAACAATAGCGACATTTTCTGTTGAGACAGTAGCCCACCTCTCTCCTCTCTGCTTCAGTAGCTTTCGTGCTAATTAAACACTGGGAGGTAACTCATTCACATTTTGCAACATAATAAAATGAAAAACACAGCCCAGCTTGTGTTTGTAGAAGCTCCTTTCATGGCAGTCTTTCAACCTGTTGGGCAATTTAAAAGATGCAATTGTAATCATGACTAACTCATTAAGATGCTTGAGGGAAACCTGAACATCCTTAACCTACTTTTGAAAAAGAGAGGCAAGGGAAATACAGGAGTGGGAATAATCCAAGGCAAACAATTTCAAGTCTTTGAACAAAGGGCAGACTCTGGACCCTCCTGGGCTGGGCTTGAGGAGGCTGGGACAAGAAAACAGAACGTTTCTTAAAGAAAGCCTAGTAGTCACTGGTGTCTGCTTGCTCTTCTAGACCTTTATTTGGTTGTTTGTTTTGACTTTTAAAGTGCCCCTCTTTGTTCTCCGTGGCATTCATTAAGAATTTACCACTGAGTCTTGGCCTTTTATCCTGGTCAGATCATCTCTGTTATGTATTCAGCCCATGTACTTGACTCCTGAGCATTCTTGTTTTCCTTCTTTCCTGCTTTTGTCCTCAGTGCTGAAGCTGGGATGACGGTGGTGGTGGAAGGCTGAAGGGTAAAGATGAATGAGCCACAGTGTCCACTGAGAATCCATAGCCAACTCTTGGCAACTTATCGGGGGTAAATCTTGTCTTCAACTTCTTGTTGACTTTATCACCCACTCAGTGTGCTTAACTTTGATGGATGTTATCATCAGCTCTGTTTATTCACATTGCCAAGAACACCAGTTGAACAGGGAAATATTCAGGAAAACATACTCTTTAAGTGTCAAGTTGACTTGAAAAGAAGAAACATCATTGTTTTACTGCATTTGGCATTGTTGTAGAAATAAAAAGTCATTTATATTTTGTCAAACTACTTGTGCATGTAGTCACCGTTTTATTTCTTCTTCCTGGTCAGATTTTGTACTTCAGAGGATGGAAAAGAGGAGAGGGGAAGATTTTTAAAACACTGCTTTGAGTTGGGCCGGGGGTGGCCTGAGCCATGGGCTTCCCAGGTGGCACAGTGGTAAAGAGTCCACCTGCCAATGCAGGAGTTTCAGGAGACTTGGGCTTGATCCCTGAGTCAGGAAGATTCCCTGGAGGAGGAAATGGCAACCCACTCCAGTATTCTTGCCTAGAAAATCCTGAGTGACTGAGCATGCATGCACAAGTCTGAGCCACAGATAAAGGTATCACTTTAAGGGATAGGGAATCATCTCTTCTTGGGAGCACCAACTGATTGGAGCCATTAGCCACAGGAGAAGAGAGACAAGGGTCACTGGTGAGTAATCAAAACCAGTTTCTCCCATGCTGGATCATTTTTACACTGTAGCCTAAATATATTTTTTAAGTTTTGTAAATTCTTGGAACATCATATATACCCAAACAGGTCTTTCAATATAGTGGATATTTGTAGACTGATCTAGAATTTAGGACACCTTGAATTTAATCCCCGCTGTGACACTGGCTGTGGAGAAGGAAATGGCAACCCACTCCAGTATTCTTGCCTGGGGGATCCCATGGACAGAGGAGCCTGGCAGGCTACAGTCCATGGGGCTGCAAAGAGTTGGACACAACTGAAGTGACTTAGCACGTGACACTGGCTAACTCTGTAACTTTCTGTTATTTTTGGTTCTCCAAGATAATATGAATACAGTAATGGAACACGCACAGGTGTTAGAATTCTTGCAACTGTAATTATTACAATTGTAACAATTATTACAATCTTACCCATACCATATATTAGCTTGTTGCATAAGAAGTTCTTTAACTCCTTTGCCTTGGTGTCTTTATTTGTTAAATGGAGATAACGATATCTGCCTTGCGGGAAAGTTGTGAGGATCTAATAAGATCATGTATGTAAAACACCTCCTTCTACATATAGGAGTCACTAAGTAAATGGCTGCTTTCATAGGAAGATCTGTGTGGAGATGGGGAAAGGCTAGGTGACAAAAAGCATGGGTGTTCTGAGCTCATTAGCTGCTCAATGGTTTCTTAACCTTATGGCATCATTAGAGAATGAGGAGAATGCAGCCTGGTCCAATGGAAAACCAGGCCTGTTTTATTTCTGCAGGATCTGGTCACCTCGTAACCAGAATTTACAGGAGTAAGGGAGGTAAGGAGGAGGAGAGACAGAGAGAGACAGAGAAAGAGAGAGGGAAACTGGGAAGCACGGAGGAGAGCTGTGCTCTCCAAAGGCGGAGACTCTTTAGCATTCCGTCAGCAGTGGGACTGGAATGAAAGGCAAATGGCTGACTGCTCGTGGTGTGATCACACCACGCCAAACAACCAAACTGTTTCCTGCTCAGTCTCCACAGATGTTGTTCCTTAGTCTGGATAAGTCCCCTGGAGAGTATTTGACTGAAAGAAAGAGGCAGCTGCATAACTGCCTGGTTCATGGAACTGACAAACCAGTGTGTCATCAAAGAAAGAGAGAGTCACGGGAGATAAAAGCCTGTGGTTCAACCTCCCAGTCACAGAGTCAGGTGGCTGTGAGGTGGCACTTGAACTCTTGCCCATTAACACAGTTTCTCTGTATGTCCTCCTCCTCCTCCTCCTGTTTGCCTGCCTACTACCGGGCTCCACTGGTAGGCAGTGAGTGTCTACCCCGATCACTATTTATTCAAGTACTATGTACTCAACATTCATTCACACAACACCACACACCTACACTGAGTGTCTTCTATGAGAATAACAAAATAATAAAATAGACCCAGACTGTGCACTTAAGTAGGTCCCAATATATTAACAGTAATCATACATTCAACTAATTGATAAGCAGTATGTGTAATACAGGCTTCCCAGGTGGCGCTAGTGGTAAAGAACCTACCTGCCAATGCAGGAGATGTGAGAGAAGAGGGTTCAATCCCTGGGTTGGAAAGATCCTCTGGAGGAGGGCATGGCAACCCGCTCCAATATTCTTGCCTGGAGAATCCCAAGGACAGAAGAGTCTGGTGGGCTACAGTCCAAGGGGTCACAAAGAGTTGGACATGACTGAAGCAACTTCGCACACACACACACACACACACACACATGTGTAATGTGCAGAAATCAACTGTAGAGGGACTCAGGGAAAGATGCAACAAGGCTGAGGAAGGCTTCACAGAGGAGGCGACATTGGAGCTAGTCCACAGGTCAAGGGGAAGCCTGGTTGGAAAAGAGGAGGGAGAACGGGCATGTCAAGCACAGGAAAGTGCAGGCATAGAGGTGAGGGGCATGTGGGCCACAGCACGTCTGGGAACTGGCTGGTAGGTTGATGTACCTGGAATGTGGGCTGTACCATATCGGGCAGCAGCAGAAGAGGTAAGTATGGCTGGAATGCCAGGGTTTTCTGTGGCAGCCTGTAGAGTTTGGATTATACTTGTATTTTGGATAGTCCTGTGGGCATCAGTGCAGTGAATGGACTGCAAGAAGGCGAGATAGGAAACTAGGAGACCCATTAAGAAATCAATTGTGTAGAATGCAAAGTGGTCAAGGAGAATGAGATTGAAAAGGAGTTCTCTGGATTTGACAATAGGTCTCTGGTGATATCTACAAGTAATTTCACTGGAAAAATTCATGCAGAAGTCAGGTTACTCAGCCAATTGTTCACAACATATGGTCTTTAGACCAGCAACATCAGTATCACCTGGGAACTTACTAGATATGTAAATTGCCCCCCCCAAAACAAAACACTGGAGTCCAGAAATTTGTTTTCACATGCCCTCTGGGTGATTCTGAATACACTAAAGCTTGAGAACCAGTGGCCTAAACAAATCTTTCTCCATCTCTTCTTTAAGGACTCCTTACTAGGAATGCTACCCTTCCAATAACTGAGCTGTCTTGTCTGATTGCACTGTGTTGTATGCTTTACCATCTGTCTTCCCCAATAGATGGAAGACCCTCAGGAGTAGGGACTGCTTTGTTCATCTCTATTTCCACATTGTTTTCACATAGTAAATGCTCAGTAAATGTAGGAAGCGGAAGCTATGGTGGGTTAAAGAAGAACGAATGAAAAGGGCAAACTACTCCTTGGAGAAATTGGGGGGTGAAAGGAAAGAGATCCATTTCTTACCTTGCACACTTGTGCAAGCATGAGTTAAGGCTGGAAGATTGTTGGCTAAAGGGATTAAGCCAGGAGGAAGGGAGTGATGGATGTGAGTGACAGCAGAGCAGATGGATAATGAACAGCAACATGGTCTTGGAAAAGGCAGAAGAAGATGAAATCAGTGGCCAATGTAAAAGGATTAGCATTGGAATGAAGGAATGACTTTTCTCTGAGATACAAGAAAAGGAAGCAAAGGTAGAAGCATAGGAGATAAGTTGTAGAGTTGAAGGAAGAGAGGTTGGGGAATGTTTCTATACTGGCAGATGGCCTGCCAGTATAGAAAAAGTTACAGGGGAGCTAGATGTCTTTAGTGAAATGGGAAGTAAGGCCTTTAGCTGGGAAGGAAACAGGGAACAGAAAGAGGCTGGAGGAGAGTGGTAAAGGCTTATAAAACCACAGAGGTGTGGTAAGGGGTGCAGAGGCAGATGGACTGAGGTTAGAGAGCAGCAGTAAGGGATTCTTAGGGGCTGATTCATTTCAGCTGTCGAAGGGCCCACCCATTCACCCCACTGGTTTGGCAATGGAAGAAGTATGGGTGGGTTGTTTGCAGAGGCTGTTTCTGCAATAGGATGGACAACTCTGGGTGCAGGTCCCAATACTAACATAGAAAGCATTCTAGCTCCATATGTCATCAATGCTGTAGTATTGTGCAGACAATAACAATGTTACTTGATGTATGACAACTATGTAGCAACATAGGAAAAGATTTATGGTATGTGAAGTAGCCGAGAAAATTAGAGATACCAAGGGAACATTTCATGCAAAGATGGGCTCGATAAAGGACAGAAATGGTATGGACCTAACAGAAGCAGAAGATATTAAGAAGAGGTGGCAAGAATACAAGAAGAACTGTACAAAAAAGAGCTTCAGGACCCAGATAATCACAACGGTGTGATCACTCACCTAGAGCCAGACATCCTGGAATGTGAAGTCAAATGGGCCCTAGAAAGCATCACTACGAACAAAGCTAGTGGAGGTGATGGAATTCCAGTTGAGCTATTTCAAATCCTGAAAGATGATGCTGTGAAAGTGTTGCATTCAATATGCCATCAAATTTGGAAAACTCAGCAGTGGCCACAGGACTGGAAAAGGTCAGTTTTCATTCCAATCCCAAAGAAAGGCAATGCCAAAGAATGTTCAAACTACAGCACAATTACACTCATCTCACACGCTAGTAAAGTAATGCTCAAAATTCTCCAAGCCAGGCTTCAGCAATATGTGAACCATGAACTTCAAGATGTTCAAGCTGGTTTTAGAAAAGGTACAGGAACCAGAGAACAAATTGCCAACATCCACTGGATCATGGAAAAAGCAAGAGAGTTCCAGAAAAACATCTATTTCTGCTTTATTGACTATGCCAAAGCCTTTGACTGTGTGGATCACAATAAACTGTGGAAAATTTTGAAAGAGATGGGAATACCAGACCACCTGACCTGCCTCTTGAGAAACCTATATGCAGGTCAGGAAGCAACAGTTAGAACTGGACATGGAACAACAGACTGGTTCCAAATAGGAAAAGGAGTATGTCAAGGCTGTATATGGTCACCCTGCTTTATTTAACTTATATGCAGAGTACATCATGAGAAATGCTGGGCTGGAAGAAGCACAAGCTGGAATCAAGATTGCTGGGAGAAATATCAATAACTTCAGATATGCAGATGACACCACCCTTATGGCAGAAAGTGAAGAGGAACTCAAAAGCCTCTTGATGAAAGTGAAAGAGGAGAGTGAAAAAGTTGACTTAAAGCTCAACATTCAGAAAACGAAGATCATGGCATCTGATCCCATCACTTCATGGGAAATAGATGGGGAAACAGTGGAAACTGTGACAGACTTTATTTTTGGGGGCTCCAAAATCACTGCAGATGGTGACTGCAGCCATGAAATTAAAAGACGCTTATTCCGTGGAAGGAAAGTTATGACCAACCTAGATAGCATATTCAAAAGCAGAGACATTACTTTGCCAACAAAGGTCCATCAAGTCTATGGTTTTTCCAGTGGTCATGTATGAATGCGAGAGTTGGACTGTGAAGAAAGCTGAGCGCGAAGAATTGATGCTTTTGAACTGTGGTGTTGGAGAAGACTCTTGAGAGTCCCTTGGACTGCAAGGAGATCCAACCAGTCCATCCTAAAGGAGATCAGTCCTGGGTGTTCTTTGGAAGGACTGATGCTAAAGCTGAAACTCCAATACTTTGGCCACCTCATGCAAAGAGTTGACTCACTGGAAAAGACCCTGATTCTGGGAGGGACTGGGGCAGGAGGAGAAGGGGATGAAAGAGAATGAGATGGCTGGATGGCATCACCAACTCGAAGGACATGAGTTTGAGTGAACTCCAGGAGTTGGTGATGGACAGGGAGGCCTGGTGTGCTGTGATTCATGAGGTCACAAAGAGTTGGACATGACTGATGGATTGAACTGAACTGAAGTAGCCAAGAATGCAGGATTGATTATAACTATTTGAAATGTCATATGAAGGAACAACTGAATAAATATACCAAATGTATCAGTGGTGGTATTGCAGGTGATTTTCCCTTAATTTTTAGATATATATATATATATATATAGTTTTGGGCTTCCCTGATAGCTCAGTTGATAAAGAATCTGCCTGCAATGCAGGAGACCCTGGTTCAATTCCCGGGTTGGGAAGATACCCTGGAGAACGGATAGGTTACCCACTCCAGTATTCTTGGGCTTCTCTTGTGGCTCAGCTGGTAAAGAATCAGCCTGCAATGCGCGAGACCTGGGTTCGATCCCTGGGTTGGGAAGATCCTCTGGAGAAGGGAAAGGCTACCTATTCCAGTATTCTGGCCTGGAGAATTCCATGGACTGTATAGTTCACGGGGTGGCAAGGAGTCAGATGTGACTGAGTGACTTTCACTTTCATATAGTTTATACTTTAAAAAAGATATGGCAATAAATAGAATTGGTTCTTTCTCTCCCGGATTTGTCTCTTATTAGGTACACATAGAAGGCAGTATTTCAGAATAAAAAGTTGTCATGTGGAACCAGCCTACATAATTGTCTGACCTTCTCTTATGTGGGAGGCAGAAGCAGGGAAATAAAGTCCTTGAGATGCCCTAGGGTTTGAGGCTGACAAGCAAGATATTGGGCATCAGGCTATAGGGGAGCACAAGGGAGGTATACGATTAAGCTCTGTCTCACAAGAAGCTTGGGAGACCAGGCTTAAAATAAATGAGATGAGGACAACCTATTCACTTCTTAAGTTGGTGGTCTGAACAATAGATGGGATTGGATCTCTCAGGCAGAGACTTGTGGGCAGGAATATATACCATGCTAAAGTCAACCGTGTGCCACTGGAGGTGGTCAGCTACATGGGCTGTGCCATTGCTTGGCAGGTGTGATCCTGGGCAAATTCTCGGACTCCACTTTGTCTGTGAAGTAGGAGTAATAATGACTACTCATAAGCTGGCTGGAGCATTATAAACAATCAAGCAGGTAAATTGCTGGATGTAGGGCCGGACACTCAGGAAGTGCTCCATAAATGTGAACTGCTGTTATCATTACTGATGATTGTTGTTATTATTATCTATAAATATTTATGATGGAGGAAACTGATTTAGAGTAGGGGCACTCTGAGTTATTGGGAGGGACTTCTGGGAGGTGTCCTGAGTGAGGGCCTCTTTTACCTCTAGAATGATGCTGTGGCTTCACCCCTGCCCTTTAGGAGGGAAGAGGTGGCAGTGTAAGGAGGAACTCCACACTGGTTCTTCTTTTTCTAGTGTTCGTGCTACTTCCCCACTTCTACGCAGGTGCATATTACTCCAGGGCACTCTTTCACCTTCCTCTCCCACTCTTCCGTTCTGTGTTTCTTCTCTTCAACTCTTCTTACTTCCCTTTTCTTCTCAAAACCCCAAGTCGTGGACGACCAAGGAACTCTATTAAATCTTGCATGTTGCAAGTTGGCCTTTTCAAAACTTGAAATCTGCCTACTAATTCCAGCACTTGGAGCTTGCAGAAGTCAGTTTGTGTTCATCCTATCTACTCCTTCACTTACTTACCAATATGTCTATTCCCCCAACCATTGTCTTGAGTAAATACTCTGAAATTATAGTCATCAGTAGATAGGCAAATATCTCCAGACCATAGGAGTTCAAATAAAGAAGGCTCTTTTGAGCTAACTATATCTTGCAAAATAAACCAATGGATGTTGTAAACTGTCCACAGAGCTTTTCTCAGCAATGAGGTATACTTTCCTGGACTCAGATATAGATCCTAATGTGGAAAACATTCTCTGTCTCGCTAGCATCTGTTCTTCTTTTCTTGCTTAAGCTTTGAGTAAGTGTGATACAAGGGATAGAGTCAGTGGTTTGAAAGAAAAACAATTAGGCCTGTGGTCTGAGCAAGAGAACAGAGTATTCGTATTACACTGTTCTTAACAGAAATCAGAATAATTAAAAACAACAACAAGTTTGTATCTAGCAGATCCACCTACTGAATTCCAAGTTCACAGTCCACCCCACACTGGCAAATAATAATGATGTACTTTCAGCTTTGTTGGAAACTCTATTAGTATATATTTACAAGGTCATTATCTTCAGCAACAGATACCTACTCTGAGCCCAGCAATTACCACCTCTGTCTCTGCACACATTAGCACACATACACACCACTGATTTGTACTTTCCTGTAAAATTACTCTTTCCCTTTTTAATTAGAATGTTTTCAGAGCAAACCCCATCGTTAAGGCCATGTACACTTCCATTGTAAATACCTGTTGCCACCCATTAATTATCTCCTGATGAATTACTCTAGAAGGAACTTTTTTTATGCTTACTTTCCTTATTCTCCATGCTCCCGTCCTCATACTTAGTTATTAACTACTTTGAATTCCACATTAGTGGACTTGGATATGAGCTGCATTCAGATAGTTTAAAACATTTTTCCAGACTTCAAGGTGGAAACTTTCTGTATGCCTGGACCTCACTGCTCAAGAATTTCTTGGCTAATTGTGAGGGAAGAAAATAAGAATACTGGGTGGAAACAACTGCATAGTTTATGAGAACAAACACCTTAACATTTCACAAATATCCGGAGTTGCATAACCATTTTAGTGACTGAAACACTGCAACTCATCCAATAATATTGTGGTTTGATAATTGCACATTTGTGGACTTATGCTGTTCTTGAACTAGGGTCACATGCTGATACACACAGTTTAATTCTCTTTTACACCATTATATATAAAAAGTATATACTCATTTGACACTGAAGCATAAAATATTGATCCTTAAAAGAAAATTTTAAGTCAGGAATGCTCTAAAGTGAGCATTCTCATACTAACTTTCCTGCTTATCTCATGGATAGCAGGGAATTTTGGATTGCTAATTAAGTTTCATAAGTGATATTTTCATACGGTATGTAGTACATACATATGTAGAAGATTTAACTATAAAAGGATAATCTTAAATTTTCCTCTCCTTGACATCAATTAAATTGAGATAATCACATTTCTAAAAGGGCAAAAATATGTCAAGGAGCTCACATTACAATTTCTTATATTACCCATTTGGATCTTTGTGCAGCTGAAAGGTCTGACTGCCTCCTAATTCTCAGAGCTAGTTTAAATCTTGAGATTAACTCCTGCCTTCTGTAACTTATCCTTTGTTTGGCCAAACTCATGGACCTCTCAGAATGTGTCTTTATTGGACACTTATTCCATGCAAGAGGTAGAACTGACTACTGTGGGATTATAAATATGGATAAGAAATGGCTCTTCTGTTTATACCATTTACAGTCCAGTTGTATAGGCCACCTCAGGTCATTTCCATAGTGCTGGATAGAGACAAGACGAATTGAAAGCAGCCTCAGAATTCATCCCAGTGTTCTCTACTTTCCCATAGCCCATAGCGCTTTATCACTGCTGTCGTTACGTTGTCTGTATGTTGGCCTCCCCCACTGCGCTGTGATCTCTGGAGAACAGGGACAGGGGGCTGATTCCTGTCTGCACTGCCATGGAGTCAAGGACATGTTTTGCAGAGGGCAGGCTCTCAAAAAATGCCTTTAAAGAATGCATTCCCTTGCTTAGGTTTCCTAGTTATAAGTAGGTCGGTTTGTTCTGTTCCAAAATGGAAGTGATAAGAAGCTGTGTCCAGACCTCTGCCCAGAGGTCCCCACCCTAAATATTATTTTGGATGTGCTTCACAGGGCTGCAGATGGGATAGTGGAATGAGACAATAAGAAATCAGAAAGAGTCGGGTTTTTGTCTCAGCTCTGTCACCAATTACTTCTATAACCTCAGGCAAGACACTTAAATGCTCTATCTCAGTTTCTTCATCTGTAAAATGGATAATAATGACTGGCTTGGCTATTTCCCACGACTGCTTTGAGGATCAAATGAGATAATACACTTAAAAGTGTTTTGGAAAGCCTAAAGCACTGCACGAATGCAAGGCATTATTTTCCAAAGAAATCTTCCTTTTAATCCCTGCTTCCACAAACATTTCATTACACATTCCTGGGTTCCTGGGTTGTATGGTGAGATGTATAGAGTAGCTTGATATATCAAGGTATGAAGTAGATTGATATATCAACCTATGCTTGATACGTACTACAGAATCTCTTCTTCAACGTGTATAGTGTTTAACTAATTCAGCATTGGATTGTCCAAACACCTAAGCTTTCTGTCAGCATTGTACCTCTCCCCAATTCATATATATATATACACATATACTTTTCATTAAACATTTATTTAAGACAGGTACTGTTGAGCACTTATGTGTAATAACTACTATACTACAAATTGGGGCAAAATAGACAAATAACACAGGATCTCTGCCATTGAGGCTTTTTTCAGCTTATTGGATCTGAGAGAATAAATTGAGAACAAGTGCCTAATTCTGCATTTGTCTTGGGAGGCAATTTTATGTGTGAGTTATAATTAGTAAAGACATATATGTATATTTTCAGTTTTGGCAAAACCAAAACTAGTGGTGGTTTTATTCACATTTTTCTACTGCTGATGGTCTGTAGATTTTAGTTTGGTCTTGGAGACTGAGTTTTTTCCCTAGATGAAAGTTTGTGGGATCTCATTTTCCTATCTATCAGTCAAATTATAGAAATTTAAGAAATGGCAGTAACTCTGTTTAGTTACAGGATCACCTGAATATTTTCCTGCCAGTTCCTCCTATACAGTAGAATTTGCTTTGACTAGAAGCACTGTCCTTGGGGGAAGGCCATTCCCCAATCTAGTTGAGTATTTAAACTGCTGAATACATTTTGGGTTGACATCACCAGGTAGATCCTGGCATCTTATGTCCTCAGATGTACCTCAAGATGGTGGTGTTTGGAGACGCCACCACAAGACCCCTGGTTTCTGATACGGATCATCTAAATGCACACAGTGGAATTTAGGTTTAGCTTTGGGGATAGACCAATAGCAGAAAGCATATTTCAGTGCAGTTCCATTCTGATAATCAGTCAGGCTCCTCCCAGCTCTCCTTAAAGCAGTCAACAGCCATGGCTGCTACTCTGCTGAACAGTTTTCTCACTTCAGCTACATTGCTCTTTTGCCTACTTATCTACTCCACCAAACCTCCTTTTCCTTCTCCTGTCATTCCTATATCTGGGAATAGCTCAGTATACTTCAAGACACTGAGGTCACTGCTGACTCCTTGGTCTACCCTTCCTCTCTCACCTAAGCAGTTACTGGTCTTAGGAGTCAATGCTGGTCTTTTCTGTACATCTGGAGCCCCTGTCTAAGTTCTTATCTACCTGCTGTAGGGAATAATCTCTCATCTCTATTGTCCACCTGCCTCTATGCTTGTTCCCTGTGCTTGATATAGATTAGACCTCCAACCATGAGAAATTGTCTCTTCTTTACCTCATTCATCTTCTGGTCCTCCAGTTCTTAGTCCAGCTATTGTGGTCTGCCAGGAATCTTTCCCTGACCACCCCTGTTCTGGGACATGACACATAGTCCCTCAGCTGTGAACTCACAACATTCCACTTGTCACATTGGATATTGTCAGTCATTAATACTTGTCTCTCTTTCGTTATCCCTCAACTCCTCATATAATATTTAGACCATGGTAAATATTCACCAAAATGTCAGTTGATGGGTTAAACTTACTTGCTCTCATCTCCCAGTCTTTGCTGATTCCATTTTCTTCCCTTGATTTTTCAGCTCCCTTTTTGTTTCATTTTTAGCAATTTATATCCATAGCTTTTTTCAAAACACATTCTTTCAAATACCTCTTCAGTCATAGCCTTCTATTTCCATTCAGAATATTTACTCTGTATTACTTTTGTCCTTATGGGGTCCTATGCAATAAATTTAACACAATAACAAATCCAACAAAATTTATATGTGAACAAAATAATTGCTTTTCTTGAAACAGTCACCTTGAGAAATCACATACTTATTTTAATAATGTTGTCATTGCCACAGTCATTTCTGGAGCTCCTCTTTGGGGGTGATTACTTTTACATTCTTCTGGCATATTTTAATAGTGACAAATCTAATCTTTGCAGGTGATTTTGAAAATTTGTATACAGCCAAGTCATTAAGAATGGTATTTAGTGAGTAAGACAAATGATCAAGCTCGTAACCCCATAGGTCAACAGCTAAAAAGTAATGTTATCGACTCTTTCTGAACACATTTGTAAAAGGGAAATTCCAAAACTATTTTGACTAATTATGTTATTTTTGAAAAGAGTTTCTAGCATCTCAAGCTGACTACTTTCAATAATAGCACTCACTTCTCTATTATAAAGTGCTTATTAAAATCCAGTTTGGAACTTCACAGACCTGTGATTATACTTGTTTTATTACACTTGTTTGGCATTGTTTTATTGTACATTCTAATTCTTATGTGGGGCTTCCCTGATGGCTCAGACAGTAAAGAATATACCTGCAGTGCAGGAGACCTGGGTTTGATCCCTGGGTTGGGAAGACCTCCTGGAGAAGGGAATGGCTACTCACTCCAGTATTCTTGCCTAGAGGATTTCATGGGCAGAGGAACCTGGTGGGATACAGTTCATTGGGTTGCATGTGATAGATACTGGGAATGA
The DNA here is from genome assembly GCF_003369695.1 of Bos indicus x Bos taurus. Taxonomy (NCBI): domain Eukaryota; kingdom Metazoa; phylum Chordata; class Mammalia; order Artiodactyla; family Bovidae; genus Bos; species Bos indicus x Bos taurus. The sequence continues at coordinate 23,354,253 of NC_040078.1, forward strand.
ATAAGGCCATGGTCCTTGCCCATAAGAACTTCTGATCTGGTTGGGAAGATCGAAACACAAATGATCTTGTGTGAAAAAATAGATAACAGTGGAAGATAAAGAAGCAGTGCAGTGGAGGGACTGTCTGCGGGGTACAAATTCATCACAGTGTCTGTAGATCCTTCTCAGGACTGAAGGATGAATGATTAGAAGTTCACCAAGAGGAAGAGGGAAGGGGGCTACAAGAGTCATTCCAAATCTGGGGACAGAAGGTACAGAGATTGAAACAAGAAGTTATGTTTGGGGGAATCTCAAGTCATTCAATACTGTTAATGTGTAAAGTTCACAGTGGGGCTGGGAGGATAAGATTTGGAGCCCAGTCAAGTAAGGGCCTTATATTTACCATTTTTAGAAGTTTGGCTCCCTATAGGAGCCAGAGAGAGGTTCTGTGGGTAAGATTCCCCTTCCCAACAGGATATAAACTCCCACATCCAATTAGTAATAGAGGTTTGCCTCCCCCCCCCCCCCCCCCATTTTTTTTCCCTTCCTTTCCATTCTGGCATTTACCTCCTTACTGCAGGCCTTCATCACCCCATGCCTGGACTGTTTCACAAGCTCCTGACTAGTCCTTGGACTCCAATTCACCTTTTGCTCCTGACAGTCAATTTTGCACAGGCTTATCAAGCAACCTTTCTTTCCTTCAAGTCTTACTCCTGTTCAAAAACCTTCAGTGGTTTTCTATGACCTGAGAGATAACCGTACCCTCCATCCCCTGCTTGTCAGTCAAGGACCTGCATAATCTGGTCCCAACCTCCTCTCCCTCCTTGACTCTGGTCATTGCTAATAATGCCAGACTCATCTACTGATTCTCTTATTTGCTTTCATGATGGCTCTCGAATGGAATGCTATGCTCACACAAACTTTTTGTTTATTTCAGTTCTTTTCTTACAATAACAAGCCCACTTGTACCCATACCTGATCACATCCCCCACTCTCCTGTCAAGAAAGTAAGCATTATTTTGGTTATATTCTTTTACTATGTACTGTGTGGTATGCATCCATAAATAATATAGTTTTTCTTTGTATCTCCTTGTTAGCTTTTTAAAACTATCACTTTATCTCTATCTCTCTAGATAAATCTCATATTTATCTCTATCTATGAATATAGTCTTTTCAATTGTACTACATTTCAGTTTTAAAATATACCATACATTATTCATCCATTTCTTCATGGGTGGGCATTTAGTTTGTTTCCAAGTTTCAGATATTATCATCTTACAATGGGATATCCTTAGCTGATCTCCTTGTCCTATGCAAATTTTACTAACTTTTTAAGATTCTGCTTTCATCCCAGCTCCGCTATGAAAGAAGCAGCAAAGTCTCGGTCCTCAAAGCTAGCTTGTGCATCATGTGTCTTTAGTATCAGCCCATTGTACCAGGCACACTGCGGCACACTGCTACACAAAGTAAGGTACTTAAGAAATGTTTGCTAAATGAATGACTGAATGAATGAAGGGTGCAATACAGCCCATTCGATGGCTCTGCTCATTTTAAATGGACTTTGGCGCCTTGGCTCCCATAGCCTTCTTTGACAGCACTGGTCCTTCTCTGTCCCATTCCTCCAGCTAGCCGGGGAGTGTGTGGATGTGTGGTTGTATATGGGCGATACCCATCTCGCTGGATGAAGTCTGTCTCTCCCGGAAAGTTCACTACCCTAGTGATTCAAGTTCAGAGTCCTAACACAACCCCTGGCAAAGGCCCGGCCCTGAGAGACGCTCCAGCGCCGAGTGAGTTAAGGCGCGTCCGGACTCGACGCGGGTTGGCAAGCCTGGGGGGTGTCTGAGGACTCATAGTAGATCCCTCCGCGCGCAGCCCGGGCCGGCGCTTCTTCCTGCGGGAAACCCCTGGGTGCCGAAGGCGGCGGGGCCTGGCCGCGGCGACAGCGGGGCGGGGTTTGAGGTGGGAGGAGGCGGCCGAGGCGGAAGGACACACGAGGCTGCTTCGCTGCACACCCGAGAAAGTTTCAGCCAAACTTCGGGCGGCGGCTGTGGCGGCGGCCCAGGAACGGCGGACTTGGGGTGCAGGCAGTGGAGACACTGAAGTCTGAGCTTCGGGGCGCCGCGCGAGGCCGTGAGCCGCGGAAGTAGGAGGAGGGGAGGAAAAAGTGGGGGCTCCCCTGTCGGGACCCCCTCCCCATGTGGATCTGCCCAGGCGGCGGCGGCGGAGGAGGAGGCGAACGAGAAGATGCCCGCCCTGCGCCCCGCTCCGCTGTGGGCGCTGCTGGCACTGTGGCTGTGCCGCGCGGCCCCGGCGCGTGGTGAGTATCCGACCGAGGGGTGCTGTCCCCGGCTCCCCGGCTCACGCCCCTCTGGCCCGGCTGGCCACCTGGGGCGACCATTCCCATCCTTCCGTCCTCCACTTGGCGAGAAGGCCGGGCTCGGCCGTCGGCGTGCAGTGAGGCCACTTAGTTCCTAAAGTTTGGACAGCATCGGACCGCTCCCTGGGTGCGCCCCCTCCCCCTCGCCCCTCGCCGCCTGCAGCTCCCCACGCCTTTGGGTCCCACACACGCCTCCTCGGCCGGAGGGAGGCCGGGCAGCAAGCCTCAGCAGCTCCCTTTTTTGGAGCACTTGAGTTCGGGGATTGGGGAAATTTCGCCCATTTGGCTCCGTGTTTCCTGGGGTCGGGGGAGAGCCGGGGGCGGGCTGCCTGGGACAACCATCGCCAGCCGCGGACCGCAGATGGGCTGAGCGCAGGAATGCCAGATTCTGGCGTGGAGGGAGCGGGGGCAGGGCGTCCCAGCCCAGCGGCTTGCACCTTCACAGCCAGACTCAGCAATGCTGAAGGAAGGCCGACGGCGTGAATGGGTGGGTTTGGTTTGGATGGGGACAGGCTTTTGCTGCGCGCCCGAGTTCTGACGCTCTTGAGTTCCACGGTTCCCCACGAATCCGATGTGTAAAGTTTGGCTCGAGTCTTTGAAAGGTGGAGGCAGGAGCAGTAGGAAAACTGGTGTGGCTGCATGCTGAGCCACATGATTTAAAAATCTCTACTGCTGTTATTCTTTCCGAGGCGCAGAGCTCGGGCGCAGTTTCAGAGTCTGTGTCCAGCCTCAGGAATGTGGTGTGACGATCACCAACTCCTCCAACCTGGCAGCAGCTAAGGCTGTTCTTTTGGCATGGTTGGGGGTGGGGCAGGGGCGGGTGAAGAAGAGTGGATACGTTAATTCAAAGTGGTGCCTTCCAGAGCTTCTTTTTGGTTGGATATCTGCAACAGTCTTTCTGAACACGGTTGGATCGTGGAAAGGAAATCCAATCGTATCTTACCCATCCCACCCACAATCGTAGAATCCAAATTTCTTTCCATACTGTTTCGTGGAAAGAACCTGGGCTTTGGAGCTCTGCGCTTTAATCCTAGGTTCAAATCCAGCTCTGTTGTATGAACTCACCAATAAAATGGGAATGAAATTACTCAACTAATAGGATTAATTAAGAGAATGTATATTACACTGGTGGCAGTCAAAAGGTATTCAGAAAGTCCTTTGCAGGCAGGACTGTGTTTTTTTTTTTTTTTTTTTGTGAACTCTCTGCTTCCAGTGGGATGGTGGCTTGTGCATGTTTGTTGAACTGAAAGTGGCCCCTTCTTTTCCTAGCTTAATCTGAAGAAAGTTTTACCTTTACCAAAAAACTTAGTACTTGAGCTATGACTCTTTGCAAAGAGAAAGTAATGAAGATGATGGGCTTTAGAAAGATTTGCTCTTTGTACATTGTTAACAGGCAGTCGACATGCCAATCACAGATGTTGAAAAGACATCAAAGTTATTTATCACATTGCTGGGTTGTTCAACACCAAACCTTTCTTGGAAAGTTCAAAGTCCATACACCTCCCGGTCCCTAAGAATTTCAGAAGTGGACCAAGGTGCTGTGTGATGATGAACCAAAACATATGATAGTATTTTTGCCTTTCCTTTTTCTTTGAGCGAAAGCTTTAGTAAAGTGTAAATTTAGGATAGAGGAATATAAACAATGGGCTAGTCTGAACATTATAATCCTTGGTCTACCATTAGCTTGTTTTAGTAAATTATCTTCATGTTCTGTCATCTCATCTATGAAAGAGAACCAGAAATCACTTATTTAGAGAGTTGGAGGGAATAATATGTTTCCAAAGTGATTTGCTAAATTAAGTGTTTAATGATAAGACATGTCAGGAATAGGATAACTGATACACAGGGCTTCTCTCATTTTAGGACCTATACTTCTGCCCTGATGAGGTACTGCTCTTACTAGCTAGCTTTCAGATGGACAAGCTGAGTGTTAGTGTTAGCTCAAAGACAGGATTTAGATATTTTGATTTCTAGACAGGTGTTCTTCAGAAGCTAAACTACATGGGAATGGAAGAGATTAAAAAGCCCTTTTCTTGGTACAGATCTTGAAACTTTTCAGAGTCTAGTAGTGAAAGCTTCTTGAATCTTCTCAATTTATTATCATTGTGTTTTGCCAAGGTATCAATTATAACACACCCTTTTAAACTTTTGAGTGTTCCTGTATTTGGCTAGTGGCCAGTTGTTAATTTAAACATGACTGAATTCCTGAAGCAGGGAGCTGTCAACCCATCTGTCTGATTGTCTAAACAGCTATCCAAGACCACCCCTTGCTCCTTGTTTTCTTTTGCTTTGCAATGGGAAGTCACTCCCTGGTTTTGGTGCCTGCTACACGATTTCTCAGTTGAATTCTTCTCTTGCTTTTAAAAAAAATCACAAAGAGTAATTGTTTATTCTTTCAGATGAAGATAAAATTTACCCTAGAGCTTGTTTCTTCTTATTCTTTCTGTTTTATTATGATTTCTTTTTGGGGAGGGAGGATGAGAGTGAATTTTTTTTTAGTCTCTCTTTTTCCTGATGTTTTTGATTTTTTAAAACTATCTACCCACATTCTTGATATCTCTGTGCCATTCCCACTCTGCTGCCTCTTCTGTGAGCTGCTTATAGCCTCGAACAGTAGCTTTTGGTTCACCTGAACTGTAGTTGCTGACTTCAGGACCTTTAGAAAATGTTTGAATTCAGTGGGATATGCTTGGATGCTTCAGACCAGCCTTACAATACATTTAAAAAATATCACACCCACAGAAATTCTATTTTGCCCACAAAATTTGCATTGATCTAGTTCCCACTCTCTGATGCCATTCCTAGTGGTCTCTCTCCTTACCTGGTCCACTGTGATAGAACAGAGCTCCACATCCTGGCTGCATCAACGTCATCTGGGCTGCCTCTTGGCCTCAACATCCAAGGATTCTGGCACAGTAGGTCTGAAATTCCGTATTTTGAGATTCTGTATTTTTCAAGGTTTACAGGTGATTCTGGTGCAGTAACTTGGTTGGAGCCCAGTCATATTTCATTATTCTCCAGCAGGTGTGTACCTGGGGTCTTTCCTTTTTAATGTTAATAATTTCCAGAACGAACGTGTTCTTAATCAGCCATTCCAGTTTTTAACCCTTCTGACTCCCAAAGACTTTTTAAATTGGTGACATAAAAGCTGTAGAGTAAATAATATCTTATATAAGAAATAATAAGTACTGTTTCATCTTGTTCATCTGAGCACAGTGGGTCCACATTGTCTCTTTAGAAGGGCTTCTTATATATATTTACATGATATTATTATAAACTGCCCCCTTCCTTTCCTCTCTGTTATCTGTTTTTCTTCAAGTTTCATTCATATGTATCATTTTTGGACACTTTGTCTATTGGTCCTTAATGGTTTTAGGGCAAAAAATTCTAAGCTATGATTTGAACGAGAATATAATCAGATTTTACATTATACTGATACTGTGCATACACTTTTAAGTGCTTCCTTTCTTGATATCTCTTGAACCACAACTTAACCTTTTATTTCACTCCCACTCTTTCCTTATTCTCCTTCTTTCATCTTTCCTTTCTCTGAAGATGACTTGAAGCCAAAGGATTTTCTTCTCCTCTACTTTTCTTTCTTTATCTGTCTGCCATATGCATTGTATTTTGGGAGGTTCACTGGTCTAGGAGCCAGAAGACCAAAATTTTTCCTCCAGGTCAGCTGTTAATTAGTCTTGTGATCCTGTGGGAGGGGCACTACTTTGGTCCTCCATTTGCTTAGGCACTTTGTTCATAATCACTGAGCCCATTATGGACACGTTGAGACAAGAGTCTCTCTCCTGTGGTCCTCAGTCTAGGGCCTTGTCCACTCTCCACACCTCTTCCATCTTTCGTATGAATGAGCTCATGCACACACACACAAATCCTCAAGTGCTTATTGTTAGTGTGCCTCTTGAGGAGAAGAATTGTGTCTTTTCATTTGTGTTTGTTCTAACACCCCACCCATCCATGGGGTCACGAAGAGTCGGATGAGACTGAGTGCACACAGCACACACAGCCCCTGTGCCTAGAACAGTGCTTTGGCATCTGATAGGCACTCAGGACGTATTTGTTTCATTGAACAATTACTTTTAGTAGTTTTCTTATTCTGGACTACTACAATACTTCAAGACAGTTTTTTTAAAAAGTAGTACTTGCAAAAGTTATTGCTCACCTTACATTTGGGGAAAACCGAATTTTCCCCTTCCCCAGATGTTTTATTTAAATTTGCCGTTTTGAATTTCTGTGTGTGTGTGTGTGGTGGTTTCTTCTCTCTCTTTTTTTCCCTGATCACTTCTGCAATTCATAAAGGTCACTTTTACTTTGGAATTTAACCTCACAGATGCTGGCATCCACCCTCTGCCTCTCACTTGAGTTGCCTGTACTGCTTCCTGTATTACTGTATTACTATGGCAGCAATTTCTGTTATTTTGTCCAGAGTTGCCACGCCTTATTGTAATTTGGACATTTTGAGGACTCTTGGAATATATTATTTTTAAAATTAGAATTAAAAAAACCCTTTTTTATATTGGAGTATAGCTGATTAACAATGATGTATAGGCTTCCCTTGTGGCTCAGTGGTAAAGAATTCACCTGCCAATGCAGGAGACACGGGTTTGATCCCTGATCCGGGAAGATCCTACATACTGCAGAGGCAACTAAGCCTGTGCACCCTGACTATTGAGCTTCTGCTCTAGAACCTGGGAGCCACGACTACTGAGCCCATGTGCTACGACTACTGAAGCCGGGCGCCCTCGAGCCTGTGCTCCACAACAGGAGAAGCCATCACAGTGAGAAGCCTGTGCATCACAACTGGAGAGCAGCCCCTGTTCTCTGCAACTAGAGAAAAGTCTGTGTAGCAGTGAAGACCCAGCACAGCCGAAAATTAATAAAGTTATATAAAAAAGGATCTATTAGTTACAGGTACACAGTAAAGTGATTCAGGTATACCCGTACAAATATCTTTTGTTTTTCAGATTCCTTTCCCATTTAGGTTATTACAGGATATTGATCCAAGTTTTCCTATGCTTTACAGTAGGTCCTTATTGGTTATCTACTTTAGTAGTATGTATATGTTATTCCCAAATTTAGGATAATTTGTTTAGATGATTTTTTTTTGAGATTTATTTCCTTGTGAGCTGCATATTGTAAACTTGAACTAGACTGAGCAGATATTTACATTTAGTATATTTGTTTTTTTCGCTCCAAGAGGGTTCCATTGAAAATCACTATCACCAATAAAAAGCAAAAGGTGACACATGGTAAATACATTTTTCAGAGAACCACAGAGGGTGAGCCATCTCCAGAATGAAATTTGTTCCTTGAGGGCAGAGACCATGTCACACGCATCCCTTCCCTGGCCTGTGCCTAGCATGTGGTCAGCCGGGCAGCAGGTCCTTCCTGGTCATGGCACCTGTGACTCCTGCTCTGCCTGTCCCAACTGTGGGACATTCTGGAAGACAGGTGATGGTGAGTCAGAGGTCTGTCCTTATAGTCCTTTCTGCTTTGAAAAGATCAGTTAAAGGTGGACCCCACCTATACGCTTTTATGCTATCTCTTTTTATTAATTAATGGGTAGTTGAAAGTTTCCTCTTTGTTGACTTATTTGTTGGGAGGAACTTTAAAAATTCACCTAGTCCTTCTATCTGTCCCATGGTGATTCTAATCCTCTTAGAACATCCTGGTTAAGGTGTAGCCTACCTTTTTTCTCCTTGATTACCTCTTCTGATTTGGACAGCTGTAATTCTTTGAAAGATCTTATATTCAGTTGTAATCTTCCTCCTTATGACTTGCACCCATTGGCATCTTCTCAGGAATTTGTCTCAAAGAGTCCTGAGCCTTTCGTGTTAGGGATCCAGAGGTACCTTTTACTGAACTGACACCCACCCTTCCATAAAATGAGTTAAACCCCGTGAGGACCTTGAAGATGATCCCATCAGGGCGATTGCTTGAGTTAATCGTTGTAGCCCCTATGGGTTTTGTACCTCCCTTTCCAGTTGACAGTAGGAAGGGAAGGGAGGGAAGCATTGGTTAAGCAGTGTTTCCCCAACCTGTTTTATAATAAGAACACCTGGGGTCTTCTGCTGGAGATTGCGATTCAGTGAGTCTGGAATAGTGTCTGCAAATTTGTATATTTAAGAAACGGCCAGGTAACTTTTATACTAGGGAAATTTTGGAATCACTGCAGAGAATCTAGGAAAGCTAAGGGCTTTTTTGTTTTGTTTATTTATTCTTTGATAGTGTTAGAGATGGGTTGCTTTGACTTTGGGTCCTGTGCTCAATTTTTTCTCCCTTGAAAGTGCCTGCTTCTTATTGAATGCCTAGCTCACTAGGGAGAAGAAAGCCACTCTGGTATCCTCAAAAGGCTAATAAAATTATTTAGTTGTAAAAAAGTGGGGTTTTTTGGCAGTTTATCCAAAGTCTTAGGACTGCCATGTGTGTGTCATGTATGACTTTGGTGGATGCCTCCTTGTTTCTCCATCAGGATATTACCTGAGATGCCAGAATACATAAAAGTTCCAGTTTTCTTGGTGTCTGTTAAAGAATTCTGTCCTCAGCCCTTGTGAATGATGCTGTGTCTTTGAGGATGTCTTTCTTGTTAACCCATGAACACTTATCTGGTGTCAGGGATTTCCCTCACATATGTTAGTGAAAAAAATATAAAGGTCATTCCTTTCAGGCAGTCCTGCTTTTGGGGTGTCTGCGCTGCTGCAGCAAATAGAATAAGGAAGGTAAGATAAAGGGGCTCTGGAGGACTTCTTGAGCAGAACTGAGCAGTCTGCAAGAAGGGGCTCAGAAGTGCGCCTCTAACAGAGACACTTGGTCTTGCTGTTCGTGATAGGAAGAAGGAAGTGGCTTCAGATCTGAAAGGATACGCTCATGGCCTCTAGATGGGACAAATAGCAGTGTTCGTTGGCAGTGGTAGGAAGTTGGCTGTAGGTCTGTTCTTTCTTTTCTCCTCCCCTGGAGAACCAGCTGTGTGGCAGAAAATACACTGTGACGTTAAAAAGAATAGTAAAGCCAAGAAGCGGGAATGATACAAGCCATAGCTAGGAGTGAGCAAAACAAAGCAATTATTATGTTAATTTGTTTATATATGTGAATATATAAGTTTCTATATAATACTCTAGTAGGAGCTCTAAGCTCTTAGCTCTAAGGCCTAAGCTATACGATTTATTATCTGTGTAGCTGTGCTGTCTTAGTGGTGTGTTAAGGAGGACTGTGGTGTGTTGTCAACCTTAACTTGTGTGTTTCCCCTAGCATCGCGTGGTAGGCAGTAAGGGTATTCTACTTTTCTAGCTGTGTAGGAGTCATTGACCAAATGGAAGATAGAGACCTGCCCCCAAGGAGCTGACATCATCATGGAGACAAGACAGATGAGCACACACAATTAGAAACATGAAGTACAGTTACTTAGTAACTTATCTATACTGGCTGAGAGCAGTTTCCTGCAGTCGGGGTGACTAAGAGCTGTAGGGTCTGGGGGGAGTAAATCTAGAAGCACCAGGGAACAGCGACCCCCCAGCTCACCCCTGCTGGGCTTGTCTGCTGTTCTCCTCTTTCTCTGTTGGAATTCAGAAGTAGCAAAACTTGACTTGGGGGAAAGACAAAGAGCCCTTTGTTTGGTGGGGGTGTAAATATAAATTTGGCACATGTTGTGGTGTCTATTATGTCTGTTAGTGGGTTTGTGGCAAGAGAGAGGGCTGTGTTCTGAGACTTGGATGCCTAGCCTGATCTTGGGCAAGTTAAGGTGGAAGTATCTCCTTTGGAAGATCTGGTTCTCAGTGGCAGTCGCTGAAGGAGCTTCTGGTCACAGTCAGGCAGTGACTTCAGTGCAGTGTGGACACACCCTGAGTTGCTGCCTCAGGTGGCATTGATTAATCATGCTAACATCTCCCTCACCCCTCTTGTGCTTGCCTTGGCAAAACCCTGTCCTACCGGCTCCTCAGAGTTTGGGCTTTACTGGATGATTGAATGAACTCTTAAGGGGTTCATTTTACTGTCTCTTGCCAGTCTTGAACTGTAGGCCAGTTACTACGGTCCAGCTCTGGAGCCCTTGATCTCCCAATCAGGCGGTGAGGGGCCTGTGTCTCTCTTCCCATTGCACTGAAGGACCTTCCCCAGAGACCTCTAGGGCAGTTTCTGGTCTTCAAGTCAGTTCCGTCTGCAGGATATTGGCAGTGACTCTAGTTCTTTGTATCAACCAAACATCATGCCAAGATGGATTCATCATCTCACAAAGGCAGGTTGTATCCATGGGCATTGGAAAACCTGTTTCTGGGTTAAGAGTAGTGCTCTCACCTCCTGTATTTATTTACAGGAAGAAAGCCTGGGTGTATTTTGTCAGGTAAGGAAAACATGATGATAATATTTTGGTTGGAGTCAGATATTGTCTCCCTAATAATATGGTATCTTTTAACAAATAGTATCCCTTTAAAATACAGTTTTGCTTGCTGACTAAAGTGTGTACAAGAAGCTGTGGTTACATTCTAAAGTATACTACCTCGTTCAGAGACAGGTGCACTTTAACATTGGCATTTGCTTCTTTTTCATCTTTTCACTCTCATCTCTGTTTTTGAGGAGATTCTGGGAGGCTTTTAAGCCTCAAAGATTAAATAATCTATTTTAACTAGTACCTAACAGGGAGAGGTTGCTATGCTGGCTTACTTCTTCAACATTCCAATAAGAGAAAAATTGATACTATTTAAGCACTAATACATTTTGTTGAGTTTCTGAATATGAATAGTCAGAACCCTAGATAGTGTTAAATTGTTAACTTCTCTAAACGGTAAAGTGGTATGCTGCAAAGAAACTTTTGTTTAATTCTCTGCTTTCATGTGCTTTTGTCTATAAAGTGTAGAGACTCACTGAAGTTTAAGGACGTGTATATTTTGATTATTACTTTTTACTGTTTTCTTTGCTGAGATATGCCTTTATTTGCTAGATCTTTTTAAATTGGAACATGAAGGACATTTACTTTATTAGAACATTTAAAGCACTTTCTAATCTTTATGAGGATTATTAGAGAAAAAAACATGTCTGTAAATCATGCACATTTGGGATGTTACTATATAAAGTAGTAACAATATGTCATGGTTCCTGTGACATAAACTTTAAAGAGATCGAAGGAAAATCTGATTGTAACTGAAAACAAACATTGTAACATTTAAAGGTAGGTTTACATAGCAATAGAATTATTCCTTATGTTTACATGTAATTAACTCATATTTATGCTTTGTTGATTTTCTCTGGCACCTTTACAAGAATTTTTTTGGGCGGGAGGTTTGGGCTTCCCTGGTGGCTTATTGGTAAAGAACCTGCCTGCCAGTGCAGGAGACTGGTTAGATCCTTGGGTCGGGAAGATCCCCCAGAGAAGGAAATGGCAACCCACTCCAGGATTCCTGCCTGGGAAATCCCATGGAAACAGGAGCCTGGCGGGCTGCATACAGTCCATGGGGTCATAAAAGAGTCGGACACAACTTAGCAATTAAACAACAATTTTTAAAGTAATTATATTTAAGGGTGGTTAAGGAGTTCATCACCAGCTCGATAAACATGAGTTTGAGCAAGCTCTGGGAGTTGGTGATGGATGGGGAAGCCTGGCGTGCTGCAGTCCATGGGGTCACAAAGAGTCAGACATGACTGAGCGACTAAACTGAAGGACCTTTGAAAAGTATAAGAAAAATCCACAGTCATGCCACTGTTAATACTCTGGTGTACATCATTTGGTCTTTTTATCAACTCTTAAAAATTGTAGATTTTATAATGTATATGTGATTTCTTGTTCTGCCTTTCTTTGATTTCTCCTTTGCTTTGGTTACATATTTGTCTCCATCATTTTTTTTTTTCCTGCATAAATGACACTTTATAAATGCCAGATATTAAATCTGGAATTTAAATGCCATTCTGTATAAATGATCTTTATACAGAAATTCCCCTCTTTAGGATATTTCTATTAAGCTAGATTTCCAGAAGAGAAATTACTGTGCCAAAGAGTGATTTTTTAAAATTGGGAAATAAGCAGAAAAACATAAAGAGAAAATTAAAATCTCCAATAATCCCATCACCTCCAATCAAAACCTCACTTAAAAAAAAACAAAAACAAAACCTCACTTAATATTTTGTTACATTTCATACAGTTGTTTTTCTGTGAATCTTACTGTAATTAAGATTTTAGCATATTATAGTTTTACAATATACTTCTGTACCACTGAAAATATTGTGAACACTTTCCTATATATGTAAATAATTTTTTTTTCATATTTCTTTCTTTTTATTGAAGTATAGTTGATTTACAATATTGTATTAGTTAGGGCTTCCCTGGTGGCTCATTGGTAAAGAAGCTGCCTGCAGTGCGGGAGACCGGGGTTTGATTCCTGGGTCGGGAAGATCCACTGAGAAGGGATTGGCTACCCACCATATTCTTACCTGAAGAATTCCATGGACAGAGTTGCCTGGTGGGCTACAGTCCATGAGGTCACAAAGAATCTGACACAACTGGGCGACTAACACTTTTGGTGTACAGCAAAGTAATTAAAAAAGAATACATATACTCTCAGATTCTTTTCCATTATAGTTTATTATAAGATGTTGAATATATATGTATTTCCTGTGTATAAATATTTTTTAAGAACATGGTTTTAAAGGCTGTCTACTGTTTTATCTGAAGATTCTATTTTATTTAATCTGAGATCTAGTCTTGGTTTCCAGCTTTCATGATTATAAATAATGTTGTGATGAACATTCTCATATGTAAATAATGGTAGGAATATGTATTTTCTTAACATAAATTCCAAGAAGTCAAATTATTTTATCAAAGAAGATGGACCTTTGTGTGGCTTTTGATACACATTGCCAAATTTCCTTTCATATAGTTTGACCAAGTTATACTGTATTAGTTGAGTATGAGACTGTCCATGTTTCCAACCATCATCAACACTGGTTTTATTTTTACAACTCTTTTAACAATTTGATAAGTGGTAAATGCTACCTCATCCTAATTGGTATCTCTGCTTACAGTAATCTTGAATGTTTTTCATGTGATCAGTGGCCATTTCTATTACCTTTTCTTTTTATTTATTTTGGTAAATTGTGTCTTTTATTCATCAAGGTATTTTGTTTTTGGTTACTGATTTGAAATATTTCTTTAAATATTAAAGGTATTCTCTTTATCTTTAATGCGTCAAAACACACATGGATACATTGAACTACATCATATCAAATTGCTACCGGTATTGATATATCAAAAATTATTTAATAGCTTTAAAAAAATCCTTTGATTTCTAATGCACTTGGTCAATTTTCTGTATATTTGTTAACTGGTATTTTCTGTAATTACTTTAAAATTCTAATCTGACTGTATTATAAATCAACAAGCTGTCAGTTGTGTGTGCCCAGAAAATGCACATTTAGTATCTTTTAAAAAGATACTGCAGGAAGCAAAAAAAACCAGTCTGTTCTGAAGCAAGCTCTGTTTTGGGGTTGGTGGAGGGTAGCCTGCTTCTGTCTTGTCTTTTTAGATATCCAGGATCTTGGACCATCCCTGAAAGGGGGACCTGATATCACTACTAAATCTGGCATTCTGACCTAATTTATAGTTGTGCAGTGGTCTAGCCGATCCATTTGGTTAGCCAACAGGATGACTAAGATTCTTTCTCCTCTCTCTTCACCAAATTGATTAGTTGTGGGACAGAACTGATTGAATCAACCTGTTGTTTTGGCACCCCACGAACACCACCTGTTTCTTAGATTTCTCCCTCCAGCCTCCCACTGGCCTTGCTCAGTGCTGTGTGCACAGTGGGTAGGAGATCCATGTTGTTGCTGAAGAATGTTGCAATAAAGAAGAGTAGATTGCTTTATTTCCCCACACTTGTATGTTCTTAAGGCATCCTGCTGCTTTTGACATAAGAGTTCCAGCTGAACTGCTATATGTGGCAGCTCTGTGGGTCTTAAGTGTTTGATTCAGAGTAATTTCAGGCAATATGAATGCTTTCTTAAGTATCATTGGAATTTACTGGGCTGGTTGTTTGCCAGCTATTACCATATTTAGCATGAGGAGACCTGGAGAACAAGGACATTTCTGACCAACCAAAGAAGGAAACCTCTCTGAAGGATTGCAACTTTTTTTTTTTTTTTAAGGTATAGGTTAAGAGAATTGCTAGAGTGAGAGTCCAGTTTGTGTCCCCCGGGCTTTGATATTCTGCCCCATCCACAAAATTAACTTATGCATGGGAAAAGAGGTTTGATGGTTAAGCTCTTTCTCACCCTGAAGTCTATTAATACTGTTTCTGGGAGGAAATTAGAGAATTCTTACTCATAGACTGCACTGAGAGGCTTAATCAGCAGGTGAAGTTGTTGCTTAAAAACAGGTTAATGGGTGTTTGTTCTCATCTTTCTTCTTGAAGGCTTATTACTTTTCTGCTTTGTCATGATCTGAATTTATTTTGGCCCAATCCTTTTCTCCCTCCTACTTTTGAAATTATCAGCCTTCTCTCTGTGACTTAAAATTTCTCTGCCTGAGTTTTTCCATTTTAAAGATGAAGATAGTATTTGAAAGGACCACTCGGTACAATTAACATAAAACATAAAACGACCCTAACATTTACATAGCGATGCGGAGTTTACAGAACACTTTTACACAATTGCCTCCTTTAATCTCACAAAATCTTGGTTGAAACTGAGCCTCTGAGGGGCTAGTTGGCTTGTATACCATTGTTTAGCCCTAGATAATAAGTGACAGAGCTGGGACTTAAACTTGTGGTTTGACTTTTAAAACCTCAGCTCTTTTTTGCTTTTTAAATGTTTAATTCTTACTATGTGTCATTCTCTTAGGGCTTTATATATTTTTTTCTCCTTTAATTCACATGGCTGTCCTTTGGGTAGACAGTACTTAGCTATACTACAGGTAAGGAAATAGGAGCATAGACTCATAGCTTTGGGTGTTGGGGTGAATAATAAGGTGGTTAAAGGATGGAGCCAGGATTCAGACCTCTAGCTCTTGGGCCTCTGTAGTCAACCATGGCACTTTATTCCCATTCATACAATCATGCCTCACAACAACCTTTGAGATGGGGAGTAGGAGAAACTGAAACCGGTAACGTGCTCAGGATAATGGAATTAGTAAGTGGCAGAGTTGGGACTGATTGAATGATTGATCTAGTCTACTTGTCTCCATAACCCTTACTCATTGTATACCCTCAAAATACATGTTTTTAATCATCTGTATATTGATAAGATTGTCAGCTCATTGAACATAGGAGCCAGCTGTTAGAAATCATTGGTATGTTCTGAATAAAAGGATTGATTTTAGTTGGCTAATGGCCCTGGCCTTTTCTCAGTTGATTTCTGTCATCAGGACAAGCAGATTGAATTTGGGTTGAGAGGAAGGGAGTTCCAGTTAAGGGGGTCTTTAAGCCAGAATGGGTCACAGCTATGAGCTCTTCAGAAGCCTGCTTTCAAGATCAGTGGCCCAGCTCCTGAGGGCTCTGCCGGGGGACATTTTTGTTTGTGTTTGAGAGACTTCTCTTTGAGAGGGAGTTGTGAGCTTAGGGGAGAAAGGGTGGGGATACCCCGGGCTCTTAACTCACTGGCTGTGTCCCTGTTTCTTAAGCACTCTGTGCCAAGATTTCATTATTTTTAAAGTGAAGGTAATAGGAGCATGTAATTGCTAGGTTGTTATGAGGGTTCAGTAAGTGAATGCGTGTTACACTCATGGTATGGTGCCTGCACGTAGTGAGAGTGCAGTAAATAGCGCTGCTGTTGGTGATGTTATTTTGTGTTGCAGCATAGACTGGCTTTTTGTTGCTTTCACTTCTTTTTAATCAAAAGTGGATGAGTGATTCAGATCCTCGGTGAGAAATAGGAGCTTCATGTTTGCCGCATGTAGATTGTTCACTGGTTTCCTGTGAGCCTGTAAATATTTGGGGGTATTGTATTTGAGTCTGTTCCTTTAATGGGGTATACTTCCAACTTGGAGAATTTGTCTACCATCCAAATTGTATTGATAGGTGCTGAATAATTTCCCCTTATTTATTAACCAGACATTTGTGGTTGGATTAGTTTAGTACAGGAACTATGATTTTTTTTGCCTGAGATACAGCTTTGAGGAGAATGTCAGGGGGACACTCTTGTTCCCCCCTTTCCTATGACATGATAAACATCACCCCATGCCATCTGGTGTCACCATGCATTCGGTGCCTTAATTAGACTTATAGCACTAAATGAACTATCTCTTTGAAATAACAGAAGTACCTCATGGTCTGTTATCACAACTTTATGGGCTCCCGGAGATTTTGGAATCTCAGACTGTGAACCACCCATCCAGTCCATCCCTGATTTACAGATGAGGAAAGCAAAGCCTCCAAACTCCTTAGTCAAATGATGTATCAGTATGTTGACCCTCTGTTTTTGAAATCTGAGAAGGGAACAGTGAAGCAGTGGGAAGGGTGGGGTGGGGGAAAAGTGTGGCTATGTTGAAAATGTCAGTGATAGCAGAGAAAATATTTGCCTGTGAGACCCTGCCTGTCTCTTTGGACTTCTTTGTAATGGTTAAGACAACCCAACAGGGCTGGAGTCGTTAGTGATTCAGAATCGGATTAGCCAGGACTGGTGGAGTTACTTTCTCAGCAAAGGGTTTCATATTTTAACATTTGTTTCCCATGACAGTTTGCTTATTCTTAAGTTTTGGCAGCCATGAGCAAATGGTTGTCAGGTTTTTTGTTTTGTTTTGTTTTAAGACAAAACTCCAAATTTTATTTTGCCAATTTAATAAACTGTATTCTACCTACCACTCCTTCTGCTCCCTCTGTAATTATTGATCAAACTTTGTTTTTCAGTTGTGGAAGTACTATGAAAAGTTTTCTTTTGTACCCTGAGATATTTATAATTTTGTGTAAGCACACTGTTTACAGAAAATCTAAGTGGTGCATATGTTAACTCAAATACCCTTAAAACACTTAAAATATTTTCCAATAACTTAATTCTCCCCCCAAGGGCAGCTGTAGCCACTTATATTAAAAGAGAGGAGGTATATACTAAGGGTAACAGTTATTTGAATGTAATTAATGTAGATAAATGGGAATGTTACTTTGGAGGAACTGGAGTATTTGCATCAAAGCTGACTGGGGCATCAGTTCAGTTCAATCACTCAGCCGTGTCCGACTCTGCGACCCCATGATTCGCAGCACTCCAGGCCTCCCTGTTCACCACCAACTCCCGGAGTTCACCCAAACTCATGTCCATCGAGTCGGTGATGCCATCTAGCCATCTCATCCTCTGTCGTCCCCTTCTCCTCCTGCCCCCAATCCCTCCCAGCATCAGAGTCTTTTCCAATGAGTCAACTCTTTGCATGAGGTGGCCAAAGTATTGGAGTTTCAGCTTCAACATCAGTCCTTCTAATGAACACCCAGGACTGATCGCCTTTAGGATGGAGTGGTTGGAACTCCTTGTAGTCCAAGGGACTCTCAAGAGTCTTCTCCAACACCACAGTTCAAAAGCATCAATTCTTCGGCGCTCAGCTTTCTTCACAGTCCAACTCTCACATCCATACATGAGTACTGGAAAAACCATAAACTGGGGCATGCTTCTTCATTAATAGAGTGAACAAAACAAAAACTGCCCTCCTGAAGCTTATAAGAAGTAATGGTAGTTTCCATATACTGAGAGTTTATTATGTGACAGATGCTTGGGGGAAAAAGTGCTATACCTGTTTGATTTTAGACTGCACAGTAGGTGTTATAATTTCTAGAGAAAGATTAAGGCATGGTCATCCAGGTCGCCTAGTTAGTGATGTAGACCAGTAGGTGGTGTGGACCAGGATCGGGAACCCCCTTTGTCTGCCTCCAGAGCTCACACATTTACTCACTGTAAGAGATGTCATTGTCTCTTAGGTGGAATCCTGTAGCCCTACAGATAATGTAACTTTGGATTTAGTAATATTTTCTGCATTAAATTGACTTAAGTTTTGCTCTTCTTAACATCCTACCTCTGAATGGACATTGCATAATGTGGAAACAATTTAAATGTCAAAATTCCATTCTGAGGAGTTGCAGTTCTTTCTAAATCTTTTTGAAAATTGGAAGGATAGATTTATATTTGTTGTAAACCAAGGAAAGTGGTTTCGAATTGCCCTCCTGATTACTTCTTGATCTTAAAAGAAATTCTTTAGTAGATTAAGACTAGATTAATCTAATTCCTTAGATTAAGGAATGAATGTGTAGCTTTAAAAAAAAATTTTTTTTTGGAAGACTTAGAATAACAATTCAGAGCCATATGTGTGCCAGCCTTTTAAATTGCAGATAGCTTTTTCTTGACTGGGCACTTGTATTCTTATTGTATCTTTCTGAAAGGGATATAAAAGACCATGTATTAATAAAATGATCGGAATGCCTCAGCATATGAAGGTGGACGTAACCAATTACTAAAACTGCCCAGGACTAACCTGTCTTGGCCTGGGAACTTTGAAATTAACTGTGTGTAGTGTTTCTACATATGTCATTACGGAAAAAGCATGGAGGTAACCTTGGCTTTTCTTCTTTTCTGTGAATCTTTTCCATGTTATCTCCTTTGTCACTGAAAATTGGTGGTCATCTATAATAACAGACGAGAGAAGTATGTTTGACATCAACAGATAATCCCAGATAGTGTCTTCTGTTTTAAAATGCAATACTAAACATGCATGCTCAGACACGTGGGTCTTTTCAGACATACTGGACTTTCTCCTTCAGATTCAGTTGCGTTTAGCTGCCTGTTGAAAGGTAAAGGAGAGAATGCCCTGGGATATGAAGGATAATGAGAGAATAATGACAGTAAAGGTTGATTATTTATGACTTTAGATATCCTTCCAACTCCATTTTGATGTTCACTTTAGCATAGCTGCTGAGTTTTGGCACCAGTTAGGCCTCGCTCTGAGTCTCAGCTAAGAGTATTATACGAGTCACTTCGCTTCTCTTAAGTCTCAGTTCCCAGTTTTATGTAACGGGAACGGTAATAATAACTAACTTGCAGGACTGTATGTATGTATTGGAAACAGCATACTGAATTGCATGGTTCTGGGTACAAAAATCAGTGCTCAAGCGCAGGTGGCCCCAGAGTTTAAACTTGATTAGCATCTTTTCAGTTTCTCATTTGGAAGATATAGTCTAGGAAGACTTGTCTTCTTGTTTTAATTTCTTTTAATGATTCCCTTTGCACTGCTTCATTGCCAAGGCAGGATTATGGACCATCTGAAGAACAGACTAAAGCACTATCATCTAGTAATGTAAAATTTACAGGATTAATTGTGTAAATTAAAAGCCTTTCTAATACTTGTGTCTGCCCAGTTTACAGCATCTTGCTCCTTTCACCTCAGAAGGAATTGGTTCATAGAAAAAAATTGTTTAATACTTCAAGTCAGAGTCAGGGAACTCTTTGAATCAGGAGGATCTACTTGGTTGGCTTATTTGTTTCCATCTTTCACCCCGGAGTCTTCATGGAAATCAGGTTTGAAATGTTAGAAGCAGTTGGCTTTCAGCATTGGGAAAGCTTATCTAATCAGGCATGTGAAGTGGCCTATGTCAGATTTCTGTGCCAGAGAAGGCTAGGGGAGGTTTAGGAGATTATCGCTTCAGCTTGTAATTCCTGAGCATTGTTGAGACACTAGGAGAGCAGTGAGGAAATATTTTTAAAATTTGTTGAAATTGGCTACACCAGCTGAACACACATAATAATGTCCCATCCCCATTTAGGCTGGGCTCATTATATAGGTGTATGCAATCTAATTTAATCATGTAATTGTTTATCATTTTGGGGCCAGATGGTAAAGCTTTTATGTTTCACAGGATTTTGGATTTACATACAGTAATATTTTACATTAAATAGTGCTTCCTGGCTTATCATCGCTTTTGTAAACATGATCTTATTTGAGCCACCAGTGAAATCAACTAAGGAGGAAGGGCTGTTGATTTTTACAGATGAGAACAATTAAGTCTCATAGCTTAAGGGAACGCCTCTCAATCACACGGTGAGTATATGGCAGAGCCATGATTCGAACCCACGTCTAATTTCTAGGGCAGTTTTTGTTTCATTACATCACATCGCTTGCTCTGTAATGTCACTAACTCTGAGTTCTGTCCCCCGTGATTTGAAAGGATCCTCTTCACTTCTGTTTGATTAGTTGTGTCAGTTAGAGCTTGACAGCGGTGAAGCAGAGGTTGAGGATTCTTTCCCCAGGTGGATTTAGCTTTTCTTAAAGCTGTTCTGTGCCTGCAGTAACCATTTGTCTCTGTTGCCCGGAAAGGATGTTGATCCAAAGTGAAACAGGCTGGAGAGTATGGCTAACTCACCTCAACCCTTCACAACTTCAATATATTCTGCCAGTGAGTACATATTGTTGTGTTCCTTTACATGCATTTTATGTGTTCTGGTGTCTGTGTCTTAGTACTTTTTCCTCAGCTGTTTTTAATGTCTCAAACCTTAGTTTAGTTCTCTTTGAATGGCCTGGAGCGTCTTTGTTATTCCTTGCATGCTAAGCCGCTTTAATCGTGTCCCGACTCTTTGTGACCCGCCAGGGTCACTGTAGCCTGCCCGGCTCGTCTGTCCATGGGATTCTCCAGGCATGAATACTGGAGTGGGTTGCCGTGCCCTTTTCCTTGATGTTCCTACAGCATGGGCTACTCCTTTGTGTAATTTTATTTTATCGCTCTTGGCATTTCTCTCCTTAATCATCATAACCTTAAACAGAATGTAAATTGTGTACAGATGGGCGTGTCTGTCTTGCAGTGTCACTTATGTAAGTGCGTTTTAGCCTTTCTTTTTTCCTTTTGATCAAAATGAGGAAATAGAAAATGTTTTGTTATGGTAGTTTTATGCATACACCCACAAGGAAATGCATAGCCAGCTTCTGTGGGAACTGTAACTGATACATTTTAGGGAAGAAAATGCATGATAGCTAAAATTTTAACTCTGCCAAATGGTCATGGGGAAAGAAAGCAAAATGATGAAACACATATTGCACTTCAGTTTAGCTTACTAATTCTGAGGCTAAAAACATATGAGTCTGTGACTTGTTTACATATATTTGGATATGAAAGTATGCTGGGTTTTCCACAAAAATGCATTTCACAAGTTGTACTTTGCAGTCAAGGGAACCATCCCAACAATTGCTCTTTCAGGTGTACAGTGCAGGAGAGTTTACTGCCAAGGGTGGCCAGATAGTTGAAGTTCTGACATGTCAGTGTCAACAGACTGCCAAATGGACCATTTTGTCTCCTCCAGCAGTCCGGTTGGACATTTGGCCGTGCCCTGTGGTCAGCTGAGAGCTTCCTCAATAAAAGCCACTGTCATCCAGCCACATGGGGGATGCACCTCTTTCACTAGGATGGATCTCTTTCACTGGAAGAATCTGGCAGCTGTGTATCATGAGAGCTGGGATTCCCCATGCTCCATCATCCTGAGGACAGTGTTGATGGTAGCACTGTTTTAGTTCCTGAGGCACATAGATTATTCAAAATGCATATCATTTGTTGGTAGGATATTGGGAATTGATTAAATTTTTTAATGTATGTCAGATTGAAATGAATAAGCTTGTTATATTCACTGTAGTAAAGAAATATTTATGGTTTTGGTAAAGTTTGATAACTTGGATTTTTTCCTCAAACAGACATCCCAAGTTTAAGTGTGTGTGTGTGTGTGTGTTGGGAGGAAGAGAGATAAACCTTGAAACTGTGTTTTAGAAAACTGTTTTCAAATAGTGCCTAGTCTCAATTGGCACCAGAGAATAATTATCCAGACTGCTATTCAGTTCTAGTGAAAAGTTTAGGGAAGTTGTAATGAGTTTAATAACCATCTGCACAGTGACATAGAGGGACACACCCAATTACACAAGACCTGAGTCTGAGAACTGTTGATGTGCAGTCATCTCATCAGCATCTGCTCATCATTATCAGCAACAATAATGGCTCAACTATGTCTTTGGGGCCACATGAAAGGACAGTGTACTCATAGCTGAGGGCAAGTCAGACCTGACAAAAGCATAGTCTTCCCTGACCCTTTGTCCTCAGACCACCATTTTGTGAGGCTTTGAAATAATTCACTTTATTTCTTGTATGGCATTAATTTTCCTGTTTAGATACTGTGTCTTTCCAGTTCAAATTTTTGCTAGAACCAGGAAGGATAGTGTACTGTGGGTCATTTTTCTAACCCGTTTCCTTGTGATACAGTTCATGTCAGTGGGTTCATGCTGCTTTATGTGTAGGAAAGTGTTCACTATCTTTTCTAGTTTACACCTTTGTTACACCTGTTGTCAAACTGCTTATGAGCACTTTGTAAAATAAATCATTTTGGGCTCTGTGAGTCAGAGGGAAGGAATCCGTTCATAGGGGTGAAGTGGCATGTTGAGAAGATAATGTCTAATAGACTGCAAAGCGTTTTCATGTGCATTGTATCTTTTATAAGGCCATGTGTTCATTTGTGGAGACTGAGGCAGAGACCTTGTGAGACCAAGTCCAAGGTCATACTGTAGGTACCAGGGTTAGTTGGAGAACCAAAATCCAGTCTTTCTATTCTTTGGTGTGTAACAGGGTCATTATTTTATTGACAGAAATATGGGATCTTTCTTTTTTTAAAAAATACCCTTTTACCTTTGGAGGGTATGTTAGCATTTCTTTCCAGAGCGGAAAGAAAGTAGTTAATATTTTTCTGCTTTTTGATAAAAATCACTGTTTTCTCTAAATGTTTTTGTTACTAAGAGTTTTATGGCACTGCACAGCTTCTGATTGAAGGTGCCTTTTGGGAAATTAAAGTTTTATAGAAATTAATGAGCTTTTCCATGTCTTTTTGAAGGAGTGGACTCAGTCTAGTGACACAAATGTATTCTTTGACTTATTCACAGATGACAGATTTGATTTTGGTGTTCTAGTGTTTGATTGACTTCTTTTCAGAGCACGTGTATCTGTGCACAAAATGGATGCTTAGTGGGTTCTCGTTAATTTGGTGAGTGGTCCAACGCAAGGTGAGTGTGGTGGAGCAGCGCCGCGTGCCTTCCGTGCCGCGGTCGCTGTGTGCGTGCTGGCTGTGAGACCAAGCTTATCATTTCAGAGCTGATGGAGGAGAAGCGGGTTCGATCCCTAGGTTGAGAAGATCCCTTGCAGTAGGAAATGGCAGCCCACTCCAGTATCCTTGCCTGGAGAATCCCACGGACAGAGGAGCCTGCCAGGCTACAAAGAGTGAAACGTGACTGAACCACTGAGCACACACGCACACAGTTTCAGGAAGCACTCTGAGCTCTGCTACAGAAGTCCGGATATGGGACAGTGTGAGCCCGGGGAAGGTGCTTAGTAAGAGACCATTAAGAAATAGGTTTTGCTTTGCTTCTAAGAATGAGGCCTTTGCTTCTTTGTTGAGTTTAGACTCCTGTTGGTGAGCTAAGAGAAGCAGAAGAGGAGAAGCAATTCTTGAGAACTTCATAGAGGTTATAACTGGCTCTAAAGAGTCTTGGTTAAACTACATGAGTAACTAGTTCCTAGGACAGGTGAACTTTGCGGGAGTCCTTTTGGTTGTACATACAGCTCCATGGGATTGCTGTAAGTTCCAAGTCATCCCTGTTTGAAATAGTAGTTGTCCAGCTTGAATGGGCATCAAGTTTTGGAGGGCACAGATTGCTGGGACCACCTCCAGAGTTTCTGGTTGTGTAGGTCTGGCGTGGGGAATTGATAATTTACATTTTTGACAAGTTTCCAGGTGATACTGCTGCTGTTTTGGGAACAACACTTTAAGAACCATTGGCTTAGAGCATCGTCAGGTGTCTGAGTTTGGGGAGCTATGCAAAGTTAGTTGGGATCTTCATGTAATTCCTCCAGTGTGTGGAGGTGAGCTTCCAGGTGTATTAATTCATTCAGCAAGCGTGAATGTTTCAGTTGTTAGAGGATACTGTGGAGAAAGCACACAAAAATGCCTCCGCTTGTGAAACTTTTATGCGTGTAAGCAGGGATTAACCTGATAGTAGTTTTTCTGGTTATCAATGCTTGCAGGGCCTGTTTCTCCTCCTAGTTTCCTTCTGCTTATTTTACTGTCTTTTGGAATTTTCAAATTTAGCAATAAGGACATTGATATTAATTATCACCATCACTTTTGAGTATTTGTTCTTGTCAGATACTGTGCAGCTAAGTGCTTTTCATTCATTATCCCATTTAATCTTTAGAACAATCCTGGTTTTTCCATCTAGATCTAAAAGATGAAGAACTTTAAAAAGATTGGTAACTTACCCAAGATGATGCAGCTAGTTAATGGCGGGGTTAGGTCTGTTTGACTGCGAGGCCATCCATACTCTTTACTACCAGGCTTTTAAAATTACAGATTGTGACCACTAGTGGGTCATGAAATCAGTTTGTTAGGTCTCAAACTGCACTTTTTGGGGAAAAAATTGAGTAGAAAATCCCAAGGTAGGATAAGCATTGTTTCCTGAAATTCTTGTTTTGGCTGGGTATATACATATGTGAGTATTGAGTTCTGACTCAAGAATATATTTGTTATAGTAGTTCACAGTAAAAATGTTTGTATGCTTCTGCCTTCTTGGCTACGGAATTCTATGTCATTTAATAATTTTTTAAAAACAGAGTAGAAAATTTAGGCCTTAGAAAAGTAATTTTCCAAGAGCACGAACATGAGTGGCAGTACAAAGACAAGATGTCTGACTTTTCAGTCCCTGTGTGCGTGTGTGTTCAGTCTTGTCCGACTCTTTTGTGACCCCATGGACTGTAGCCCATCATGCTTCTCTGTTTATGGACTTTTCCAGGCAAGAATACTGGAGTGGGTTTCCACTCCTACAGGATCTTCCTGACCCAGGGATCAAACCCATGTCTCCTACACTGGTAGGTAGATTCTTTACCGCTGAGCCACCTGGGTAGCCCATTTCAGCTCCTTGTCTACTGCTGTATCCCTCACACCGTGCTGCCTCCTTAAAAGTGCTCTGTGTTACCTGGGAATTGGGGCTTATCTTTCCACGTGATAGGAAATGTGCCATGGAACCTTTCGAGATGTTGACAAAATCTGAAAAGGGAAGTTGAATCTCAGCCTGCTCTGGGTAGGTGAAAATTCTGCCATGGAGCCCCTAAAGTCTACACATAAAGCTTTCCATTTCTCCTGTTAGTTCTGATATACTCAATGAAATGAGGATAATAGTATTAACTAACAATGCCAGGCTGTAAGCATGTTTCATATATTAACTCATTTCAGTAGTAATTATTTTGACAGGGTGGCCATGGCTGGGTCATGAACTTGGCTGTTTTGAGTGAGAAGGGGCATCCTACCAGCATGAGTTAACACTTCTCTATGCTGGCTCCAGTTCCTCATTTTGTTCCTGCTGAGTTCAGAGCTATTCTTCTCATAGCTGAGCTTACCTGAGTGTGATCTCAGCTTTATCTTCTTGTCTTCAGATCACCTACCTTTAATAGGTGGATAATTTAGGTTCCTGTTACTTTTCCCCTTAAATTAGTGCATCACTGATTTGCATCAGGGGCAGGGCTGTGGATTTTCAGCATGAACAGGTGATGGTAGACATTGGTCCCCCATGCAGAATGCTGTCCCAACACTGTGCATGAAGGAGCTTACTACAGTCTCTCCGGGAGTACTGGGGAACACTTGGAAACCACTTGAGAATGCTTACAAACTCTTCCAGCAAACAATCCATGGAGGCTGAAGGAATGCAAAGTCAAGGCCAACCCTCGTAGGAAGGGGAGGCTAATACATTCCAGTTAGAAGAATGACATGTAGAAGCAAGTAAGGATGAGGTGAAAACCTTCAATCATGAATTATAAAATTAGAACTAGAAGGAGCCTGAAAGGCCTGGAAGAGTGAAGTGAGTGGCAACTTAGATAGTAGAGAGCCAGGCATGGAACCTAGGTCTTCATTCTGTGGCCCCTTTCGTCCTAAGATATGTTTACTGGATTTGTCTTCTGAAGCACCTGATTACAGAAAAGAGTGACTCTCCTTACCCTAGTGTGAATGAAATAAAGACAGCAGGAACATGTACCAGGCTTATTTAGTTTCTTTGCATTTTTCCCCAAATGCTGTGATTCTCCCCAGGGCTATGTGTGTCCTAGTTTGTGAAATGCTGGGGCAGAGGAACCTCCAAACTTAAAAAAAAAATGTATGCCCCAAGAAAAACTTTTTTTTTTTTGGAGTAAGGACCCTCTCCTCCATGTAAGTAAATATTTATAAATTATGTGCCTGTACAACTATTAAACCATATGTGCATATGTTAATCTTAGAGTTCAGTTATATGGCTTTATATTGTGAATATGTACACATTCTAAAAGTTCTTCTGGTACCTCAGTGGCTGGTCTTGTACCTCTTCTACCTCTGGGATATATAGATCTGATTTTGTAGACCACTGGTCCAGACTGAAAACTGAACAGTTCAATGTCAAAACTATCGGTTCTTTCATTAGATAGATAATTTTTCACTCCTGGTAATTTGAATGTCTCTCTGCAAAACAGTTTTTGAAGTTTTGAATTAAAAAGCTGTCTTTTCATAGTAGAAGAGATAAGGATGGAGGATATATGTGAATTAGGTTGAATTTCTCCATCTAAGGAGAATGCAGAATTTTCCTTTTTATGGTCTATGTTGGTGCAAAGCCCTTCTTTGATGTCATTAATTAAGCCTTCCCTCCTCACTGCTATTGCTGTTAACCTGCTTCATAGTCCATATTAGAGACTTCTTCAGGGGTGCTAGTGGTAAAGAATCCACTGGCCAACGCTTGAGACGCAGCAAGCAGATGAGGGTTTGATCCCTGGGTCGAGAAGATCCCCTAGAGTAGGCAATGGCATTCCACTCCAGTATTCTTGCCTGGAAAATTCAATGGGCAAAGGAGCCTGGCAGGCTCCAGTCCGTGGGGCTGCAGAGAGTCCAAAACAACTGAGCACACACACACAGTTCATAGTAAGGCTCCGTAAAGGTTTGCTGGTTGTTTTAAACAATACTTTCAGCCTAAGCCAGTTAGAAATGACAGACTAGTAGGATGGAGAATATACCACACTTTGCTGTGGAATGCTGTTGAACACTACTGGTTGCATGAAAGGGTTGTTGATTTGTTTTAGGCCTTCTGAAATATTACCCACAGTTGAGCAAGATTTGTAATTAGAAGTAAAGAAAATAAATTAATTCATTTCATTTCAGAGTTTGGAAGCTCAGGACTGTGAAGATTATCAAAGACAAAGATACTTTGAGTAAATGCAGTGAGAATTAATGTTGATAATAAGAAATTCCATTTTTGTAGTAAAATAAAAAGGAGTAACTCTGGTTGTCATTCGTGGAGAGATGCTGGAGAGCAAATTAGAGAGAGGGATAAAAGTCACTGGCTACACAGCAGAGCCAGACAAGCTCAGGGGAATACATTATGTACATGCAGGTATTTCCTAATATTATTTCAGTTGTGAGGATGCAAATCATTTCAAAATTAGAGCAGCTCAGTTCACTACTGTTACTGGAAAAACGAGTTAAACCAAGCACACGTCCTACTGAGGGTGAGTCAACAGTGTCATTTTAACATAAGGAGGGATAGTATATTAAGTGAGTTATTCCAAGTCCTGTGGTTTTCCTCCAGCTGAGCAAAGAGCTGGTGTTTCAGAAATAGGGCTTAGATGAAAAAAAAAAATTTGCCCATTTCCTCTCTCAATTATAGCTGTTTAGTTCTCTTTTGCCTGATCCTTTTCAAAAATCCCTTTTCTTCGATTTTTGTCATTTCCTGAATTTTGATGGAGTATTTATTTACAGAGAATGTTATTTATTATAGACCAATTCTGGTTTAAAACTTTAATTTCTCCACCAATTTATGGACCAGGATTGGTAGGGTGTATTGGTATATGGTGTCAGAGATCCTTTAAAAAATATAGTAAGAGAAACAGAAAAGTAATCTATTTTACCAAGTCATTATATTCTACAGTTCTTTAGTGATATGGATATGAAGTAAGGTGCTATTTTATGGAACAAAATATCGAACTGTAGTAATGAAAGTTATCCTTTTGGCTTTGGAAGAGAAGAGTCTTGTATTTTCAGTCTTAAGGAAAAACAGTTCTCTTAGTTTTCTGAGTGGGATCCAATATCACTATGGGTATGTGTCTGAATAGTTTGTTTCTTGGTTTGGGAAGGTGAGTTTTTGTCTTTTTTCCCTCTCTGGATATCTTTAGAGAGAAGCAGACCAGATGAGGGAAATATTCTCTCTCTTATGGATTCTTGGTTTACCACATTAGTTATTACCCATCTTCTCTGAGTAGCAGGCCACACTTTTCCTGTTTAGTGGTTCAGTTTTTATTCACTGTGCGTGTGTTCTTTGAAGAAATTTATTTCTGATCAATTGAATTATGGGTAGCTTCATCAAATGATGATAGGTTGCCTACTTTTAATTGGGCCATCATTTGTACGAGTAAAACTCATCAAGATAAGGTGTGATCATTCTTATGATCTGGTCCCATAATTTCCCTTTGCTTCTGTGATGCTACACGGTTATTAAGAAGCGGGATCTGGTTACAGTTTGACAAAGGAAGAACTCTATACAATTTCACCTGTTCTCTTATTTGTTTTTGTCTTTTTCCTAAGAAATAGTACATAGTAGCATATCGAATCCTAAGAGTTGGCAAGTTTTCAAAAGTGGGGTTCTTCGGTTGTGGAGGTAGGAGTGATACTAATGAATAGATGTCAGTCCTTGTTAGGGCGTGTGCGTGAAGAATGGTTCTGAAAGGCAGCATTGGTGGCCCCTCTTATCCTGGGAACTCAGTCTTACCTTTGTTTTTGACAAGCCGGTGGTCATTAGCTGATCTTTGGCAGGAGTGTTTTTTGTATGTGTAGCTGGTATGTGGTTGCTTATCTACATGAAAATGTTACAGTCACACATGTGCATGATAGGGGCTTGCAAGTTTTTGTGGGTATCAAGTTCTTCTAACTGCATTGCAACAGGTGTACTGAGTGAAAGGATGCTGAACTAGGAGGTAGAAGAATTGTATTTTAGTCTTGGTTTGGCCATCTTGTCTTGAATGACTTTGAATGACTTTGAATAAGTCCCTTGTTTCTTTGAGTTGCAATTTCCTCTTCTGTATTGCTGCTGCTGCTAAGTCACTTCAGTCGTGTCCGACTCTGTGCGACCCCATAGATAGCAGCCGACTAGGCTCCTCTGTCCCTGGGATTCTCTAGGCAAGAATACTGGAGTGGGTTGCCATTTCCTTCTCCAATGCATGAAAGTGGAAAGTGAAAGTAAAGTCACTCAGTCGTTCCTGACTCTTAGCGACCCCATGGACTGCAGCCTTCCAGGCTCCTCCGTCCATGGGATTTTCCAGGCAAGAGTACTGGAGTGGGTTGCCATTGCCTTCTCCGTTCCTCTTCTGTAAAATGGTGCTAATAATGATTTGCATACTTACAAGATTGTTTTGGGGATCAAATGAGGTCATCTTTTTGAAAATGTTTTGTAAAGTAGGAAGGTTCTTTTATTAATATATTATCTTTGGCCAGTTGATCTGGGTATATTCAGCCTTCTCAGGGCTGAGAAATTGAGGGTGGGAGCTGACTTTTTGTTTGGCCAGTGTTCACATTGGCCTTAGAGTGCTTGTAGGTTTGGGTGGGAGGACATAGGTGGAAATAAGATGAACATTCCTGTGCTGGGATGTTAATCCTGGGTGAAGGTGTGAAGGTGTTAGTTCCTCAATTGTGTCTGACTCTTTCTGACCCTATGGACTATAGCTTGCCAGGCTCCTCTGTCCATGGAATTCTCCAGGCAAGAATACTGGAGTGGGTTGCCATTTCCTTCTCCAGGGCATCTTCCTGACCCAGGGATCAAACCTGGATCTACTGAATTGCAGGCAGATTCTTTACAGTCTGAGCCTCTAGGGCAGCCAGTGCTGCAAGTCAGTACCGGCTCCCTTTGTAAGTGCTTGCTGTTGATGTTGAGTCCTGTCCGGCTCTTTGTGATCTTGTGGACTGTAGCACAACAGTTGCTTGTTAGTCTCATTTTACTGGGGAGGACACTGACCAGCTAACTTATTGAGGATACAACTGGCCAGTTTCTGAAATTCACTTCTTTAGAGTTATCCTTTGAGGGGTAAGGTATTACATCTTTGGAAGGTTGATGATTTGGGGTTATTTTCAGTGGAGGGAGGTGGAAGCTCATGTGCTTAAATTTATAAACTTGTTCTACTTAACAATTCTAAAGCCAGATTACGTTGTGGGAGAGGATACTTGACTCATTTGATGTTTTTAGTATAAAACTTAGAATATTTGAGACTTTGTGTGATAACTTATATCTAGGCTTACTGCCAAAGTGATTACAATGCCTTGGTTTTAATGTTTTTGATGAGGTAATGTGTGCTTTGGTGGGGAGGAGGAGAGATGTTATTTAATCACCAGCAAACACTAATACACTAATAACTACATTCACTAAATCTTTTGTGCCTGTGCTTGAATTGAGGGTTACTTGCTTTAATGCTGGTTTTCCGAAAGACTTAATCCTATTAATGTGGTGAGGTGATGGTGAGAAGGACATTTCCACTAGGCCTGGAGTGGTATAACTGGTACAACTCCCTTTGTAAATCTCTCTTGTTCAACCTGAGTGTCACTCCCATGTTCCCAAAGTGGGATGAATTTTTATTGAGGAGAGCATTTTAAGAGTGATAAACAAAGAGATTAAAATATCTCCCCTGTCAGGTCATTGTGACCTTAGAAAGCCAGAACAAGCTATCATTTTGCAGATTTTAGTTTTGTCTTCTTTTGTGGGAAATTAAGGACTTGTTTATGTTCTCTTCGAGGGAGATAGAAAGCGACTGGCCTGCTCCTTCAACAGTGTGGCTGGCATCGTAGCTGGGCTGAAGCCAGGTGGAGCAGACAAGGTGCAGGTGTTGCCCAGTCCAGAGTGTCTCTCCTTTGCTGAAACTCCCTTGGGCTGCCAGGCAGGAGGAGTGCAGCAAAGCAGATGAAATGAGTGGTAGGCCAGGGCATCTGCTTAAAAAAAAATTCTTCTAGGAATTCATGACTCATTTATGAGAGTAGGGGAAGCACTGAACTCCAGAAAGTCAACACCCCTTACTGGATTTACCCCTCAAATTTTAATTTAATACATTGGAGTTTAGATCATTGCTTTTGCTTTTTCTGAGAACTCTGGACTTAAACTGGGACAAGGGGAGTCTTTCAGCCTCTTTTGAACCAAGAAAACCTTTGTTAAAGGCAGTGTAACTTTGCCAAATCAGATGTTGCTGCAGATAGAGAAACCTAGATTTCCTTCCCTTGTTTGAAGACACAAACAAATTTTGATATGGTCACTTATGGATATACAGATATACCTTGGAGATATTGTGAGTACAGTACCAGACCATCCCAATAAAGCAAGTTACATGAATTTTTTGGATTCCCAGGGCATATAAAAGTTACATTTATTACTATTCTGTAGTCTACTATGTATGTAATAGCATTATATAAAAAAAATATGAAACAATTAAAAAAATACTTTGTTGCTAAAAATGCTGACCACCATCTGAGAACTTCATCAAATTGTAACCTTTTTGCTGGTGAAGAGTCTTGTCTCAATGTTGGTGGCTGCTGACTGATCAGGGTGGTGGTTGCTGAAGATTGGGATGGCTGTAGCAATTTCTTAAAATAAGATAGTGAATTTTGGTTGATTGACTTTTCTTTTTGTGAACGATCTCTCTGTATCACTCAATGCTGTTTGATAGCATTTGACCCACAGTAGAACTTTTTTCAAAATTGAAATCAGTCTTCTCAGAGTCTGCTGTTGCTTTATCAATTAAGTTCAATAAAATATTCTAAATCCTACGTTGTCATTTCAACAGTCTTCACAGTATCTTCACTAGGAGTAGATTCCATCTCAGGAAACTGCTTTCTTTGTTCATCCGTAAGAAGCATATCATAATTATGGTATGATTAAGTTAAGTTTTTATCATGAAATTGATCAATATAACCACATCTTCAGGCTCTACTTCTAATCAAAGTTCTCTTGTTATATCTACCACATATGTAGTTATTTTGTCCACTGAGGTCTTTTTGTAAGATTGAAATATAGTTAATATACAATATTTTATTAGTTTCAGGTATAATACATAGAGATTTGACATCTGCATACATTGTAGAATGGTCACCATGATAACTCTAGTAACCATATGTCCCATACAAAGTTTTTGCAGTGTTATTTACCATAGTCCTTATATTACATTCCTGTGCCTTATTTATTTTATAACTGGATGTTTATACCTCTTATTCCCCTTCACTTATTTTGCTTTTACCTCATCACACTCTCTCCTCTGGCAACCATCCGTTCTCTGTATCTGTGAGTCTGTTTTCATTTTGTTTTGTGTTTTAGATTCCATATACAAAGTGAGATCTTACAGTATTTTTCTCTAACATTTCACTTAGCATACTACTCTGCAGACTCATCTATGTTGTTTGCAAATGGCAAGTTTTTTTTGTGGCTGAGTATTATTCTGTTGTTATTATTATTCTGAGTATTATTCTGTTGTTATTCTGGGCTTCCCTGATAGCTCAGTTGGTAAAGAATCTGCCTGCAATGCAGGAGACCCCAGTTTGATTCCTGGATTGGGAAGATCTGCTGGAGAAGGGGTAGGCTACCCACTCCAATATTCTTGGGCTTCCCTCCTGGCTCAGCTGGTAAAGAATCCACCTGCAACGTGGGAGACCTGGGTTCAATCTCTGGGTTGGTATGATCCCCCGGAGAAGGGAAAGGCTACCCACTCCAGTATTCTGGCCTGGAGAATTCCATGGACTGTATAGTCTGTGGGGTCCCAAAGAGTTGGACACGACTGAGCGACTTTCACTTTCATTTTCTGTTATATGTTTATATATACCACCTCTTCTTTATCTGTTCATCTGTTGATGGACACTTACATTGCTTCCATATCCTGGCTATTGTAAATGTTGCTATGAACATTAGTGTGCATGTAACTTTTCAAGTTAGTGTTTTTGTTTTCTTTGGGTGAATACCCAGAAGTGAAATTATAGGATCATATGGCAATTCTATTTTTAGTTTTTTGAGGAGCCACCATATTATTTTCCATAGTGGCTGTACCAATTTATATTCCACCAGCAGTTTATCAGGGTTCCCTTTTCTACACATGCTCACTAACACTTGTTATTTGTTGTCTTTTTGATGATAGTCATTCTCACAGGTGTAAGGAGCTGTCTCATTGTGGTTTTGATTTGTATTTCTCCAATGATTAGTCTTGTTTGGCATCTTTTCATGTGTCTGTTGGCAGTTTATATGTCTTTCTCCAGAAAAATACCTATTCAGAGTCTCAGCTCAATTTTGATAGAGTTTTCTTTTTTGTTTGTTTTTGATGTTGATTTATATGAGTTCTTTGTACGTTTTGGATATTCACTCCTTATCAGATATATCATTTGCAAATATCTTCTCCCATTCAGTAGATTGTCACCTTTTTGTTTTGCTGATAGTTTCCTTTGCCGTGCAAAAGCTTTTTAGTTTGATATAGTCTTATTCATTTATTTTTGTTTTGTTTCCCTTGCCTGAATAAACAAATCCAAAAAAATGTTGCTGAGATCAGTGTCAGAGACCATACTAACTATGTTTTCTATGTTTTCTTGTAGGAATTTTATGGTTTCAGGTCTTACATTTAAGTCTTTCATTCAGTTTGAATTTATTTTTGTGTGTTGTGTGAGAAAGTAGTCCAGTTTGATTATTTTGCAGGCAGTTGTTTCATTTTCCCAACACCAGTTATTGAAGAGACTGTCTTTCCCCTATTGTATATTCGTATCTCCTTTTAATTGACTATATAAACGTGGGTTTACTTCTGGGCTTTCTGTTTTGTTCCATTGATCAGTGTATCTGTTTTTGTGCCATATCATACTGTTTTGATTGCTACAGTTTGTAATACAGTTTCAGTTTGGGAACATGATATCTCCCATCTGTGCTCTTTCTCAAGATTATTTGGCTATTGAGGGTCTTTTGTGGTTCCATACAAAATTTTTAGGATTATTCATTCTGGTTCTGTGAAAAACACCATTGATATTTTGATAGGGATTTTCTTGAGTCTGTAGATTTCTTTCTACAGTTAGGACATTTAAACAGTATTGCTTCTAATCCATGAGCATGGTATATCTCTTCATTTGTTTATATCATCTTTAGCTCCTTTCATTAATGTCTTACAGTTTTCCCCATACAAGTCTTTTATCTTTTAGCATTATTCCTAGGTATTTTATTCTTTTTGATATAGTTGTAAATGAGATGGTTTTCTTAATTTCTCTTTCTGATTATTATTAGTGTATAGAATTACAACAGTTTTCTGTATTTTGCATCCTGCAACTTTACTGAATTTATTCTAATAGTTTTTGTTTTTGGTAGCATCTTTGGATTTTCTACATATAGTATAATGTAACAATGATGTATAGTATAGTATATAGACATATAGTATAATGTAACAGTATCTGCAAACACTGATAGTTTTATTTCTTTTCTTATTTTAATTCCTTTTATTTATTCATTTGTCTTATCTGATTGCTGTAGCTAGAACATCCATTACTATTTATATTGAATAAAAATGGCAAGAGTGGGCATCTTTGTCTTGTTCCTACTCTTGGAGCAAATGCTTTCACCTTTTCACCATTAAGCTGAGGGCTTGTCATATACGGCCTTTAGTATGTTGAGGTAGGTTCCTTCTGTCTTCATTTATTGAGAGTTTCTTTTATCATAAATGGATGTTGAATTTTGTCTAAAACTTTTTCTACACCTATCAAGATGATAATATGATTTCTATTCTTCAATTTTGTTTGTTGAGAAGTTTTAAATTACTGATTTAGTTTAAATTCTGGTAATCAGTCTGGCTATATTTTGTATTTCCTGATTCAATTTTTGGGAAATTGTACAGTTTTAGGAATTTATTTTTTCTAGGTTGTCCATTTTGTTGACATAATTACTTGTGGTAATATGTTATGGTTCTTTGTGTTTCTGTGGTGTTTATTGTAACTTCTTTTTCATTTTTGATTTTAGTGATTCCAGTATTTTTCTTGATGAGTCTGACTAAAGATTTATCCATTTTATTTTTTCAAAGAACCAGCTCCTAGTGTCATTGATCTTTTCTATTGTTTTTTAGTCTCTATTTCATTTATTTCCACTCTGATCTTTATTGTTTCTTTCCCTCCACTAACTGTGGACTTTGTACTTCTTTTTCTAGTTCCTTTCAGTATAAGGTTAGATTGTTTATTTGAAATTTTTCTTGTTTTCTGAGGTAGAGTTGTATTACTGTAAACTTCCCTTTTTGAACTGCTTTTGCTGCATCTCATAGATTTTGCTCATTGTGTTTCCATTTTCATTTGTCTCTCAGTATTTTTTTATTTTTCTCTTTGATTTTTTTTCAGTAACCAATTTATTGTTTAGGCAATGGCACCCCACTCCAATACTCTTGCCTGGAAAATCCTATAGATGGAGGAGCCTGGTGGGCTGCAGTCCATGGGGTCACTAAGAGTCAGGCACGACTGAGCGACTTCACTTTCACTTTTCACTTTCATGCACTGGAGAAGGAAATGGCAACCCACCCTGGTATTCTTGCCTGGAGAATCCCAGGGACGGGGGAGCCTGGTGGGGTGCCCTCTATGGGGTCGCACAGAGTCGGACACGACTGAAGTGACTTAGCAGCAGCAGCGTGTTGTTTAGACACCATGTGTTTGCATGCTTTCTTACTCTCTTTGTTTTTTTTTTGTAATCGATTTCTAGTCTCATGGTTACAAAAGATGCTTGATATGATTTCAGTTTTCTTAAATTTATTGAGACTTGTTTTATGGCCTAGCATGTGATCTTTCTTAGAGAATGTTCTGTGGGCACTTGGAATGAATTATATTCTGCTGTTTTTGAATGAAGTGTTCTATATATATATCTATTAAATCCACTTGGTATAATGTGTCATTTAAGGCCAGCATTTAATTACTGATTTCTGTCTAGTGATCTGTGCATTGATGTAAGTGGAATGTTAAAAGTCCCCAATTATTGTATTACTGTCTTTTTCTCACTTTGTTTGTTAATATTTGCTGAATACATAAGGACCTAATGTGGCTCAGCTGGTAAAGAATCTGCCTGCAATGCCAGAGACCTGGGTTCCATCCCTGGGTTGGGAAGATTCCCTGGAGAAGGGAAAGGCCACCCACTCTAGTATTCTGACCTAGAGAATCCCATGGAGTGTATAGGCCATGGGGTCACAGAGTTGGACACGGCTGAGTGACTTTTACTTTCAAAGACCTAATACATAAGGACCTAATACCTACATAAGTATTTAGGTCCTCCTTTGCTAAATGCACACATGTTTACAGTTGTCATACCTTCTTCTTAGATTGCTCCCTTTATCTTTATGCAGTGTTCTAATTTGTCTCTTGTTACAGTCTTTAAAGTCTGTTTTATCTCATGTAAGTATTGCTACCCCAACTTTCTTTTCATTTACATTTGTGTGGAATATCTTTTTCCACTGTCTCACTTTCAGTCTCTGTGTGTCTTTAGATCTGAATCTGAATCTCTTGTAGTCAGCATATATATGGGTCTTGATCTTCCATCCTTTCAGCTACTCTGTGTCTTTTTATTAGAGTGTTTAGTCTATTTACATTTAAAGTAATTATTGATAAATATATTTTTATTGCCATTTGTTAATTGTTTTCTGGTTGTTTTTCTATTTCTTTTTGTTCTTTTCCCTTAAAATTTGACCGCTATCTTTGGTATTATATTTGGACTCCTTTCTCTTTTGTTGTACATCTATTACAGATTTTTGATTTGTGGTTACTCTGAGGCTCATATACAACAACAGATATCTATATATTTCACCTCTTTTGTCTTTTAACCTTTATACTAGCTTTATAAGTGGTTGATCTACTACCGTTACTGTATTTTTATCTTTACCAGTGAGATTTTTTCTTACATAATTTTTATATTTTTAGTTGTGGCCTTTTCTGCTTAGAGATGTCCATTTAACCTTATACTGTGAAGCCTGTTTGTGTGTGTTGCTCAGTTGTGTCTGACTCTTTGCTACTCCATGGACTGTAGCCCACCAGGCTCCTCTGTCCATGAAATTCTCCAGGCAAGGATACTGGAGTGGGTTGTCATTTCCTTCTCCAGAAAGCCTGTTTAGTGGTGCTGAACTCTTTCAGCTTTTGCTTACAAGTAAAACTTTTTATCTCTCCTTCAAATCTGAATGATAATTTTTTTGGGTA
Source organism: Bos indicus x Bos taurus (assembly GCF_003369695.1). Lineage (NCBI taxonomy): Eukaryota > Metazoa > Chordata > Mammalia > Artiodactyla > Bovidae > Bos > Bos indicus x Bos taurus. Next base: position 23,391,796 of record NC_040078.1, read on the forward strand.
GAGTGTTCTTTGTTGTAGGTTTTCCCCTTTCATCACTTTGAATATACTGTGCCACTCCCTTCTGGCCTGCAAAGTTTCTGATGAAAAGTCAGCTGATCGTATTATGGGAGTTTCCTTGTACTTAATTAGTTGCTTTTTTCTTCCTGCTTTTAAGATTCTGCCTTTTTTTTTTTTTTGTCATTTTAATTATGATGTGTCTTGGTGTGAATGCTTTGGGTTCATTTTGTTTGGGGACTCTCTGCTTCCTATACTTGGATGTCTGTTTCCACCCTCAGTTTAGGGAAGTTTTCCGCTATCAATCTTCAGATAAGTTCTGTGCTCTTCTCTCTCTTTCTTCTGGGATGCCTGTAATGTGAATGTCAATATCCTTGATGTTGTCTCAGAGGTCTCTTAAACTGCATTTTTAGAAGTTGTTTTTTCTTTTTTTCTGTTTAGCGTCAGTGATTTCCACTACTCTGTCTTCCAGATTGCTTATCTGTTCCTTTGAATCATCTAGTCCAGTGTTGATTCCTTCTATTGTATTTTTTATTTCAGTTGTATTCAACTCTGCTTGGTTCTTCTTTGTATTATGTAACTTTTTTGGTGAAATTCTCATTGTGTTCATCCATTCTTCTCCCGAGCTTGTTGAGCATCTTTATGGTCATTACCTTGAGCTCTTTATTGGGTAAAGAGCTTATCTCCACTTTGTTTAATTTTTCTTATAAGATTTTTGTCTTGTTCCATCATTTGGAACATAACCCCTATCTCCTCATTTTGCCCAATTCTCCATGTTTATTTCTCTATGTTAGGTAGGTCAGTTATGTTTCCTGATCTTAGAAAAGTAGCCTTAAGAGATGTGCCATTGGGCCCAACAGCATGCTCCCCTCTGATCACCGCAGCTATATATCCTGGGATATCACCTGTGTAGGCCATGTCCACCCTACTGTTGTATCAGGGATAACTCTTGTGTGCAGGCTGATTAGTGAGGCTGGTCCCTGGCCTGGCTGACTGCAAGGTCATGTCTCATGCAGTAGATGTAGGCCAGCTTGAGGGCAGGTTAGGGTTCCCATGCAATTGACCATGCGACCTGGGGGCTCTGGGGCTGGCACTGGCTTGCTGGAGGGCAGGGCTTCCATTGAAGTCTTGAACCTCCCAAAGTCATCTAAGAGGGTTTGAATCAGTTTATTCCAAACTCCTAAATGTTGATATTTTGACCTCTTCCCACGAATCATAAATGTTCTCAATAATATTTAAAAATGGTGAATCCTTCCTAGGTGGTTTTCAATTTCCTTGCCTAGATCCATCAGAGAAATCTCCATCTAAGGCAGCTGTAGCCTTACAAAATGTATTTCTTAAATAATAAGACTTGAAAATCAAAATTACATATTGATCCATGAGCTGCAGAAAGGATGTTGTGTTAGTGCCATGAAAACAACATTAATCTCATAGTATATGTCCATCAGAGCCCTAGGGTAACTTCAGATGAATTGTCAATGAGCAGTGATATTTTGAAAGGACTCTTCATCTGAGTAGTAGGTCTCAGTGGTGGGCTTAGAATATTCAGTAAGCCATGTTGTAAAGAGGTGTACTCTTATCTAGGCTTTGGTCCATTTATGGGGCATAGGCAGAGTAGATTTAGCATATTTCTTAATGGCCCTAGGATTTTTTGACTGGTAAATAAGCATTGGATTCAACTTAAAGTTAGCAGCTACTTTAGCCCCTAACAGAAGAATCTGTTTTTTGAAGCTCTGAAGTCAGATATTGACTTCTCTCTAACTGTGGAAGTCGTAGAGGGCATCTTCTATATAGGGATGTTTCATCTACTTTGAAAAGCACTTTTATTAATTATCTTAGCTAGATTTTCTGGATAACTTGCTGCAGCTTCTATGTAGCACTCTGTTTTTATGTTAAGGAGATGACTTCTTTCCTTAAACCTCATGAACAAACCTCTGCTAGCTTCAGACTTTGTTTCTGCAGCTTCATCACTTCTCTCAGGCTTCATAGAAATGAAGAGAGTTAGGGCCTTGTTCTGAATTAAGCTTTGACTTAAGGGAGTATTGTGACTGGTTTGTTCTTCTTGTCCAGACCACTGAAACTTTCTCTATATCAGCAATAAGGCAGTTTTACTTTCTTATTCCTCGTTTATTCACTGGAGAAGCACTTTTAATGTCCTTCAGGAACTTTTCTTTTGCATTCAGTTTGGCTAAGCATTTGGTGCAGGAGGCACAGCTTTCAGCCTATCTCAGCTTTCAACTTGCCTTCCTCACTAAGCTTAATCATTTTTAGCTTTTTGATATAAAGCTAGATGTGTGACTCTTCCTTTCACTTGAACTCTTAAAGGTCATTGTAGAGTTATTAACTAACTGACCTAATGTCACTTTTGTTATGTGTCAGGGAATATAGAAACCCAAAGAGAGGGAGAAAGATAAGAGAATGGCTGGTTAGTGAATTGGTCAGACCACACATGTTTATTAAGTTCACTGTCTTATATGGGGACAATACATGGCACTCCAAGACAATTAAAATAGTAACATCAGATCCCTGATCACAGATCAGCATAACAAATACAATGATAGTAACAAATTTGAAATGTTGTGAGAATGTGTATCTCAGGGTGCGCAGAGATGTGAAGTGAGGAGTAGCCTTTGGAAAAATGGCACTGACAGATTGGTTCCATGCAGGGTTGCTGTATACTTTCAGTTTGTAAAATTGCAGTAAAGTGCCATAAAGGAAAATACAGTACAACAAGATAAGCCTGAGGATGAAATTTTGTGTTTGCTGTCTTTCTGGCTCTTGCAGAAACAATTAGATGAGCAAGAACGGACACAAGCACTTGCAGGCCAAATTGTGACTGTTAGTGTGCTGGGCTGTTCTTACTAAGATGCCTGGTGTGACTCCACAAAATCTAAGTAATCTTAGAGATAAATTCTTGCTTATATGCACAGTAAAGAAAGGATGAGTACATGAAAGTTTTTTGGAGTTGAAGGACTAGGAATTTTCAGAAAAATTAATTGAACTTTGAAATTAGCAGCTCTTCATCAAATATTTTTAAACATTCAGTTCAGTTCAGTCGCTCAGTTGTGTCCGACTCTTTGCGACCCCGTGAATTGCAGCACGCCAGGCCTCCCTGTCCATCACCAACTCCCAGAGTTCACCCAGACTCACGTCCATCAATGCGTTACTATTATTCTTTTCTGTTGATTGTGAGGCCAAAGTTTTGTTTATGTGAGTTGACATAGATTTGTGTTTGAAGAAACAAAAGAAGGGAGAGACTGAAAATAAAACTAAATAAAAGCAGAAATTTGGGGCTGTGTTTCATGTTTTCATTTCCCCTTGACATTTAATAAGGATTTTATATTTTCCCTCTGTTACCTGTCCCTGTTCCAAGATTGTTGCCCCAGGCATGTTCTCTGGAAACAGGAATGATATACACTTATCATCTCCAGACTTAGATATTTTCCTTGCGGTACTGGTTTGTGGGCTTATCTGGAATATTCTGGGTATGAACCTATGGTTCCGGACCTTCTGAACTCTTGGGTTTAGACAATTCTCAGTGATGTGTGAAGGAATTTTGAGTTGAATATTGTCCACAGGTGAATAGGATTTAGTTTTGGCTGTAGATATAGGGCCTCTGTGAGCCAGATAATAATAGAGAAATAACCCAAATGTTAGGAATGTAGCCTCTGCAAACCCTAAGAACGTTTCATGGGACTTTCTATAAGATTCAGCCTCCTATTATGCATTAGCATAATACACTGATTATGGTGTTCCAGTGACTTGATTCTTGGGAGTAACATTTATTGCTGCCAAACAATGATTTTTAAAAATCCTTCCTGTCATGGGGAAATCTGAAGCTGTTCCCTGGGTTTTCCCTGTTTGGTTTGGGGAAGTTTCCATAATTCTATATAATAACATATACAGTTTAGGTTTTTTAATTTTCATTTTTGACATAATTTTGTCCCTCATTTCTTTCTTTTTAGGATATATCTCTAAATTAACAAACAGTAGGAATTGTCTACTCTGTTTAAAAAGCATTCTGAACAATTTAAGCTAAAAGGATGCTTTGTTTCTTTTGGGTGGGTAGCAAGAAGATTATATGTATTTATAAAATTCTTTTCCTGCAAGGGTAGTTAAAAGCATGTATTTAAAATTAAGGACTTTTTGAAAAATGAACTGTGCTTAACAAAATAGTCTTTTAAAAACTTTAAAATGGGAGTGTTTACTGAAAGTACAGGAAACTGGTGACAGGCAGAATTTGTCTCTGATAACAGAACAGATAGAGACCATAGGACAGGAAAGATGATAGAAGATATAAGGCAATGGAGTAATACCTCAACTGGCCTTTTTTACCACTAAGGAATGCAAAAATATTTAGTCCTTTGTGTAGAGAATAATTTTATTCCAAATATGATATAACTTCTTACCCTCTGTTAGGTTTTATTACACCAAGATCCTGATCCTTTTGGACATGAAAACCTTGTAACTATTTTGGTCAGTGACATTTTACAAAAAGATACCAGGTGGTGCTAGTGGGAAAGAATCCATCTGCCAGTGCCAGACACAAGAGATGTGGTTTCAATACCTGGGTTGGGAAGATCTTCTGGAGGAGGAAATGGCAACCTGCTCCAGTATTCTTGCCTGGAAAATTCCATGGACAGAGGAGCCTGGTGGGCTATAGTTCATGGGGTCGCAAGGAGTTGGACACGACTAAGCAACTGAATAGTGAAGAAATACATTGGAGCTACTTTGGACCATATTGGTGCTTATTGTTTTGTGGATGTTTATCAGTGAATCCGGGCTTCCCAGATGGCGTTAGTGGTAAAGAACCTACCTGCCAATGCAGGAAGTGTAGGGGACAGTGCTTCAATCCCTGAGTTGGGAAGATCCCCTGGAGAAGGGCATGGCAACTCACTCTAGTTTTCTTGCCTGAAGAATCCCCCATGGACAGAGGAGCCTGGTGGACTATGGTCCATAGGGTTGCAAAGAGTCACACATGACTGAAGGGACTTAGTACACGTGCAAATCAGTGAATCTACTCATGGGGAAAATGGTACTGGAAAATGGTACATGCTATCTTAGCTTAACATTCAGTTGGAATTTTTTATAACTGTTTTTCTTCATTTGCCATTTAGATGTAAATTATTTGGCTTCCATTCAAACAATTTAAATCAATTCTTACCGTAATACACATGGCTTAAGATTCATGGGTGAGGGTATATCTTCATTCATGCAGATTTTAAGAGAGGAACTTCCAAAGATGTTTTAGATTTGTGAAGATCTCTCTCAATTTTTCATCCCTGTTAAAGGTCAGAAAATTGCACCATTTTTTCCTTCTTCTTTTACTTTTCTACTCCTTATATAATATGAAGTCAGAATTAGTAAGCACGGTATCTCTATACTTATTAAAGTTGGAGCTTTAGAATGTTTAAGACATGTAAACTGATGATTGAGTTTTTAAATAGGTTTTGTCTGAGTTAGTTAGTTCATTGAGTATCTTACCAGTGTTGCGTATACCTCCTATGGTCCAGGCACTGTTCTAGGTTCTGGTTATACAAAGACGAGCCAATCATGGTCACTGCCTTTTAGGGAATTTGCCCAGAGTTGGGGAGAGATTGGTGAGCCTATACTTATAATGCAACTGCCTAAGATGTTTAGGGGAGTACAGAGGAGGGACATATAAATTAGACTGGATGGACATGTAAATCAGACTGCAGGGTCTCTGAGGGCTTCTTAAGGAAGGTAATGGTTTATTTGTGATTTGAAATATAAGTATGAGTTAGCAGGATGGAGAAGGAAGAAAGGGATGAGAAGTGTTTTCCAGGTGGAAGACTATGCATGTGTATAAAGATGATTATTAACAAATTGGCTACATCTGAATTAAAAGTATATGTGTACTTTTCATATCTTGCATTTCATTTGGAAGAGTAAGTCTGTTTTCACCTGCAAACTAAGAAATTAAAATTTAACTCATAAATTAATTTTTCTGCAGTCTTAAAAAATATAGCAAAACAGAAGAAAATGGAAAAAACATAGCGTGTAGCATATGTCAGTATAGCACAGCAAGTGTTAATGAATTTGTTTTTGCAATAAATCCAATATTATAAAATAGAACAAAACTGGAATTTTTAAAGTCAAAGATTATTCAAGATTCATCAACTCACTGGGATGAATATCTTTATAAAACAAAAATGCTATAAATAATTTAAAAAATACCCTTATTTATAAATTCAATTTTTTGTTGGTTATATTTTCTTAAATCAAGACATGTGAGTATATGCATGTGCTCAGTTGTGTCTCACTCTTTGTGACCCCATGGACCACTGGGCTCCTCTATCCATGGAATTTTCCAGGCAAGAATACTAGAGCAGGTTGCCATTTCCTACTCCAAGGGATCTTCCTGACCCAGGAATTGAACCAGTAGTCTCTTGTGTCTCCTGCATTGGCAGGCAGATTCTTTACCACTGTGCCACCTAGGAAGTCAAATCAAAGCATCAGTTCAGTTCAGTCGCTCAGTTGTGTCCAACTCTTTGCAACCCCATGGACTGTAGCATGCCAGGCTTCCCTGTCCATCATCAATTCCCAGAGCTGGCTCAAACTCATGTCCATCGAGTGGGTGATGCCATCCAACCATTTCATCCTCTGTCGTCCCCTTCTTTTCCTGCCTTCAGTCTTTCCCAACGTCTGGGTCTTTCCCAGTAAGTCAGTTCTTTGCATCAGGTGTCTGTTGCATCGCTAAGTCAGTACTTTTGCAGAGTATTGGAGCTTCAGCTTCAGCATCTGTCCTTCTAGTGAATATTCAGGGTTGATTTCCTTTAGGATCAAGGCATACCAGTTTTTAAAAAGTGGAAATATTTTGCTATGAATCTTATATCTTAAGTCAATTTCTGTGGATCTGGTATCAGTATCTCTTAAGTAGAAAACAAATGTCCCATTAGATAATACTTGTAAGGGGCATAGAAATCCTCAAAATGCTATCAGGGAAATAAAATTAGTATCTCTCTTGTTGCATTTACGTGCCTTTTTATCAAGGCAGATTTCAAAGAGGAAGACAGATGTTTCTCCACTTTGTTTTTATTTAAATGTACTACTTGGGATTTGAAGCTTCTGCACTTCTTCTGTTTGTTTTGATTTTTTTTTTTTTATGGCTTGATCCCAAAAAAATGGAATGAAAAATTTAGTGAAAGCTTTGTTGTTTAAAATTGCAGGGTGCTGTGAGACTTACTGCAAATCCCTGATGTCTCCCTGTCTGCCTTCAATTCTCCTATTTTTGGTAATAATGCAAGCAGTCATTTTAGAAAACTTTGCTTTGTTCATTTTACTGAGCCTCTTCCAGACACCATGTGCCTGAAGCAATAGCAGCCAGCCACAGCCAAGGTCCTAGGGCGTAAGCTCAGACTTGGTCTTTCTCAAATGCTGCCACTTGAAATTTGCATAAATGTTGAAAAGAAAATTAAAAGGGCCCTCTATACCTCCTCTTCACATATTTTAGGAACCCCAGCCATTCAAGGCACTAAAATATCTTTTGAGTCATCTGTGGATATAAAAGCACAAATAGATACCATCCTGCAGACAGAGGGAGCAGGATATGGAGAAAAAAAAATCATGTGAGACAGACAACAGACAGAGGCTTATTTGAAGAGGCTACAAAGCAGCAAGTAATGCCAATTTAAAGCGATTACATGTTAATGCAACAAATGAAACACATTTGAAGGCTGCTCAGATTACACTGGCTGGGGTGCAGACTTAATTACTCATGTTAGAGATTCCGAAAACAAAGGGAGGCTTTTAGACCAGTGATACGTACCTGACATGATACTGAAAAGCCTTGGGAAAACTTAAGTAAGTGCCTAGAGAAATTTTTAAGGACGATTCCAGTAAGTTGGATACCTGAGGTCTATCCCTAAATGGGTAAATTCCTGAGTCACTGGAACTGGTTAAAATCAATGACAGTTTATTCTGTTGTTTGCTGTATTTATATACAAGTGAGGCTGATAAACATGAATAAATACTAGAACCTTGTCTGGACTGAGTTATACTTAAACAACAAAGGTTTGTGTTGTATTTCCTAAAGGTTCTTTCTGGAATGATTCTGAAATTGATATTGAGAGAAGGCCTGCCAAAGGTATACAATAAAAGCAATTTTTATTTCATTCCTATTTATCTTAGAGTCATTTGGGCAGGTCATATTCTGTCTGTCCCTACTCCTAACTTCCCTAGACTGTATGGGCTGTGAGGATAGGAATTGTTTTTTTTTCTCCATTTGACTTTCTTGCAATGATTAGTAATGGGCCGTGCTCAAGAGTAGTTGTTTAACAAATATTAAAAGCACCATATTAAAACTGAATGACATTTTTGCTCATATATAGTGGTAATTTACCTTTCATGAATCACTTCTCCTTATGCTTGCAGTGCTATACCTTTTTTTTTTTTCAAAGCAATGAGATTTTTTTTTTTAGATAGTAGTTTAGTATCTCTTTTATTAGACCTTTGTTGGTGACAGGTGGGAAGAATTTATTCCATTTATTTATAGTATGACCTAAATTTCTTAGGACTCTTATTTCTCAGTTTGTTTAAAGTGGGGTCTGATTGATACAAGAAGTTCCTTTAAAGCCACCATTTATCATGAAATCAATTTATAAAGAATTTAAGTACCTACTATGTGAAAGTAAGTGAAGTGAAAGTCGCTCCTTGCCACCCCACGGACTATACAGTCCATGGAATTCTCCAGGCTAGAATACTGGAGCCGGTAGCCTTTCCCTTCTCCAGGGGATCTTCCCAACCTAGGTATTGAACCCAGATCTCCCACATTGCAGGCAGATTCTTTACCAGCTGAGCCACAAGGAAAGCTCAACAATACTGGAGTGGGTAACCTATCCCTTCTCCAGGGGATCTTCCCTACCCAGGAATCAAACTTGGGTCTCCCTGCATTGCAGGACTCCTACTATGTGAGCAATCCTTTTTTGAGTTCTTACGATGTATAAGACATTGTTCTAGGCTCTTTAAATGTATTAATTCAGTTAATTCTTATCAGGGCTCTGGTAAGAAATGAAAACACAAAGAGGATAAGAGATAGTAAATGGGGAGCTAGAATTCCAGCTGAGATCCTGATTGCAGCATTTTTGCTTCAATCACTGAACTGGATTGCCTCAATTATACAGAAGAGAAGTAGTTTCTATCCTCTAGGAACTTAGAAGTGTGAAAGCTGAGAGAGTTAGAAGATAGTACAGAATTAAATGCTAAACTTTTTAGCATTTATTCGTGAGTTATTAGTGTTACAAGAGTAGGGGTTGGCCTGAGAGGACAGAACTGTCCAGGGGAAGCTTTCTGGGCCAGGCAGGAGGCGAGCTGGGCTGGGAGGAAGGAGCAGAATTTAGATACTAAAGGGGAAGTAGCAATCAGAGGAAGCTGAAATACTAGTGGAGGCAAGGAACTGAGTTTGTGGTAATCTATTTGAGCTAAAGTCTGCATTCAAAGCGGTTCCTGGTAACGTTGGACCCACTGTGGGCTGTGATCTTGAAGGCACAGGTGAAGGCTTAGACTGGAAGAATGAAGAAGTGACTTGTCCCTGGAAGAAAAAGTGCCAGGCTTGGCACTGTATCCACCCAAGGAACTGCACCAACCTTTCAGCTGGTTCTTCTGAAGCCAAGCTGAGAATAACTTCTGAGAATTGAATAAGAACTGAAAGCCACTATATGTAGATGGGCAAGTGGTGGAAGGACACGTTGCAAGTGATACTTCTGGGAGGTTAGAGGTGATTAAAATAAAATCCTTACCATCTGGGGGGAGCTGAGAAAATGGGTAGCTTCAGCCTAGTCTAAAAAGGAGTACCTTGCATAAGCTTATATCAGAAAGGGGGAAAAAAAAAAAAACCTTCATTACTCTGGAGCATTGAATGGTCCTGAGTTTTTCAAACACAGATCTGGCTGTATTATTTTCCTTGCTTAGGGCAGCCCAGTAGTCTGTGCTTACCCCTAAAGTAGAAGCTGTAGTCTAACCCCTGCCTATCTTCCTTGCTATCTCCTGTTAGTCTCCCCTTTGTTTAATAATTTCTAGCCATGCAAACATGGAATACCAGTCTCATTCCATCTTTGGGCTTTTATACTTTGCTTTTTGGGATCACTTTCCCCCCATATCATCATGATACTTGTTCTTAGCACCTGAGAGAGGCCTTGCCTAGTCACCGTATCTAAAGTAGGTCCCTATACCTCTGGCCTTCCTGGTTATGTTGTATTCCAGAACTGGGTTCTACTTCCAGTAGAATCTATCACTTACTACTGTGAGTTAACTTTATTTATTCATTTATTATGTCTTTGCCTAGTAGAAATAAGGTTCACGTGGACAGGGACTAATAAAACATGATTTTTCTGACACCACGGCCTGTATCTCACATTAGATACACTGTAAGTATGTTTGTTTCTTCATTCTTCCTTCCTTCCTTCCTTTCTTTCCTTTTCTTTTTGCTTTTGTGGCTTTCGGGATCTTAGTTCCCTGACCAGGGATTGAACCCATGCCCTGGGCGGTGAAAGTGCAGAGTCCTAACCACTGGATCTCCAGGAAATTCCCTCTGTGTGTTTCTGAATATTGGAAAACTAGTCCCCAAATGGGGGGAGGAGCCTGGTAGGCTGCAGTCCATGGGGTTGCTAAGAGTCGGATACGACTGAGCGACTTCACTTTCACCTTTCACTTTCACGCACTGGAGAAGGCAATGGCAACCCACTCCAGTGTTCTTGCCTGGAGAATCCCAGGGACGGGGGAGTCTGGTGGGCTGCCGTCTATGGGGTTGCACAGAGTCAGACACGACTGAAGCGACTTAGCAGCAGCAGCAGCAGTCCCCAAATACACAGAAAATGTGGGGACTTCCCTGGTGGTTCACTGGTTGATAATCCACCTTCCAATGTGGGGGATGTCAGTTCGATCCCTGGTCAGCGTACTAAGATCCCACATGCAGCAGGGCTGAGGACTAAGCCCTTGCATTGCAACTAGAGAAAAGCCCAAGAGCCACAAAATTAAAAAAAAAAAGAAAATGTGTGAAATTCAGCATCTAGATGTTGTGTCACATTGCCAAGTGATGCAGTGATGAAATTGGAATCTACTGCTGCTTTTTGTTTTTGCCCTTTTGTGGGGCTGCTGCTGCTAAGTCACTTCAGGGGCTCCCCTGCCCCTGGGATTCTCCAGGCAAGAACACTGGAGTGGGTTGCCATTTCGGCAGGGGCATGCAAATACAGATACACAGTATATGAGATTGATATTTATCAAGCAGCCCCAACCAGTAACACTGAAGAAGCTGAAGTTGAACAGTTCTATGAAGACCTACAATAGAATGGGAAAGACTAGAGTTCTCTTCAAGAAAATCAGAGATACCAAGGGAACATTTCATGCAAAGATGGGCTTGATAAAGGACAGAAATGGTATGGACCTAAGAGAAGCAGAAGATATTAAGAAGAGATGGCAAGAATACACAGAAGAACTGTACAAAAAAGATCTTCACGACCCAGATAATCACGATGGTGTGATCACTGACCTAGAGCCAGACATCCTGGAATGTGAAGTCAAGTGGGCCTTAGAAAGCATCACTACGAACAAAGCTAGTGGAGGTGATAGAATTCCAGTTGAGCTATTTCAAATCCTGAAAGATGATGCTGTGAAAGTGCTGCACTCAATATGCCAGCAAATTTGGAAAACTCAGCAGTGGCCACAGGACTGGAAAAGGTCAGTTTTCATTCCAGTCCCAAAGAAAGGCAATGCCAAAGAATGCTCAAACTACCGCACAATTGCACTCATCTCACATTCTAGTAAAGTAATGCTCAAAATTCTCCAAGCCAGGCTTCAGCAATATGTGAACCGTGAACTTCCTGATGTTCAAGCTGGTTTTAGAAAAGGCAGAGGAACCAGAGATCAAATTGCCAACATCCTCTGGATCATGGAAAAAGCAAGAGAGTTCCAGAAAAACATCTATTTCTGCTTTATTGACTATGCCAAAGCCTTTGACTGTGTGGATCACAATAAACTGTGGAAAATTCTGAAAGAGATGGGAATACCAGACCACCTAATCTGCCTCTTGAGAAATTTGTATGCAGGTCAGGAAGCAACAGTTAGAACTGGACATGGAACACAGACTGGTTCCAAATAGGAAAAGGAGTACATCAAGGCTGTATACTATCACCCTGCTTATTTAACTTATATGCAGAGTACATCATGAGAAACACTGGGCTGGATGAAGCACAAGCTGGAATCAAGATTGCCAGGAGAAATATCAATAACCTCAGATATGCAGATGACACCACCCTTATGGCAGAAAGTGAAGAGGAAGTCAAAAGCCTCTTGATGAAAGTGAAAGTGGAGAGTGAAAAAGTTGGCTTAAAGCTCAACATTCAGAAAACGAAGATCATGGCATCCGGTCCCATCACTTCATGGGAAATAGATGGGGAAACAGTGGAAACAGTGTCAGACTTTATTTTTTTGGGCTCCAAAATCACTGCAGATGGTGACTGCAGCCATGAAATTAAAAGACGCTTACTTCACGGAAAGAAAGTTATGACCAACCTAGATAGCATATTGAAAAGCAGAGATGTTACTTTGCCAACAAAGGTCCATCTAGTCAAGGCTATGGTTTTTCCAGGGGTCATGTATGGATGTGAGAGTTGGACTGTGAAGAAAGCTGAGCGCTGAAGAATTGATGCTTTTGAACTGTGGTGTTGGAGAAGACTCTTGAGAGTCCCTTGGACTGCAAGGAGATCCAACCAGTCCATTCTAAAGGAGATCAGTCCTGGGTGTTCATTGGGAGGACTGATGCTAAAGTTGAAACTCCAATACTTTGGCCACCTCATGTGAAGAGTTGACTCATTGGAAAAGACCCTGATTCTGGGAGGGATTGGGGGCAGGAGGAGAAGGGTACGACAGAGGATGAGATGGCTGGATGGCATCACCGACTCGATGGACATGGGTTTGGGTGATCTCCGGGAGTTGGTGATGGACAAGGAGGTCTGGTGTGCTGTGATTCATGGGGTCGCAAAGAGTCGGATACGACTGAGCGACTGAACTGAACTGTAGCTTAAGATGAAAATTCTGGAAAAAGTTACTCCTTTTGTGAGTGACTAGTTTCTCTGAATCTCTTAAAAGAACACTTTAAGCGTGATTTCTTTGGTTAGTATGATTGAACATTTCACTTTCTACTCTACAGATATAAAGCTACTTAAATTTTATGAAGTTTAATTGTTTTACATGGGAGAAAGTAAATTGAATTTTGAAATGAGGTCTTTCTCAATCTCATCATCATGGTTTTGAGTTATCAAAGTTTTACCTTCTATTTTTATGACAAATAATTACAGTATTCTTTTAGAAATAGCCCCTAAACAAAGTAGTGTCCAAATTTTACTTTTTTTATTGGTTGTTCATTCATTCAGGCAGTATATATCATCCAAGACTTCCAATGTATTATACATTCTTAGGTAATTCCTTAAAGTGGACTATCATACTTTAATACAGCTGTTGTCTCCAAATGTGGTTCCTCAAATTAGCAGAATTAGCATCACCTGGGAATTTGTTAGGAACGCAAATTCCCAGACCCACTTTAGACTGATTCCCTCACAAACTGTGGGAATGGAGTTGGGCAGTTTGTGTTTTAGCAAGCCCTTCAGATGATTCTGATACACACTAAAGTTTGAGAACTGTGACTTAGTAAATGTTAAAAGTTCAAGGTAGCATGATCCTGCAGATCAGTCACATAGCATTAATTATTAGCCTTGTAAGCCCACCTCCTTTTTGGTCACTGAATTTGATTGGTTCACTGAGACTAGGCTATAAAGTTATTTTCTATATTGATTGCCACATATTGACTTTAGGTTGTTTATATTTCTCTGAACCTGTCAGTGTAATGATTTGCCAGGACACTTAATAGGAACAGACTGATTTTTTTTTTTTTTTTCTTTCTTTGCATCCATGGCTTTCTGAGTCACAGGTGGCTGGCTTCTTATATCCTTTGGATAAATCTCTCTAGGCACCAAGCATGGCATTCATGTTCTGTTAATGAGGGAGCTGTCACTGTTGGATCACAGGGGGCCCTCCAGGAGCATTTCGTTCACCCCCATTTGGTTTACAGGTTGGGAAATTGATCCCCCATGAGATTCTGCTTTTCTTGCAGGGGTGCAGTTCATTTGTGGTCAGGACAGGGTTTCAGGACTTCTGACTCCCTCTACTGCACCAGGATTCCTGCAGGGGGAGGACAGAGCTTGGCTTGCTCTGTGCCTACAGGACATTCCTTTCCTACTGTGAGGTTGCCTTTTTTTTTTTTTTTTTTAAAGAAAAAAGCAAATAGAAAAAAAAGTCAGGAAGTTCTCATTGAAACTAATAAAAGTGTCTAAAGAGAATAAAAAAATCAGTTTGAGAACTTTGGTATGGAGGAAATAACCTGACATTAACTGTTTTAATTATAGTTGTTGCATTGGGCTTATCAGTGTGGGAAGAGTGAGCATTTGAGCCCTACAGGGAAGTGGGATATGGACAACAAGATGACCCTGTTCCTGCATACGCCTGTTCGGACTACAACCTAGTGACTGCTTGTGTGATCCCAACAGCTGTCACGGAGATGGGGCTGGATTCAGTAAAGCCCTGCAGTGTCATAGCTAGTGCTAGGGTGGAATGCCCCATGAGGTGGTCTCTTAATCTCCTTGGCCTTCACTTTCCAATATGTGGGTGTAATAATACCTATTCTGCCCAACTTGAGAAGAAAAATGTCATAGTGGGGAGCAGCATATTACTGTGTTCAGAGGACGGACTCTCTCATGAGACCCAGACTCCCTAGGTTCAAATCCTGGCTCTTTAACTCATGGTTGTGACAATAGGTGGGTCACTTATGCTTTCTGTGGAAATGAGTTTAATGAAATTAACTACTTCATAGGGTTGTGGGGAAGATTTAATTAGTCTGTGTAAGTGCTTTAAACAGTATTGTTGTGTGTTAACTATTGTTACTTGTTTTAAAAAATATTATTATCTTAACAGATGAGATTTTTATAAACTTTCATCAGTTTGATGTTGATAACAGTAGTGGGCAAGCAAAGGGTTCTCATGCAGTAATTGTTAGTAGAGGAGTTGTTCTGATATCTAGCTTGTGCATGGGCCCTGCTGTGAGAAGAAGCTAGTATCCCCCAGAAGGGCAGACCTAGAGCCTCTGATGTTGTAATTTATTCACAGAGTGATATGTACACTCTATTCATAGAGTGATATGCACAGAGGAAACTCAAAACCAGGGCCTTCTCGATTTTGCTTTCAGGTATTTTTACATGAACCATCCTAGGAGATGAATATCTTCATAATCTTCCAGAAAATGTTTCATGGATTTCCATTTTGGTTTTTATTGTTTGACAAGGTTTCTTTCTGTCTTGCCTTTCTGTTACTAGGATTCTTGATAAGCATTTTGGTGATGAAAATTCTAACTCTAAAAGCTAAACGATCAAGGTATTGTAACTATCCAGCAAACAAATGGCAGCCTTTGGGTAGACTTCCTCCTCTTTCAGCTGAACTCAGTTGAAGTTTCTACTATTGCTGTTTATTTCTGAGCAGTCTCTTTTGGGAGGGAATTAGGATGGCGAAGTGCCTTTTTACTACGGGAATGAGGATTCAAGAATTTGAGAATTATTATCTTATTGATATATATATATAATTCATTTTCTTTACCTTGATATCCTCCCTCCTCTACAAGCTCTATTCATGGTCTGCTTCCCATCTTGGTGTGAGCCCCTTGAAGTTAGTTAGAGATTATGTTTTATTTATTTCTCTGTGTTTTCTATTTCCGCCTTTTCTTCTGGATCCTAATACAGCATCTGCTACATATTGGTGGTGGTGGTTTAGTCGCTAAGTCGTGTCCGACTCTTGCGACCCCATGGACTGTAGCCTGCCAGGCTCCTCTGTCCATGGGATTTTCCAGGCAAGAATCCTGGAGTGGATTGCTATTTCCTTCTCCAGGGAATCTTCCTGACCCAGGAATTGAACTCAGGTCTCTGGCATTGCACCTTAGGCTCTCAAATATAGTTTATTGAATGAATATTATTGATGTTTCTGGTTACTTCTTGAAATGGCCTGTTTTGAAATTTCACGTGAAGCCTTAAGTAATTCATTGATATCATGGTGACCTAGTATCTACGATCTTCCTGAATTTTCATCGATGAATCCTTACATTGTTTATCTGAAGTATCCAAATCCCAAGATGCTTGTAGTATATCATGGATTGGATAGCATAACTTTAATTCTCTTAGTATCGTTGGGAAAGGGATGTAGCAGCCAGAGAGATAGAAGTACAGAGAATTAAGAATGCCATTCAGGACCACAGAGCAGTTACTATGGGAAGAGACTCTTGGGATGAGCTTTTGTACTTCTATGACCCCAGAAGCCAAAAGATAAAAAGATGCCCTGAATTGGATGTTTCTTTAATGTCTAAGGGTTATGATTAGTGACTTATTTCTAATGTGCATTTGTTTTTATTTTTAGCATTGCAATGTCGGGATGGCTATGAGCCTTGTGTAAATGAAGGAATATGTGTTACCTACCACAACGGTACAGGATACTGCAAGTAAGTTTCTCTCTCTCTCTCTCTTTTTTTTTTTTTTCATTTTCGTATATCTTATTTTTCCTCAGTAGGAAATTGGGTAAAATTTGGCTCTACTATCCTATACTTAATACTTCTGTGAAATGTTACTGGTTCACTAACTTTCCTGATGTAGTTTTTTGGAAGATGAGGATTTGGATGTCAGATAAATGGTTAATAAGAACTTACTGTCTTACCCTTATCTTTTTCATCATGATAAAGGCTTTCAGTGAGTAGCTTGTGTGTGTGTATGTGTGCTTAGTTGCTTAGTCATGTCTGACTCTTTGTGACCCTTTGGACTGTAGCCCACCAAGCCCCTCTGTCCATGGGATTTTCCAGGCAAGAGTACTGGAGTGGGTTGCCTTTTCCTCCTCCAGGGGATCTTCCTGACCCAAGGATCCAAACCCATGTCTCCTGTGTCTCTTGCATTGCAGGCAGATTCTTTACCCACTGAACCATCAGGGAAGCCCAGAGAGTATATTCTTTAACATTTTTCAGTTTAATCGTTAAGAAATCTTTCAGTTAAGAAAATTTCAGTTTTCAGATTAGAATCGATTCTCAATGTGTTAGCTCTGATCTTGTTTTTAAGTTAGACCAAATGCACGTTAACTTTAATTCTGCCTACCATAGGTAAATATTATAGCCATGTAACACTTTTTTTTTCCTAATGTAAAATATCCAATTCTGAAGGAGAGTCTGTGAGAGAAGAAAATACACACATGCCTGTAGGGATGGAGTAGGGAGCAGGGGCTGTGGGTGAAGATCATTATATGGATTTAAAAGAATAAGGGTTAGAGTTAGGAAATGGCAGCCCACTGCAGTATTTCTTGCCTGGAAGATTCCATGGACAGAGTAGCCTGGCGGGCTACAGTTCTTGGGGTTGCAAAGAGTCAGACATAGCTGAGCATGCACACACTAGCCACACTAGAGATGAATTAGGATGAGGAATAGGACTAGGGAGTATAGGCTAGTTCTCAAGAGTGTTTCTTTTCTTCCTGTTTGATTATGAAGTGTAGCCATACTTTTTGTTTGAGGAAGCCTGTGAGGTAATCTTTTAAATTGCTTCTCTAGATTTCCTATGGATAATTTCCCCCGCTTCTACCTCAATTGAAAATTTTTGATAGGAACATGTATCCATTCTATTTCTTTAATAGAAAATAAGATTTGGTAATATGACATTGATCTTCTTTAATACTTTTTTGGGGGTGTATTTGTTCTTTACTTTGGTAGAAGTATGTGCTTGATAAGCATTTTAAGTGATTTTATCCAACATAGTTTTGTTTCTTTTCTGGATATTTAGCTGAATAACTTAACTGTAATAATTACATTTGTTAAAATGAAGTCTATTCTGACACCAGGATTTAAGTTCTTTAATGTTATGAACAAGAATTTTTCCAAGTCAGAAAAAATTTTCTTCACCAAAGTGAAAATATTTTAAGCTGTGATGACAGTGAAGCTTAACAATAGGTTATTTGGATTGGAATAAAGATAACATTGGAAGTGAAATTTTTTATGTAGCTGATTATAGGCTGTTCACTTAGTTTTTCTAGCTGGGAAAAAAATCCAACCAAAAACATGTGATGTAGTCTCCTCTAAGAATGGAAACACAACTGGAGATAATAAGGAAAAGAACTTAATACGTTAGAATTGGCCACTGAAATCTTGTTTAGTCTGTTTTTGGCATCTGGTGTCTTAGTTACTTGCTTCATTCTATTATTTAGCTATCTTGTGGTAGTTAACATCTCACATGTTTTTAAATCTATTTGTCTTAAATAAGTAGAGACTGGACTTTTCCTCTGAGAATTTTGTTTGCTTCATGTAGCGTTCAGGATGTCGGTACCATACAGAGAAGCAATTTAGTTCTATTTAGAGATAATTCAACTTGGTGACTTATGTAGGGAGAATTTAAAATACGTTCCAAGTGTTAGCCTACATATTTGTGGTCTGACATGGGGAGAGAAGATTCTAGAGGAGACTAAACTCTGAGCACATACCAGGAATGGACACTAAGGGTCATTTTGGGAGAGAAAATAGATCTGAGTCTCAGGCTCTCCAACCAAGGTGAGAGAGACAAAGTTGCCCCCAGTTTTCGGAAGAAGCATTGCTAGGAAACAGGGGACTCACTTTGTGATGGACAAAAATGGGGCTGCCAGAATTCTGTTGCTGAATACTTGTTAATTATTGATGGAGTGGATTGCTTATGGATATAGTCCTAGATATAGTCCTAGACATCCCTTAAATGACTTCCAATCCTGTTGTGAGGGAAACAACCTTCTAGTGAAAAGCAGAATAAGGGGAAAACTGGGCAAGGCCATCTTCTGGGGAGACCAGTGTGGATAACAAAGCTTGTAAAAAGTGATTGTTTCTCTACTTCAGTAAAAGTAATATTAGCATCTTCAGGAGTAGAAGAATCAACATAAGTGGACACAGGAATGCAAGAACAGTATCAGGGATGCCAGGTCACTCATCCTACAGTGGCATGCCTGCCAACATCCACAGAATGCAAGCAAAATTTAAGTAAAAATAACATTTACTTAGCAGGCCTTTCAGTATATCTTTACCACCTTTATTTTTTTTCCCTAGGGAAAGAAGTTACTCCAGCTTGCTCAGTAAATATTATTTTCACAAAATGGTATATGAATATTAGAACACTTAGAAGATTTACAAAAATCACATCATCAGATATTCAGGACTTAATGACTGTCTTTTTATTCATGAGATTGCTTAGTGGATTAAGGAAAGAGAGCTGAGGCCAAATTTCTTTTACTGGGGTGAGTGGGTGGGTGGGAGTTAATGGAAAATGTTTTAAAGTAGAAGGCAACTGACTATCTCTTTAAAGAGCGTAATGTTATTGACTTAGCTAAATTATAATGGTTGTTTATGGAAATTATAGAAATCCTTGATAAGATCACACTGACAGATGAGGACAAGTACTTTTAAAGGTTAGTTTTGTATACAGGTCAACTGTTTTTTTCTAACTGTTAAGTATTCTATCAGTCTGTGATTAGATTGGGAGCTAGACAAGAAGAACCTGTGTAATCTTGCATAAAACTCAATTATTGCTCCTAAATAGTTGTTGTCAGCTCTTAATAAAGCCCTCTCACTACACAGAAGTAAGACATTTCATTCTCTCCCTGTCCTACTGGGAGGTGTAAATATATAATTAAGTTTGGCTGTCATTAATCACTTTCAAGTTGTTTTCTCAGGCTTTCAAATATAAACCATTCCAAATCCCACTTTGATTAAAACTCATGGGCAACTCAAGTTCACTAGAGTGTTGGGGGTGGGTGAGGTTACAATTTGCAAAATTCACAAAATGTGTATTTTTAAGGACACAGTATAGTTATTTAAAGTCCTTGTCCGCCAGTTTTTAACATATGGGTTGTCTTTGGGTGTGTTTCCATCAATAGCTCTTTCAATTTCCCTTTACTTCATGTTTATGGTAGTTTTTATTGATTTTTGGACATTGCAAGTGATGTGTTTTAAAATTTATCTTCTAGAGAATGTTACTGGAAGATCAGCTTGATGCTATGGAGGCTTGTATTTAGGTTCTGGTATGGTGGGTCTGTTTTGCTCTTAGTCTGATGGTGTGTCTTAGTCAAGACTTGGAGTCTGGATACAGTCCTTATTTCCAAGGTATGACCCTTCAGTGAATTCATTGGAAAGCATGAGGTGTTTACCACATACTGGGGTATATCTCAAGCCCCTCTAATTTGGTAGCACTTGAATTCAAACCTCTGACTCCCCGAAACCGTGCTCAGCTTTTCAGCCTTCCGGCTCTTGCTTTCTGTTGTGTTCCTCATATCATTTTGTGGAGTTACATGACATGTTTTTTAACATGTCTGGTTACAAAACTGGTTCTGTCTGGTCCAGAATTTCTCTTCCTCAGTTTTCAGAGGAATTTTGACAGTTCCAGATACCTTTGACTCCTTAGCTCTTATCGGACTTCCATTCACTTGTGCTTCATGAACTAGGGAATACCTTCAGGGAAAAAGGTATATACGTGTAGGTTTCATATATGTAGTTTGTTTTTTCCTTTGAGGCTCATATCCCTTCTAGTTTCTGCCTGCTTTGATTGCTCTCTGGTACCTTTTAACATTTTGTCTGAAGTTTATAATAATTATAAATGAGAGAGTTGATCTAAGTTACTCTGCCATTACTTCATTGGAAGGACTGATGCTGAAGCTAAAGCTTCAATACTTTGGCCACTTCAGCACTTACTCACTGGAAAAGACCCTGATGCTGGGAAAGATTGAAGGGGGCAGCAGAGGATGAGATGGTTACATAGCATTACTGACTCAATTGACATGAATCTGAGTAAACTCTGGGAGATAGTGAAGGACAGGGGACCCTGGCTTGCTGGACTCCATGGGGTTGCAAAATGTCAGACACAACTTAGCCACTGAACAACAACTCGACCATTATTTTTAACAGTATAAAATAAAATTTTAAGAGTTTTTCAAACTTTTCTACATACTGCTTAAGAGGTAACTAGCACAGTATTTGTGAAACAATAGAAAGTCACCATGAGTTATATAGCTTCTGTGAATGGTTGATTCCTTTTGAGAATCTCTACTTTTTGCCAAAGTATCTAAGTAGAAACATTTTAAAGTAGATTATTATAAATAAAAAATGTTATAAAACATAACTGTCACATTTCACCTAAAATTTATCTATTAATGCTAAGAAACATTAAACTTAAACAACTAACAGTTTTCCTTGCCAGGATTAGGAAGTAGTGTTCGTGGTCCAGGCCTCCAAAAGCTATCCAAGAAAACCAGAGCCATTGCCTTCTTCATCCTCTTGAGAGAAGGAAATAGCAACCCACTGCAGTATTCTTGCCAGGATAATCCCACGGATAGAGGAACCTGGTGGGCTACAGTCCATGGTGTTGCAGAGTCGGACATGACTGAACAACCGGGAATAGAGACACTCAAAATATTCCCGAGCCTGACTTACAGGATGCATCACCAGTGTGTTGTGGTGGCACTGCCCTAGAAAGGCACTTTCAAAAGTCATGCCTGACTCAACATTTTCTACTTTCACTCACCTTGCTGGTGCACTCAGTGCTGTTCAGGGGCAGTATCAGATCAAAGAAAGGCACTGGGAAAAATATCGACTATTAAATCGCTTTCTCTTTTCCTGCTGAAACTGGTTTTGCCAGCAAGGTTCCTTCAATCTTGATAAATAATATTTGAAGGCAATAGTTCAAAATTAATGCAAAAATTATGATTAAAATATGTACATTAAAAAAAAAGATGAAATCAGAACTGTTGATTTCTTTTTTTTTTTTTTGGCTCTAGGCTCCTGTATGGTTAGTTTGGCACTGGTGAGTAAAGTAACACATTTGAAAGAGCCCTGTTTGGTGACATGGAAAGGACAAGTTTTCATGTCAGATAGACGTGAAGTTGAGCCCCAAGTACTGTCAGTAACTAGATCTTTGGCAAGTTAAAGAGTATTATACTAGCTAACATTTATTGAGCAATATTACTTACTAGCCTCTGTGCTCAATTAAGCTGTTTACGTGTATTTTTCTAGTCCTCAGGTAAGGTTGAGCATGCTCAGTCGGTCAGTTGTTTCTGACTCTGTGACCCCATGGGCTGTAGCCCCCCAGTCTTCTCTGTCCATGGAATTCTCCAGGCAAGAATACTGGAGTGGGTTGCCATTTCATCTTCCAGGGAATCTTCCAGGCCCAGGGATCCAATCTGTGTCTCCTGTGTGTCCTGCATTGGCAGGTGGATTCTTTACCACTGAGTCACCTGGGAAGCCTTCTCATGTAAGGTAGATAATTTTAATATCCCTGTTTTACCAGTGAGTATATGAAAACTCAGGTTAAATATTTTGCCCAATATCACATAACTCTTTAAGTATCTGACCTGAGGTGTGCTGTTTGAAAATGTACTGTTTCTCTGAGTCTCAGTTTGCTTATCAGTAAAATGGGACAAAATTACCTATTTTAAAGTGGTAGTTTAAACAGGATCTTCTGAAAAGGCAGTGTGGAACATTTGAAAGTGCATGAAAGGTAGCTTTTCGGATCAGGATTATGATTAAAATTCTATATAGTTTCCTTTAAAGTAGAGACATAGGTAGGCCTGGGTAGCTCATAATATTGGGTTGGCCAAAATTTTGTTAGGGTTTTTCTGTACCATCTTACGGAAAAACCCATACAAAGTTTTTTTGCCAGCTGAATACATGGGCCAGGCTTGGCTAATGCTACATTTCTGAGAAGTGGCCTTGACCATAGGAGCTCAGTGCTGTTAATGCAGATGAAATATAAGAAGATAGCAGTGAAGGTGGGGGTAGAGGATATTGTGTGCTAACATGCTTTTTAGTAGAAAAAATTAAAACCTTGAAACTTCTCCCTTTTTTCCTAATGGAAGATGAGCAAGTCCAGACAGATTTTATGCAGCTGTGAAATTGAGACAGGTTAAATTCTACCACTTCTGATAAATGATGCTGCCATCACAGGAATCACAAGCTGTTAAACGCACAGCCTTATACTTGCAGTGTGAGTTATAGACATATAGATGTGTGTCCTGTGTGGCTTTCTTTGTTTAGGACTTGGAGTCTGGACCTTTCAACAGAACCATTTCTAAGCTGTTCTTATTAATGTTTGTCCGTGAAAAAATCCTTTAACAAATATGTTGTGTCCCTGAGGAATTTTTCATGAAGTATGAAAAATTGATTAATAGCTTATCAATATAAAACAGCAGAATTCCTATGTTCTGTTCAACTGATCTTTATCCTTTAGGTTAGAAACTTTACAGACTTCAATGTTAGGTGGAGAAGTAGAAAAAGGTGGTTCTTAGGCTCTGCTTGTATCCTTTTGCCTGTCTTGGGTCATTGCCAGTAAGTTAAACCAACTAATCTTGGCCTGCAAACCTGGCACAAATAGTTAGGAGTTTAGCTAGGCTTCTTTCAACACAGTCCCCATAACACAGGTTAACCGTAATCCTAAGTAAAGTTTCTTTCTCATTGTTCCATTGTGGCATGTCAGCACCATTAATTTCATGTGGTAATTCCTTTATCCCCCTTTTGTTTTGACTAAGCAGAATGAGAAATATTTCTCTTTCATGATCTGGAGTAACTTAATTAAATCCTTCATTTAAAATTTTGGCTATCTGTCTTTATCAAGGCTAGCAAGATTGAATACAAAGGGTTTGAGGAAGTCAGAATGTGATAAAAATGTAATTATCTAAAAATTTCCAAGTACTTTTTTCTCTGTTAAGCTAGCTTAAATGTGTGGGCATGATGAAGCTTTTCATTAAGCCTTCTTCTCAGCATCCTGAGCTAGGAATTTTGTAGCTAGGAATGGAGTTTAGTGTTTCCTCCACCCCCATCCCCTCATTGTGTGAGTGTGTGTGTGTGTGTATGTGTATTATGTGTTTTGTTTTCCTAGTTTTTTAGTTGTGTTTTGTTTTACATCTCAGTGTCATTTATAGTTTCTCTGGGGCGTCCTGAAGTTTTCTATACCTTATTCACTCATCATCGGTAATCTTCACTAGCACTTCATCCTCTGTGTCTGAATATGTATTACTGACTCTCATAGTGATGCCTTCAGTTTTCTTATTAATGCAGTTACCTTCTGTTTAAAGTGTTCTTCTCCTAAACGGTCTTCTACGTGGATCCAAATGAAAAGGCCTTTATGGAAAGAAAGTGAAAGCAAAGACTAATAAAGGTGTTATTTAAATAACAGGTGGCATTACTGAGGATACATATCCAACTGGAATGTTATATCCATTTTTTTTTCTTTACATAAGTTTGAGGAGAAAGTAGGTATTAATGAGAAAGTAGAATAGTAGCATTTAGGGCACAGAGTCTATGTGGATTCAGGCTACTTTCCAACAGGTACTATATGTATAGCCCTGTATCCTCAACACTGAAAGTCAGACTCTAAGACACTTTAGGGTCATCACTGTTTGTCTTAGTCAACTCAGGCTGCTATATAACAGACTACCAGAGACCAGGTGGCCTAACCAACAGACATTTATTTCTCATAGTTCTGGAGGCTGGGAAGTCCACGATCAAGGTGCTGGCTTCCTCAATTCCCTGTGAGGACTTTCTTCCTGCTTTGTAGCCAGCCAGCTTCTCACTATATTCTCACATGGTGGCACTAATCCCCTCATGAGGACCCCGCCCTCTTGACTTCATCTGCTGAGTTATTTCCCAAAGTCCCCAGCTCCAAATAGCATCACATTGGGGATGGGGGTTTCAATATAAGAATTTTGAAGGGGTGCACTCAGTCCATATCCCTCTTCAAAGGAAAGTTTAATTTTCATCAAACTGGTGTTTATTGAACTGGCTACTGTGATTAAGCACTGTGCAAGGTATGGTGATCAAACATAAAGGCTGAGGAGGCCTGTGCTGTCTGACTTTCTTATTCAGAAGTATCTAGACCTCCTCAGGAGTGTCTGCTAATTAGTGTTGTGTTTCTCTTGCATAAGACATGGTGGCAGTTCTCTGATGTCTTGGCATCTTATTGGGGAGATGAGGCATACACATACATATGTATACACATATATATACACACATACATACATACATATAATATATGTATGTATATGAACTGTGGAGATTGAGACAAGAGAACAACTGCTATGGGATGGAAGACTAAAATCAGAGAATATCTTGTGGTTCACTTATAATCTGAGAATAAATCTGAGAATATTGACTGTGTCTTAGGAAATGGATAGGCAGAGGGATGGAAGTAGTGAGACTGAGGTGACTAGAAAAGGCTGTAACTGAAATAATCATTACCAATATTGTCAGTTTTTTCCTTAATGACATAGTTTTAAAACTTTTTTTTTTTTTACATCGTGGGTGTTCTCTGTCTGTACTTCAGTTTGTGTGAGGTTTTGCTCAACTAGCTTGTGGATTTTTAATCTGTTTCACAATGACAGCTAACTGATTTGAAAACTCATTCCTTTAGCACATGTTGGCTTGAATGCCTGAGATAGGCTGTCTGGATTAAGGGATGAGGGGGGAGGCCAAGGACAAAGAAGAGGGGGCAGCTGGGAGCAATCATCTCTCCTTCCCTCCGCCTTTTGGCCTTGACTGTTCAGTCTTGTGCTGCTTCCAGAACAGAGTGGCCAGGTAGGCTTGTGGACATTGTTTACAGGGAAACTCAGAATTCAAAATCTCTGAGGCAAGGGAAAAAAAAGGGTTAGGAGGAGTGATGGAAAAACAGAAATGTCAGGAGCAGGATCAGTCTTCATATAAGGCATAGTGCATTCTTGATCTGAGGCATCCCAACCTCAGATCTTTTCTGTCCAGCATATCATTGTCTTGATCCAGTTCATTTCAGGGATCCAGAGTAAGCAAGCATCTGTTAGACACATCTCTGGTTACCCCAAATTAGCTCATGTCCTTTTCTGCTTGTTTCCTCTGATTATATAGTACACATCCAAACCCTCAATTATATAGAATAAACCAGGGATGCCTATTCTGTGTGGAAAACATTTAATAGTGGTTATGATTCCTTTGCCTAGACCATGGCAGTGACTTGGCCATTTAACCCCCTGTCCCTTTAAAATGTTGAAATGCTGGTGGTTATTGTGTAAGCCAGAGACATCTCCTTAAGGAATTATTTTGCTGGGCAACTTGCCTCTTCTGAAATCACACTCAGCCTGAAAAGTACCTCAGGAACCTTTCTGACTTTAATTTTCCTCTTAGCTGCATTTGTAAGTAATATTTGTGGTGTCTCATTCTCTGTCTCATATTGTTAAAACTCATGGCCTTGAATTTCTGGGTCACTCTTAAAAAAATGGACAGAACTTGATTACTAATGAAAAGTTGACTCATTTCCTCCTAGGCAAAGGCTGACACTGACAATCAGAGTTTATAATTAGTTTTTAGAGAAGCATACTCTCTAATTATGGGACATCACCTATTCTTTCTTAAATTTTATAAAAATTAATGAGAGCATTATGAGGTGGGGAAATGAGTAAGATAGGTACTTAAGCTGTGTTGAGATGATGTATAAAAATTATGTCTGGAAAAAGGTCCTACATGAATTTAATTAAGTGGTTGATTCCCTGCAAGCTTAAATTTGGTGCATCTCTTCCCAGACACACACGTCATTTTTAGTCTTGTGTGATTTGTCAGTGGATCAGAGTCCATAAAGGGAGAGACTGCAGTGTCTACCACTATTTCGTGCTGAGGAAAACAGGCGTTCATGTTGGCCATATGACTTGGGGAAGAGGCCTTTCTTTCCCTTTTAGGCTCACGGTTCCTCTTTATTCTCCATATCTTATTTAAATATATCGCTCTTTCTCTTTTGCTTATTCTTTGCTTCCTTATGCTTCCTGCAAGGGGTTAGCTGAAAGTGTGGGTTGTGCAACAGTTCCTTTATACAAGTGTGTATTGAATTGTCTGTGTGCTTAGAAGGATGAGAGTTAGGTAGCATGAAGAATGTAAAAGAAGAGACATGCACAGTTCTTGCCCCAGGGAGTCCCTGCTTAGAGTGGATTGATGGTCAAGACATACACAACCACTGACCCCAAGCATTACCATCAGCAAACATCATTACATTCTCAGGCAGTATTGCTGAAGAAATTAAAAAACCAAAATTGTAGAGTCATCAAGCTCAGGGGGTGGAAGGGATTTTGTCAAGCACCTTTCCCACTCATTTTGTTTTATAAGATGAGGAACCCAAGGCTTAACGTGGCTAAGTGACTTGTCCTGTATTACATAACTGATTGGAATGTAGAGTGGGACTAAAAGTTGCTTCTCAGCCCCCATTAGGTGACCTAAAGATTCAGCCCTATTTCTTTCCATTCTTGGTACCAACTCTCAAGGGACTGCTGTTCAGGGTGAAAACAGAGAAGGGGAAGAGAGAAAAGCAGAATTAAAAACAAACAACTTAGGGCTTTAAGAGGCAGTTTGAAAGACCAAGAATTTTAACTCTAGCTATACGTTTTATTTTTTAATATTCCACGAAACAAAACAATGTGGAAATTCTTTTCAGTTCCTCCTAAAGTAAGTCTTTAATCCTCCTAAAGGATATTAATATCCACGGGGGCTGTAGAACATACCTAAATGGAATCATACAATTTTAAAGGTATTATTAGAGGTAATTTGGCCTAGCATCTTGTTTTAATACATGAGGAGACTGAGGCTCAGAGAAGTAAAGTGGCTTTTTCAAGATTCACACCTAGTGCAAGAACCAGGGCTTGATCTAGAGGAAAGGTCTGTGGGGAACCACTCAGTCAAAAGCTCTTAGAACATGCTCAAGTCTCTGGTGAGAGTTTTTGTAAAATAATAGACTAGCTACATTTTTATTCTCATTCAGATAAGAAACAGACTCATTACATCTCTCTCTCTCTACCTACCTACCTGTCTTCAAGTATGTCCTGAGTATGTGTCACCTACCAGTAGACATGGGTTTTTAAAGCAGAATGATGCAGGAGAATGTAGCCACGTCAGCTGTGACTTTGCCTTGCTTCCATTTAGTAAGTGAAGTGCCTCTCAGGATGCATTTATCTTCACTTTGTGTGAACTTGAATGCGTACTTTCAGGATTCTTGTTTGATATTCAGTTTCTTTGGTTTGGAAGGTCACAAATCATTGTAATATCTTTAGCTTAAAAAAATTTTTTTTGACCCTTTGGGCCTGATCCCATCTTTTAAGGGAAGTAGTAGTTTTTGTCTTGAGTCACCACATTAAGTTTATACACTCTAATTCTTTTCCTTAATGTCTGTCCTTTTTATTATTATTGGTTCTAACTATGCAGAGGTATAACAATTGACAGTGATGATTCTCTGATGATTTTGTCTTTCTGAAATTAAACATGGTTCTTAACAAGTGCTCCTAAAGTGGCTGAGTTCTAATAAACAACAAAAAGTTAACCTAAATTGCGAGCACATCTTTTGAAGGTGCTTTTAGCCTCAGTTCAGTTCAGTCCCTTAGTCGTGTCTGACTCTGCGACCCCATAGACTGCAACACGCCAGGCTTCCCTGTCCATCACCAACTCCCAAAGCTTGCTCAAACTCATGTCCATCGAGTTGGTGATGCCATCCAACCATCTCATCCTCTGTTGTCCCCTTCTCCTCCTGCCTTCAATCTTTCCCAGCATCAGGGTCTTTTCCAAGGAGTCAGTTCTTCTCATCAGGTAGCCAATGTATTGGAGCTTTAGCATGAGTTCTTCCAATGAATATTCAGGACTGATTTCCTTTAGGATGGACTGGGACTCTCCTATGTACACTTTAATGCTGTCCTGGCCTTAAAGCAGACATCAGTGAACTTTTTTCTTAAAGTGCCGGATGGTAAAGGTTTTGAGCTTTGCTGGCCAAGAAGCAAATTAAGGATATGATGTACATACCTATATATCTCTTTAAAACATAACCATTAAAACATGTAAAAGCCAGTTTTAGCCCCTGGGCTGGAGGTACAAAAACAGATGGCCTGTAGATTTTGCCCAGGGCAGTATTTGCTGACCTTTATCTTAGAGTAGCCATTTGAAATGCTTCATGTCCTTGGATGGCATGAGATATGGAAGAACCATTCTTTGTGCTAAGCTTTTTTTTTTATTTAATATACAAAAGGAATTCTTAAAGCAGCTGTTGCTGAAATTAGAACAAAGAATTGTATCCGAATCTTCCTATATCAGTTTTTAGTTGATGCAACTTTTCTAGTTGAGATGATCTGTATTGGAGGTCTGCACCAAAGCCAAGATCCTGTTAAATAAAGAATGTTTTTTAAAAATAAATAAAAAATTACATTTTTTCTTTGACAGTAACTGTTCTCTTATTGTCATAAAAGTAATAAGTGTTGTGAGATGTCATTAACTTCATGAAAGTTATCTTTTGTGTGGAAAACTTTTGGGGGTGATTATTGTGATCATGATTATTTTAATAATTATCTTTGTTCTCAAAAGCTTACAATCTAGAGGAAAACAGATAAACCAAATCCAGTACCAGCTGTGTAGTTGTTGATAGAGCATGTTTCCAAGTATAGACACCACTAGGCTAAGACTTTCACATGTACTACCAGCATCAGCCATGTAGTGAGGGATTGAAGGTTTTGCTGTTTTTGATAAAAGAATGCAAGAGTACATAAAATAATGATAGCATTGTATTTTTAAAAGAAATCATCTTTATGGTATCTGGATGTATGGTATATAAATCTCATTAGACCACTGTTTAGCTTTGCAAGATTTCCACTTTGTCCCTATGGAAGCATAAATTTTGATTTCATATAGCAGATCAAGCATCACTTCAGTTCAGTTCAGTCGCTCAGTCGTGTCCGACTCTTTGTGACTCCATGAATTGCAGTATGCCAGGCCTCCTTGTCCATCACTAACTCCCGGAGTTCACTCAAACTCATGTTCATCGAATCAGTGATGCCATCCAGCCATCTCATCCTCTGTCTTCCCCGTCTCCTCCTGCCCCCAATCCCTCCCAGCATCAGAGTCTTTTCCAATGAGTCAGCTCTTCGCATGAGGTGGCCAAAGTATTGGAGTTTCAGCTTTAGAATCAGTCCTTCCAAAGAACACCCAGGACTGATCCCCTTATGATTCCAAAGCTGGGGAACAATTTTTTATAAGTCATGTGAGTTTGAATATATACAAATATAGGCAGCATTTGCAGGAAACTTTCCTGTTTAATTCAACTAACATTTATGAGTGTTATGTGTGCCAGATACTAAGCTAAAAATTACTTTATTTGGATATGCTATCTCAGTGTTTCTCAACCTTTTTATCTTTATCACCCCCTTGCCCCAAAGGAGCATTTTTAGAGTTTTTTCCCCTAATCTCTCTACCCCAACCCCATGCAATTTTAATACCATAGATATATTGTATATCAGTTTATCTATCGTAGCCCTTTGGAAGACCATTATAATGTCTAAGGTTTGTTTTTACCCCCAAGAACCATTATTTTTATGCTTTGGATCACAGCCCTGTCTTTTATGGGAACTAGTGGTTTTGGTCTTGAAGGATTCAAGGCACTGTTATTTATTTCTTCACGCTGTCCATTATTTTTATTACCTGTGGTTCTAGTCTAAGTAAGGCCATTTAAATGGGATTTTATAGTGTTTCAGGGCATTTTGAAATTATATTTTTCTATATATTATATATATTTCAATATATTATATTATTCATTGAATGGTCTTGCATACCTATACATGTGATTATTACATTTTTGGGGAGAATGATGTATTCAGAATCTACAAAGAAATATTTTTTATTTCTCTTCAACCTTATCTCTCAAAGTTCAGAAAAATGCAGGTTTTTCTCCTGCCTACTCTTGCATTCACGTTTGGTTTGATATGATTTGAGTACAGTTATTTTTCAACTAGGAATCCTTTTAGGCCAAACCATAAGCTTTTGGAACTTTCTGCCTTCAGATATTTTTTGGACTTCAGAATTTTACAGGTGGTCATTTCCTCATGTTAGAAAACAAAGCAAACACACTCAGTTTTTTTCTCTGAAATTTTGTTTAATTTTTACTGCTCAGTGTCTGAATAATCTAACAGTTTATGCTACTGAGGCCACTTTGTAGGATGTTCTATCACTCAGGATCTTGGTGGTTCATGTAGTCAGTGTTTTATTAAAGATTAATAAAACTACAAGAGAAAATGCAGACTGTGTGTGAGAGAGAGAGAGAGAGGGAGAGAGTGTTCTTATTTGGGGAGAAAGTATGATTTACAAAGTCTACTCCATATAGGTTTGACTGACTCACTTTGAATGTTTTAGAGGTAAGTGAAGGTTAAAAAGTCCTGTATGTATCAGGAATCTTAATTAGTACTGTTAGTCCTTTGGGTAAATAGCTCAACCTAGTGGTTCCCAAACTTTGAGTATAATTAAAGTCTTTTGAAGGTGTAAGGATTTTTTTTTTTTTTGAAGGTGTAAGATTTTATGGACCCTTGCATTTTGCCTTTTGGCTTTGGTTAAGAATATGAGCACTGAATAGTTGAATGCCTTCTGTACGCCAGTTCCTGTATTAGGCACCATGAGTATAGTGATAATAATTCTCAGTCTCTTGGGGAAGAAACAAATAATCATAATATAAGATAATGAATGATATATGTTAGGATTATGAGAATATACAGCAGGGGGCATCAAGCCTATTTCTCAAAGGAAATAAAATTTGAGCTGAAGCTTAAAGAAATTTTAGGTCTTGACTATGAGAAGAGGGCGGGGAAAAGTGTTTGGACTGAATGAACAGCACGTACAAAGTTCTGGAGGTGCATTAGAACGTGTTCTAGGAACTAAAGAAACTGAGCCTAGCAAGGGTGTAAGGAATGAAGGGATGATGGTCTTAAGATGAAGCCAGTTCTCAGTCTCTTGTTTGTATACAATGCATGATGTCAATATCTACTGAGAATTCAATAACCCTTTATGTCTCCACATTTTAATAACAGTAACAGCATTTACAGTCCATTTCATATGGAGAGGACATTATTTAATAGTCTAGAAAGTGATTTATAAGTATTTGCAAACTCCTTGCAGTAACTCTACAATGTTTGGGGACAACTGGTTTAACTCATTTGTTTTTGCCTGTTACTCTGAAGGGTGCTTTTTGTAAACTCATGTATTTAGAATACGTTTGCCATATTTTAATCACAAGTAGATGCTTTCTCAGGGTCCACTCAGTGAAATCTGGTAAAGGTACGGATTGTATGCTAGAAGACAGGAAAGACCACCTTCTGTTATGGCAGCAACAGAAGTCTTCCAATGCTGTTTGTGTGCCCTTGTCCACTCTTTCAAGTGATGATTGAAGAGGTTAGGCACTCAGTTCAGCTTTTGAGCTTTGATAAATGAGCCCAGACTATAAACTGGAAGATAAGGGTGTTTGCAAATTCTTGTGTAAATAAAGCATGGTTTCCCATTGCAATGGTTACTGATTTCATAGTTTCTGATGAAGATGAACAGTGCTATGAATTATTAACAGTTTTGAAGTGTATACCACGGCAGCTTCTTTCTGGTTTGAATTTATTAAAATCAGTGTGTGTTTATTGCTTTATTCATATGGGGGGTAGTGTTGAAAAACCGAAATGCATGGAAACCAAGTGAGGTGGAGCTTCAGAAGATAATTCCCAGCCTCACAATTCCCTGTGAAATTCTTTTCCTGTGGGAAACTTTTAATTTGGAAGCATTCAGCCTAATGTGGGAACCAAGATTAACATTT
This sequence comes from Bos indicus x Bos taurus, assembly GCF_003369695.1. Taxonomy (NCBI): domain Eukaryota; kingdom Metazoa; phylum Chordata; class Mammalia; order Artiodactyla; family Bovidae; genus Bos; species Bos indicus x Bos taurus. The sequence goes on from NC_040078.1 coordinate 23,424,480, forward strand.
TCTGAAATACTACAAGAAAAGCAGAAATGTTCTGCTCAGGAAGCTGAATTTACATAGTAGAAAAATGGGCTGTCCTACAGTATTTTGTAGTCTTTATTAGTTGTGGTAAAAAAAAAAAAAAAAAAAAGTGCGTGTGTGTGTGTGTGTGAGAGAGAGAGAGGAGAGAGAGAAAGAAAATGAAAGAGAGGAGGGAGAAATTGATTGTATATTGGTCTTTGTTTCCTTTACATCAAACCAGCAAAGCCCTAGAAAGTGTGTTTTACCACAGACAGCCCAGAACTGGGCCCTAACTCTGTACACGAATACTTTTTTTTAGTTCTTTTTGTTTTTCTTTCTTGCTGAGTAAGCTATAGTATTTCCTTTTTTTTTTTTTTTTTTAATTTTCTCTTTCTTTTTGGGGGGAAGGGAGGTGAGAAGGGGAGTGGGAATGACAAGAAGAAGTCAACATCACAGAACTCTTCCCTTTTTCCCTCTTTACCAGGAAGTTAGCAGGACGTCTTCCTGTACCCTTTTTTTTTTAAAGTCAGTAATTAGCATAACCCAGTGGTTACCTTTACACAGAGTTACAGAATCAAAAAGTTGACAGCCTGATGAGATGTTCAACTGGAGGTACTGAGAGGAGGGTGACAGTGAGGTTGGACTAGTAGGTTGGGCCTCTTGAATTCCAATCCGAGAGTTTGGACTTGATTCTGGAGACTCTTGGGCATCTAGGAGTTTGTAAGCCAGAGCCTTGGGAATTAAGTATTATATAGGAACTTTAACTGGTTACAGTTAGCTTTGGCTGTTAGCAATCATTTTTATCTACTTTAACAGGGGCCTGGGGGGCGGGGAGGGAGCAGGAAACTAAGCTGGCGTTATGGTCACAGGAAAGAACAGACTGATTTGGGACCTTTTCAGACTGCAGACCTTTGTTACTGACCAATGCTTAATTTGGTTTCTGGGTTTTGTAATTTTTTTCCCCTCTGCCCTTACCTCATTTACCTTAACAACAGCTCCCCCTCTCTAGCTCAGCTAGGGCAGGCTGCCACTGCGGATTGGGGGGCCGAGAGGCCTAGAGCAAGAAGAAAGTGGGTTGAAAGCAGAGTTCTGTTTAAAGAATTTTCTGCTGGAAACCAGCCCAGAGGGAGTAAAGAGGAGCTTTAATGAGGAGCAGCTGCAGGGCCGACGCAACCCACATGAGACATTTTTCCCCCCTCCGTTCCACATTCTGTGTAGTTTTTAAAAAATCATGATTTTGAAATAGCTGTTTTGTAAAGCACGCCTCTCTTTTTCTTCTTCTCCTATGTGGTAGTGTTTTGCTTTGTTGTTTTATTTTTTTAATGACCAAATCCTCACTAAAAAAAAGCTGAAGGCAGAGCTGCAGAGAAGCCCTGGGTGCCACTTGGCCTCACCCTGCTGATACAGAACAGTCGGTGGAGAAAACAAGGAGAGAGAACATTGGCTTTTATTTGAAAAAGGGGCTTATTTCCTGCTCAAACTTTGGTCATCTTGGAGCTGACACAAGCTACTACAGTATTTTAAGCTTTTCTCTAGACGAGTGGCCATTCACTTAGGAAACTTGAAAGAACAATTTTTTCTATCCTGTATTACTAAGGAGACTGATCCTGAATCACAGCCAGTGCTAGATAGATTGGAATTGCTATTCAAATCCCAGCTTTGTTGAAATCTGTAAAGTGGCTACATGTAAACGAATCCAGGCTGCTGGTGACATGTGAGAGTTGGGGTCTGGTTTTCATCTGTTTTATTGAGAGGGGACTTATCGGCATCCATTCAGTTGGAATGTTTTCTAGTTCCGTTAGGAGGAATCCCTTGTTTTTCCCTCTCTTTTTCGCCCTTCATTCCTCCCCTTCACTTCATTCCCCATGTGTCTGTTTGAATAGTAACAATGAAAGAGTGGACCTCTTCGTGTCAGAAATGGCAGACTTTTTCAGAAAAATACGTGACCGTATGGAGCTGATAAAGTGTTCAGATTCGTTTATGAAATTGTTTTACAGGGAAAAAGCCCCCTCCCGCAGAACTTTCCCTGTACTCAAAGCATCCCCTGTGAACTGCGTTCTTTCAGAGATCCAAAGCCAGAGAAGGGAAGAGACTAGGAGGAAGTCACTGAGAAAACTACTTAAATAAGTTATAAATTTTCTCCAGAGGAGGGCATTCATATAGTTTCAGGAACCAAATGCAGTTTTTAGAGGTTTTTTTTTGTTGTTGTTGTTGTTATATTTTTAGAAGATTTTTTACATATACCTTTAGTTTAAGATGTAGGCTGTCTTCCAAAAATGGTACTGTGGTAACTTAATAGAACTATAGATTTGTAAGGGAACTTGGATGATAAAGTCAACTTGAGCCATCTCAAGAAGAGAGCTATTTAATCTCTTGTTTTTAGCAGAGAGTCCCAGTTCCCACTGAGACTAACAGGGTATATGGTGTACTCCTATTACAGTTGAACATGGATTTGCAAAGTTGAAAGGTCTCCTGTATTAGGAGATGGGGTCCTTTATTTCTGGCTATCTCACTTACCCATCTCTCCCCTTTCTTCCTATGTCCATAATTTCTTCCTGTGTCCATAATTCATCCCTGGGATGTGAGGGATGACCTTGTACCCCAGGATGATTTTTTTGATTGCCTTGCCTTGTGTTCTACCAGGCAGAGCCCCACATGAGGTTGAGAGGGGATTTTGCAACATAGGTGGTTATGGTGTTCAAGCCAACCGCTCCAGGGTCTGAAGACTTGCTCTTCCCCACAAAAATATCAGTTTGAGAGAGACACAGGGAAGACCTCGTTATGGCTTAATGAAGAAGAGCCATATTGGTAGAAATAATGTAGTATATAACATGGAGTACAACTGCTGCTAGATCAGAGATGGGTGGGATGGTTTGGAGAAAGCTTAGTAAAGGATATAGGTTTTGAACAGGTCTTTGAAACAAGGATAGAAGAAAGGAAAATAGAGACATATCAGATGGTAAAATGTGGTACCTCTCACTGGAGATTAGATAGAAGATTTTTATATAAGGAGCAGTAGACCTGAGTGTGGAAATAATCTGGAGTGCTTAAGTTATGGGTCACCAAGGAGTAGATTGGATGATAGGAGTAGGGCGGACAAATAGGTCGTAAGAAGGGCTGTGCGCTGAAACTAGCTTCTGAGCAGAAAAGTGAGTGACATGATCGAAATTATACTTGAGAAGGATCATTCTTTAAGTAGTGTGCTTACTTTCAGGGAGCAATTTTCTCTCTGAATTTAATGAAGAGGTGTAGACAGGATGCTGGTGTAATTGAGATAACAGAACTGACTAAATAGGAGCCAATCTTGGGGTAAGACTTCATAGAATACTTTCAGTTAAGTGATGCTTTATATTTTGATAAAGACTAGGTAAAGATAGAAGTACAGTTGTAGGTGATCCAAAACTAGGGGAAATTTCTGGATTTACAGACAAACTTGCGGCAGGTCAGTTTGGTGTCCTTATCAGTACAACAGAGGTTCAGACCAATTGACTTCTGAGATTTGGTGCAGTGTTGAAATTCTGTGATTATATGAATAAAGTGTAAAGTTATCTAAATAAAGAAAACTTGGGGTAAAGATTTAGCATGTTGAATTGAAAAGAAAGAAATTACAGGACCAATAATTGCATTCAAAAAACATGGTGTACTAATACAGGATGGGCTGATATGGCATAAAAGTAGTTCATGTGGGAAAAAAAGTGCGGACTTTTTAACTGAATCTGGATTTTGTAACTTTTATAAAAGTGAACACAGCTTTAAGCAGCAATAGTAGAAGCAATAGTGTCCAATTCTATGCTATAGTGGTAAGAACATATGTATTATGTGGTTTTTTTTTCCCCCCCCATTTTGGGTCCTACCTTTTAAAGAGGTTTTTGATGAACTAGAATCATCTAGTTGGGGGTAGGCAGATAGCTCAGTGTGGAAGTATGTGGGCTCTGAAATCATACCTGGATTTGAGGTCTGCCTCTAATACCTACTAGCTCTGAAATCTTCATCTTTCTAAACTTTAAGGTCCTCACATACAGAATGAACATAATGATATAGCATAACTGTTAGAGGGAGTAATAAAAACAAAATGCTTAGCAAATACATAATACATAGTAAGTTCTTCAGAAATGTTGGTCACTCTTATTATTATTGTTATCTGAAGCGTAGGAGAGCCACTAAAATGGTGAAGAAGTCTGGAATAGCCCAAAGCATTGAATGCTGGAAAAAGAAAACAAAGAGGAAACAAATAATTACCTGTAAATTCTTGAAGGGCCACATGTAAGAGAAGCTGGTTCCTTTTTGTTCTAGAGGACAGGCATAGCCAGCGAATGGAAATTATAGGGAGGCAGAATTATTTTTTTAAATAAGATATAACTCACATACTAAAATCTTTTTAATTAAAAATTTTTATTGAAGTATATAGTTGATTTACAATGTTGTGTTAGTTTCTGGTGTACAGCAAAGTGATTCAGTTATATATATATATTAATATATATATATTACCTTGTAGTTTGTTATAGGATATTGAATACAGTTCCTTGTGCTACACAGTAGGACCTATTATTTACCTGTTTTTATATATAGTAGTTTGTATCTGTGAACTCTATACTCTTAATTTATCCTTTCCCAACTCTCTTTCCCTTTTCATTTGTTTTCTACGTCTGTGAGTCTGTTTCTGTTTTGTAAATAAGTTCATTTGTATCACATAATAAATTCCACATATAAGTGATATCATATGGTATTTGTCTTTCTCAAACTTCACTCAGTATGACAATCTCTAGGTCCATTTATGTTGCTGCAAATGGCATTATTTCATTCTCTTTTATGTGTAACATTCCATCATGTTTGTATATATACCACATCTTCTTTATCCATTCATCTGTTGGTGGACATTTAGGTTGCTTCGATGTCTTGCTATTGTAATAGTGCTGCTATGAGCACAGAGGTACATATATCTTTTCGAATCACAGTTTTGTCTGGATATATGACAAGGAGTAGGATTGTGGGATCATATTGCTCATCATATCGCTCTGTTAGTTTTTTAAGGAACCTCCATACTGTTTTCCATAATGGTTGCACCAATTTACATTCCCACCAACACTAATTCATATACTATTAAATTGACCCTTTTGAAATATACAATTCAGTGGTTTTTAGTATATCCACAGTTAAGTGTAACTATCAGCATTATATAATTTCAAAACATTTTCATTACCTTCCAGAGACTGTCCCTATTCTTCAGCAGTCCCTCTCCAGTTCCCCTCTTCCCAGCTCCTGGTAACACTAATCTGCTTTCTATCTCTATAGATTTGCCTATTCTGATCTTTCACAAAAATGAAATTATACAATATGTGGCCTTTTGTGTCTAGCTTCTTTCACTTAGCATATTTTCAGGGTTTGATACATATCACAGCATGTATCAAATTTTCATTCCTTTTTATGGCAAATAATATTTCATTGTATGGATATACCACATTTTATTTACCCATTTATCAGCTGTGGATGTTTGGGTTGTTTCCACTTTTTGTTATTATAAATAATGCTACTGTGAACATTCTTTACAAATTTTTGCACTGATTTACATTTTATCCTTCTTGGTATATACATAGCTAGGAAGGAAGGCAGAATTTGAAGACATCAGAAAGAAAGGATGCCAGACAATATCTACTCACACTGAAGGCAGTTCTATTGTTGAAGTAGTGAGCCAGTATTTTATCTTACTTAACAAATGCATGGCATTTACTATGCACTAGATAACTGTTCTAAGTGCTTTACAATTATTTTAAACCCTGAAAGGTAGGCACTGTTATTAACTTTATTTTACAACAAGGAGGTTTAATAACTTGCTCAGGATCACTCTCAGAGTAAATGGGATTGAAATCCAGGTGATCTAATTCTAGTGTCTGCACTTTTAAAGTAGAAAGAAAATAACTTCAAGTATTTATTAAATTCTGTTTCTTAGACATCATACTTAATTGCTTTTATTCACATAGAGGCTGTGATCATCTTTCAGGGATATTTTAGAAAGAATTATCTCTTTGGGTAGAAACTCCATTAGGATGTCTTGAATCCCATGGTTCTCTTATTATTATACAGTGATAGATGGAAGTGAGGGGAAAAGCTAGCAACAACGTGTTTGACCTGAGGCTTTTTAATTGATCAGAATTTTTATCAGAAAGGAGACAGTATTTATGATAAGTACTATAGGAATTCAGTTTAACAAGACTTCAGAACGTAGTCATAAGTTATGTATAATGTAAAAGGATTAACCAAAAGTAACTTTTGAGATGATGAATGGAAGCCTTAGAAAAATGGAGAAATTAAAATTTCATGAAAATATGACTGTACTTTTGAAATGTATAGTTTCAGGTATTGGCAGGATATGTTAAGGTAAGTAGATGACTTTTAGTAAACTGACCATATGGAACTGGCACTGGGTACACGAAGGTAGTTGCTTTAAACTAAATGAACAACCACCAAAATAACAAATGCATAAGGGAGGAAGGAGCAGTCCAACCCAGACTTAAACTTCAAGTGGCCATAAATTTATGGGGAGGAAGAAGAAGAGGATTCCAGAATCTAAAATAAGAATTTGCGCAGCTTTGAAGTACAGAGGGAGTCATAGAAGCCAAATGTAAACCAATTAGAGTGGTGGAGGTATAGCCAGCAATGCCTCCTCTAAGAATTTCCTTATGAAGAAATCTCAGTTGAGACCACTGAACTTGACAAGGGAAAAGTCATTGCTCTTGGGACATGTTTTCTGGCCAATAAGAAAAATGCAAGTTTTACTGCAAAGGAACAAATAAGATGGAAAAGAAAGGGAAAATAGCTGTGAAATTAGGCTATAGTTATAGAAGTTTGTTTGTGAAGGAAGTATTTGGAAAGGGAAATGAGGCTTAGTGAAAAATGTAGATTAAAAGAGACTTGTACATGTTTTAAGGTAAAGGAATAGGCTGATGTCTAGCTATCTAGAACATTTTAAATAAGAAAGTCTTTATTATTATATCAGCAGTGAGTCTAGTTTCCCATAAAAATAAGTTGGATTTCAGGAGAATAAGTTATTTGTACATCCTATCTTAGTATTATCTCATTTAGAGTAAGACCCTGACTCTTCTTTGCAGTGGCCTAAAGTCTCCCCATGATCTGCCGCCTACTTGTAACTGTAATCTCTTTTCTGCTACTTTTTCTTACTCCCTTTGGTGGAACCACAGAGGTCTTCTGGCTATTCCTCAACCATACTAGGACTGTTCCCTCTTTAAGGGCCTTTGCATTTGCTGTTCTCTCTGCCTTTAACATGCTTTCCCTAGATACCTCCATAGCTATCTCTTCCCTCATTTAGCTCTTGACTCAAATGTGCCTTTCAGTGAGACTCTCTCTGCTTTCCCTATTTCTAACTGAAATACCTTATTTATCTACCTCTGTTATCCCCAATTCATTCCCTTCCTATGCTTCTTTCTTGTTTTATTGTTTTTCATAGCACTTAACTCCACGTAGCAAATTATAGATTTCATTTATTAATTTTGCTTTTTGTCTTCTCTTACTAGAATTTAAACTCTGTGAGTTCAAGAATTTTCCTAGCTCTAGAACAATGCATGATACTTAATAGGCACTTAGTAACTGTTGCATGAATGAACGAGTGTAATATTCTTTGTGGAAACTGGTATGAAAATGTTCTTCTTCATCATCAACATCATTATTAATAAGCATTTTAGATGCTATATATAGAATTCTGCTGCTGCTAAGTCGCTACAGTTGTGTCTGACTCTGTGCGACCCCACAGATGGCAGCCCACCAGGCTCCTCTGTCCATGGGATTCTCCAGGCAAGAATACTGGAGTGGGTTGCCATTTCCTTCTCCAATATGTGGAATTAAGCTTCATATATTCTGTTATTCAGAAGTTGGCAAACTTTTTCTGTTAAGCATCAGATATAAATACTTTTTGGAGCCATATGGTTTCATCACAACTACTCCACCCTGTTATTATAATGCAAAAGTAGCCATAGACAATCCCTGTATGAATGAGTAGGATTGTGTTCCAATAAGAGTTCATGTGTGGACACTGAAATCTGAATTTCGCATACTTTTCAAATGTCATAAAATATTATTTTCTTTTGATTTTTCCCCCAACTATTAAAAAATGTAAAAGTCATTTATAGCTCTCAGGCCATAAAAAAGAACAAGCAATGGATCAAAGCAGACTCACAAGCTGTAGTTGTCACCTCTATTTTTACTGGTTTCTTAAACATATCTTAGTTGAAACATTTTTCCTTTAGTGGTAGGAAAAAACAATGTAGATTAAACTTTAGTAATAGATAATTTGGGAATACTTTTGTTTGGCTCCAGAATCTTGTCTGGTGGCTCAGATGGTAAAAAGACTACCTGCAGTGTGGGAGACCCAGGTTCGATTCCTGGGTCAGGAAGATCCCCTGGAGGAGGAAATGGCAACCCACTCCAGTATTCTTGCCTGGAAAATCCCATGAACGGAGGAGCCTGGCAGGCTACAGTCCATGGAGTCGCAAAGAGTCGGACATGACTGAGTGACTTCACTCTACTTTAGAATCTTCCATACTGCTTCAGTTTTGTTTTCCTGGGAACCTTACGCTTTCATTATGTTTATGAAGCTAATGTTTAAGTGAATTTGTGTTCTCTGAGCAGATGCCACATGATAGTGTTGGAGAGGTGGTGATGATGGTAGCAAAGCCTGGGCAAAGCCCACCCAGGCTTAAAAGTTTGTCATTATTTATAAGGCAAATAATTCCCATATGGGAGAATCAGAAGTTGTCAGCCAAGCGTAATGCCCAGAGGACTGTTACTGTGAATGAGAATTGTGTTGCAGTTTTAACACCATCCATAACAGATTTCTCAAACAAGTTGCAAATGCTTTTAATAATATGGTTAATTTTAGCTATACTACATTGGCAATTTTTGGTGCTTTACTTAAAAAATAATTAGAAAATAACCTATTCTATTATAAAATCAAGCTGTGATTTGAATAAAGCATTATATTTTCCTCAGTAAGTGCAAAGAGAGAAGAAAATGTTTTTCATTTGCAAAACTTTAAAAAATATTTATAAAGTTTTTCACATACTTTGTTCAATTCTTACAAGAGCCTCATGATGGAGGTAGCTTTATTAAGTATTTAAAATGTGAAAGAGCTGATAGTGAAGTTAAGTAATTTATTCAAGGTCATACCACCAGGACTCCAGATAGGCCTTCTGATGATATGAGGTAGACACTCCTCATTGGAAACTTCAGCCAGTCTTTGGTTTCAGTGCTGTGCCCTTTCCTCACTGCCTCTCATTCTCTAGCTTTACCTGTTCACAAGGATGCTCAGAGCTCTAGCTGCTCCTGGTTCTGCTGTGCTTACTATACAGAGCTCTGAGAAAAGATTGAGAAGGCTGGGACTAGCTCCATCACTGCCACTGAAGCCACTTACTAGTTCTGTTTCCTCTTCCATTGTGTCTTAGTCCCCAAATATCTGGTCCTCCTTCTTTCCTCAAAACTGTGACCTCTAAAGACCTTATGTGGTCAACCAGTGGCTACTAAACATCGTGGACAGGTTGGCAAAGACAAGAAGGAATGAAACAGAACCCCAGGGCTTAAAGTCTGAGTGGCTGGGAGAGTCAAGACACAGTGACTGAGCTTCGGAGGATGCAATAGGAGCCGGTTTTGAGGGGGAGAATTTAGTTTGTTTAAATGTATTATCTTCAAGGTAATGGTGGAACAGCCTTGTAGTTAGTTTTCTATCCTCCAAAAAGTCAAATGGAGAAATAGATTAAACCAAGTATCTGGGGCGACAGCCAAATGGCAAAATTTATAGTTAAAATCAAAGACTTTTTGTTCCTTTTAAACGCTTCCTAGAGATCCTGTTTAAACAACCTCTTCATTATGAAAATAGCGACTTTCTATGCTTTTTTAATGGTGTTTGGAGAAAGTTTTTATAAATATTACACACATTTTGGAATGGTTGTGCATCTTACGAATCAGTGGTGGCATGTAAAAAGATTTCTCAACATAATATGTGGGAAATGTTGTAGACTGTTGTTCTTGACTTGTTTTCCCTTCTTCACTTGGGTGTTTGTATGGTACCTTACATATTTTTAATGTTATTTTAATGTTATGCTGTGCTTTTTTTGGTTAGGAAAGCTGCTTGCTACTAATATCTTTGCAGATTTAAGTTTCTGAAAAGTCTCTTGAATTCTTCCCCATTCCTATACCTCCTTTTCCTTTGTCACAGTCTCAACCCCTTGAACATGATCCAGAAATCTAGATATGGGCCAACTGATGTTTCAGTGGGAATAAGAAAGACTTATTGTTCCTCAGTGCTTAACTGAAGCCACCTGATATTTTATAGATTTTAAATTTGAGAGGGTCAGAGGATCAGTCCATGCATCATCATATGTGTCTTAATTCTATCAGTTGACTTAGTCAAAAGGAGAAAGTTACTGAATTTGAAGACAAGTCTCCACGATGCTGCACAAAACAGTGCTGTTACAGCCTACCAGCCTGCGCCTACACGAAAAAGGCTGTGGTTGTATTTTGCCTCTGAATAAGGATCATGGTCAAAAAGACATGAGAGTATGTGGTTAAGTACTCTAAACACTTCGCCTAAAGTGAGACAGTCTTATAGGTTGTGCCTTCGTTTCTCAGTTCACAGTCTAGTATTTTCTTGAATGAATTGCATTATCTTATAAGTTTGTGGACTTATAAGAAGTCAAATGTTTTCATGGACTCCTCTCTTTTCCATATAGGTGTCCAGAGGGCTTCTTGGGAGAATATTGTCAGCATCGAGACCCCTGTGAGAAGAACCGTTGCCAGAATGGTGGGACGTGTGTGGCCCAGGCTATGTTGGGGAAAGCCACGTGCCGCTGTGCCCCGGGCTTCACGGGCGAGGACTGCCAGCACTCGACTACTCACCCCTGCTTTGTGTCTCACCCCTGCCTGAATGGGGGCACCTGCCACGTGCTTAGCCGGGACACCTACGAGTGTACCTGCCAAGTCGGTTTTACAGGTAACAAGTGGGACTCAGGCCCACACTTTCCTATTCTCAGCAGGTACTTCTATATGGTGTCTTTTAGATACTATCATCTGGTTCTTTAGGGTCCCCCTCTATCGTACATGTTTATCATTATGGAAAGAACTGGAATGTTCCAGTCAACTATCCTTAACTTCCTTTTGAAAGGGGAGAAAGAGAAAGCAAAAGGGTCAGATACTCCACAGTGGTTGACTGCCTGAAGTGTATGTATCAGGACTGGGGATTATGATTAATTCCCTGTCACTGGAAGAAAAGTTGTTAGTGTTATTGATAACTTATTCCTTAAAAACTTCTCTCTCCAGACATTCAGGGCACTGGCTTTTCTGGTTTTCTAAACCGATTGTTTCTTTTGCTTCTCTATTGCCTTGTCCTTGTCCTCATGCATTTAATTTTTGTTCTTTGGAACTCTGTTTTGAGCCTTCTTTTGAGCCATATGACAGCTTTCCCCAGGGAGTCTCACTCTCTCCAGTTTCTTCAGCTGTCATCATCTTCATCCCCTGCTGATGACTCTCACGATCATCCTTTTTGCTTCACACTGACACTGACATTCAGGCTAACTATCTATTGCATATTATCCTTGGAAATTCAACAGGCACCTGAAACTCAACATGTTGATATAGATAGTGACACCAGTGTGCCCTCCAAATACCCCAAGCTAGAAACTCCATCTCATTTGTCTGTAGCCCACCTGGACTCAGGCATGCATTTTAGTCTGAGTTTCTTCCCACCTGTCTACTCCCCTCCGTTTCCTCTTCTGCTCTGTAGTTGACGTTCATGTCCTTTCTCACTTGGACTCCTGCAGTCGTTTCCTAATTGGTTTCCTTACCTTTACTTTCTCCCCGTCTTGTTTACCTGTCACATCGCCACATCTTTAGTTATAAATGCAAATCTTCTCACAAACTCACCTGCTTACCATGCCTAGTGACTTTTCGTCATCTGCAGAGTAAACTGCAGACTCTTTTACTTGGCTTTCACAGCCCTTCACAGTCTAGGCCTTGCGTCTTTTTATAGCCTCACTTCCCCACAAGCATCTCGCTTTAGTGACGCCAGCGTCCTCATCATTTCCTGAAAATGTCACACTTCCTGTGCCTCCATGCTATTGCATACTCCTTTGCTGGAATGCCCTTTTCTACATTTGGAAATTGCCTAATGTTATTGTAACCTCTCAGTGACCCTCTCATGATTCCTTTACACAGTTAGTCTCTGTGTTCTATTATTTTATGTGTCATAGTTTGTTGTAATCAATTTTGACATGTTTCTCATCTGACTGTATTATGAGCTCTTCAAAGGTGGGTCTGAGCTTTATTCAAAATGAACGATAAGTGTTTATTAACTTAGTTCTGAAAAGGAGAACTATTCACTGTTTTGTCCTCCAGTATATCAACAATTCTGTAAATCTAATTAGAAAATGAAAAACACACTTAGAAAACTAGACTGATTCATTCAGTTTGGAATGCTTGTTCTATTGGTTTTTGATTAAAAGGTGTTACAGTTATATCTCCATCATGACTGTGACAGCATTGATACTGTGAGTCACTGAAGAGATTTGGTGGTTGAGAGAATAATTTTTCCTGATTGTCAGTTTCAAGTTGTTTTGCTCCACAAGGCAAGGGAGGGCATATCCACTTAAAACATTTTAATCCCGACTAGTGTAAACGGCAGTGATACCTTCTTCATAATGAAAACGTTACTCTGAAATAACCCTTAAATTAAAGTGGATTCCTTGCTATTAAAAAGATCTCTTCTTGGTAGTCCTCAGGGTGCTAATCATCTTTATACATCTGCCACTTTCATCTACCACTTTAGGAACCACCACAGGTCAAGCTCACCCTTTTAGTTTTGGGATAGCTCACTACCCTACCTCATCAGACCTTATGAGCTCACCTCACTCATAGATGAAAAAAACAGAGGCAGAAGGTTAGTGCTTGTACAAAACGTATATGGGAAACCAAGGTCAGCAACCTTCTTGTTTCAGTTGTAGGCAAATACTCTGAAATACACTGTTGGCAGAAGTAACCATTTTTATCTGTTCTCCACTGTAGGTAAGTACTCTCAGTAGAATGAAGGAAAATAGGGAGAAAAATGAAGGTGCCTTCACTCTGTCTTCCCTGAGGTATACATGCTGTACCTAGATTTTTTTTTCCCCTTTTCCCTTTGATTTGATATTCCTGGTAGACAGAGAGTACTTTTGTGTACTCATGTGTCACCTCTCTCTCCCTTTTAGAGAATCTGTCATGGCTCTTACTTGCTTTTCTATGTGGAGGTGGGGTCAAAGATTTGAATGTTTACCTAGACAACCAGTTGGAGTATTAACACATTCAGGAGATTCTCAGATCTTCAGTTTTGAAAAAACTCGAACTCATGAAAATAGAAAGCCACGTGAATACTGAATTTACTAGTAGCATAGAAGTAGTTTTTTTCCCTCTCTCTCTCTCTACCTCAGAGAATCTGTTTTGATTCCTTGAGATTGAACACTGTCTTCCTGATTCTTTCTAGCGCTTTCCTACCTGAGAGAGTCCACAAGAATTGCCTTTCTAGATCTTTATTCTTATGACAGCTTCTAGTTTTTTTCATGTTTAAGAAGCCAGAGATTCTTCATCTTCTTCAAACACATCCAGCACTATTTTTGTCAAGACCACAATTAACAAAATGTTTCCCGGAATACGTGTGCATGTGTGTTGTGTTTAAGGGAAGCAGAAGTCATATTGACTTGTTTTTATCATCTAAGAGGTCTGTTTAGTCACAGTGTATTGTGGAAAATATCAGTACATTTTATTTTCATTCAAAAGACATGATTTGGGAGCCTACTCTAGGGATCGGAGCCCTGCTAGTGTGACAGGTGACATAATAAAAGAAAACAGCAAATTTGGGGTATGTGTTTGCATGTGTACGGGTGTGTATGTGAGGGAAAGAGAGGGGTTGGGGGCTTGGGTACCTGGGTGGAGCATTAAGAATGACTTTATGGCAGTGGTGACTTATGAGTAGAATTATCAAGACAGTGCAGCCGACTGGGTGAACAACAAGGAAGACAGCCTTCCAAACAGAGGAGTATCTTAGGCAGAAAGAAAGAGGTGTGAGACACTAGGTGGATCCAGACCCTTCTGTGCTGCAGGGATTCTTGTAGGCTTCCTGCGATTTACCTACAGTCACTCCTGTGCTCCACTGAGTCTTTGTGTCTCAGCTAAGGGCCCTGGAGAGTGCTCCTGTCAGATGAACTTGGGGAGGCTCTGATACGGGCTTCCTGTACAGTTCAGAGAGCTTAGGGATTCTCCACGCAATGGCTTCCTTACGTCACCTGTTGGGTGGGAGATGTGGGGTGGGATGGGCTGACACCCATTTCTGTGGTCAGTTTCTTACTTCTGTTATCTTTCCTGTAGGTAAACTGTGCCAGTGGACTGATGCCTGCCTGTCCCACCCCTGTGCAAACGGAAGTACCTGTAGCACTATGGCCAACCAGTTCTCCTGCACATGCCTTGCAGGCTTCACAGGGCAGAAATGTGAGACTGATGTCAATGAGTGTGACATTCCAGGACAGTGCCAGCACGGTGGCACCTGCCTCAACCTCCCAGGCTCCTATCAGTGCCAATGCCCCCAGGGCTTCACAGGCCAGCACTGCGACAGTCCCTATGTGCCCTGCGCACCCTCCCCCTGTGTCAACGGAGGTACCTGCCGGCAGACCGGTGACTTTACCTTTGAGTGCAGTTGCCTTCCAGGTAAGGAGTCCCCCTAGTGTCCTGGCTTGGGGGATGCACATCCAGCAGGAAGGAAGGGGATGGGGTGTGGTTCAGTGTTCCTTGAGGAAGTATCCTTCCCAGCAGGGAAAAGGGGAAGTGAGAATGTTGTGTGGGGTGGTTTGCTGGTGAGAGAGGAGTTTTATGGGCCCAGTGTGGTCCATAAACTGAGCAGGGGGTAATTTAACATGTCAGAGTTTATGATGATGAGTGACTTGGAAATTGTTTATTGTCCTTTTTGGAGGAACAGTGAGAAATAAGAGAAACAGAGCTCTGGGAAAAGATTGATAAGTCTATAGAATGGAAAGGAACATAAGGAGAATTAGACATTGAAAAATTTAATGTGTGATTAATAAAATGCTTCAAACTGAATTGATAGTAATACTAGATAATCAACTTTCTTATATGCTTTTACCTCTGATGGAATAATGGATTATTTTACTAGTTACTTGATTGCACCCCCCTACTCTTTTATAATTTTCTTTGAAATTCTGGTCTTTAGAACCCTCTCTAACTTTGGGGTAACCCTACCCAGACTTGAAGCTGGAGACTTTTGCAGCTGGCGTGGTGGTGGTGCTCTGTTAACGAGTGAGCAGTTTTTGATGAGTGCTGATAGATGATGTTTGGCACAACGACACATAACCCAAGATAGAAGCAAAAGAGGAGTAATGTGTGGGAACTTGGGGCCCGTTGTTCCGTAGGATGGAAAAAGGAGCGAGGCTGGCCAGTTCATTAAACTCCCTATAAAACTGATGAGGAGGCCGAAAACTGAGAATTTTGACTGAGAACAGAGCACAAGTGGCTGGAACAGATGAATTACTAAGCAACAAAGATTCTGTTTTTATACAAATATCCTTAGTGCAAAAACAAAAGAAGGAAAAACCGTAGGGAGGGAATAACGTGCTGAGTAAGCAGAATTGCCTCAAAAAGCTGTTCCAGCTACTCTTTTGAAGTAGGAATCTTAGATTCTGGTGTTGTGGATATGGGTCACATGTAATGGGATCGTGTGTTTTCTCTTTTGGGGATTAAAGGTCATACGTTGGTCTTCAGGATAAAAGCAAATGGCAATTTATTCATTTCATTCAGTTAAAATTTTTTGGCTGCCCACTATGTTCTAGGCACCATCCTATGTACTTGGAATACACAATACAAGACACTGCCACGTAATAGGAAGAGATACCACTTAACCAGAAGCAGTGAAAACAAGCTGCTTAACTGCCTTGCTTTCAGTTTCTCTTTCGGTGAAGAATAGATACTGCTGTCATTTTATACACTAAGTATTTATTTACCTAATATTACTGTCATCCACATTATCTTTTAGAAGGAATAACTAAAAGGTGTCTTTCTTCATTCCTGCTTTTGTTTGCATTTTAAGGGTTCAAAGAAGGAAACAGAAATGTAAACAATTTAATTTTGTGAATATTCTAATAGTCTGGCATTCTAATAGCCTAAGTGGCTAGTAATTGAGGTTGGTGCAATTTATTGCTGACCACTAAACATGTCTTTTAGTTTCAAGAAAATTAGTTTTAATAGTTGCCTAGGACAGGAGGTTGATTTGGCAGCAAAGTACTAACGGGAAGTTAGAGAAGTCAATAAAGGAAGTTTTTAGCTGGGAGCGAGTGATTATTCACTCCCATAGCCTCTGCATTGTTATCCATTAGCCACGATAAGAACCTTAGGGAATTCTGAGAGTGTGTCCAGGAAAGGATCTGTCAAACCAGAATAGTATCTCCTCCTTGAGAAAGGAAATAACCAGGGATTCCACAGCTAGAGGCTGCCAGGGCTGGTGGGATGGAGTAAGGACGTCTTGGCTGTCTCTTACACTCCACTTATAGTTTAAAGCAAGGCTTTTTTTTTTTTTTTTTCTTTAATATACTGATGAAGTGTGTGTATGTGTGTGTGTTTGGGATTGGGATCAGGGTGCAAGGCTGGGGGCAGAAGATTTGGCAAAGAGCAAACTAACATTTATTTAATGCCTTTTATAAGTCAGGCACTGTGCCAGGTACTTCTGCAGCCATTAGCTCTATTACACAAAATCCTTGGAGACAGGTATTATTGTTCAAGTTTTCCCAGGTGAAACAACTCAAGTTTTGAGATGTGAAGCAATTTACCCAAAGTTGTACAGATGACATGTGGTTAGGCCGAGTCCTGAAATCCAGGCAGGTTATTTCCAAATGTTAACTTCTTGTCTGCCCCTGAAGGTGCTTTGAAATGTCTAAGACTTTTTGTTAAATGTTTAGGGATGTGTGGGTTAAAAAAAGTAGGTTCATGTTAAAATAAAAAGGAGATACTTTTAATTATGATCGATAGTATTTGTTATACACCAGCCTGTGTATGGGCTTCCCAGGTAGCCCAGTAGTATAGAATTTGCCTGCCGATGAAGAAGACACAAGAGATGCAGGTTTGATCGATCCCCTAGAATAGGAAATGGCAACCTGCTCCAGCATTCTTGCCTAGAAAATTCCATGGACAGGGGAGCCTAGTGGGCTATAGTCTGTGGGGTTGCAAAGAGTCGGATATGACTGAGTGACTGAGCACATGCCTACAGGCTGTGTATGGCATCATGCAGATATCTAAAAATAGTAAAGTAGGCTAGTTGCTGCCTTTCAGGGTCTCATGATCTGAAACAGATGATGTCAGCTTGGACAATATATAGAAGGAAATTAAAAAAATTAAAAACAATAGATGATGCAATAACACTGTGAATAAATATATATTTATACAATGTGTAAGATTTTATGCTCATTGTTTTTATGTCCCAGGTGGAGTTTGCAAAGTATTAACTTTATTTCCACATAGAGAAATAATGCCTGGAGATGATTTTCTTTTACAGAGTCCTTTTTATAATGCAATACTATTCTCCCGTCCCTCCTGCATTGCCCCCAACACTAGTCAAGAGACTAAAATGTTACTTAAAATAGCAATCACTATCTCAATGTAAACAGCACCCTTATTTGAAGAGAATCATTATTTCCATTCTAAAGATGGGGAAACCAAGCCAGTGACAGGTAAAGTCACTTTTGTCCAGGTTCTGCAGTTCTCAGATGGCTGCTTCCCACCACATTTCAAATCTTGTCAGTTTTAACTGAAGCCTGCCCTGATCGCCCTATTTCAGATTGTAACCTTTCCCTTCCGCCTTCATCTCTGGCCTTGGTCTACCTTTTCTTTTCTTTTTTGGTAACGCTTGTCATCATCTTACTGTATAATTTTCACTATATAATTTAGCTCATTATGTCTATTGTTTATTGTCTGTCTTTCCAAATTTTTCTGCCTCTTCTCCTCTCCAGAGTAAAAGCTAGGATCTCTGTTTTTGTTTGGTGATGTATCCCAAGCACCTGGAAACCGTGACAGGTATATACTAGGCACACACCTTCTGACGTTACAGGCCAAGGTTAGTATAGGACGGTAGTACTGAGAGCACAACTTTGGTTTTCTTATTTTCTTCCTGGTAACATACCTGCTAGACTTAGTCTAGCTTCTCCTTCTGTACTGGTTTACACTAGTACTGAGTAAAAAGAATTGGAGTTCTTTTCAACTCTAAAACTCAGTGAACCCCACATAAGTTAGTGATTATATTTGAATGGTTATAACATAGTTCTTTTCCTGCAAAGGGCACTATAGTTACTGAGATGATTTTAGTATTAAGATTGATGGGGGGAATTAAAACTGTAAATATGACTCATCCTGAGTAATAAAGAAAGAAATGTTTCTCAATAGAGGGAAGAAAAAAGGAATATATTCAAGAGGGAGTTGATAGAATGAAATCAAGGAACTGTATTTCATCTTCTCCTTGATTCAGCAACTGTTAATAACCCAGATCTTTCATAAACTACCGTTAGGTAAAGATTTTAGCAGAAACTGTAAGGAGGAGTACTCAGCTAGAATAATTTTAGCTAAAGAACAAAATAGAAGACACATTCTTGAATCACTGACTCCCAATGTTTTGGGGTTTATGAGTTAAGCTGGTTGTATGCCTGTGGATATATTAAGAAGTAGCAGTGTGCTGTTTGCATCTCCTGGCTTTGCCTGCGAGTTCACAGTTGGACTGGACAATCCCTGATGGACTTTCCCTTTTTCTTTCTCTCCTGTACCTCCTTATTCCTTTATGATTTTTAAACTTCATAAAAAGCTGCCCAATCTGTTCTCTCCAAACAAAGAAGGTTTATCCTTTGTAAATCACCCCTGTACTTTACAGGCTTGATTATATGTAATATCCCTATATCATTAAAATAAAGCTTAGCCACATTCTGTGGCTTTTGTGTCTGCTCTGCAGTTGCTGAGCTTAAAAACTCTTAGAAATAATTCCCCCTTGCATTCTCATATGCACAAGGCATGTGACGTTCTCTGGGGTATTATACTAATCATATTCTGGCAGATTTCTCTGGAGCAGATGCAGAAATTATCATACCATTTTGCAGGGCACATTCTTTTAGCCCCTTTAGTTTGGGCCCTGAGTCCAGTTTTTCTTGATGTTCCTTCAAGTTTTTCCTGTCCTCCCATGCTTGACAGTTTTGCCCCTGCTATCTCTTCAGCCTTCTATCACTTACTTCCCCCTCCCACCCTGCCTTTTTGTTTAGAATTTATTCCTTGTGATGTGCCAAAGGCATCTATTTCACTGAAATGCCTTCTGTATTCCCCACCCCTGGGGGGACTAGAGACTCTCTCAAGATCTTTCGCAACCTATGTACCTCTAGCACAACACTTATTAAACTACCTGTTCTTCCTTTCCGGTAGACACTCTCATCTTAATTACCTGCCCCCCGCCCCCCGCCCCCAGTATCCAACCTCGTGCCTGGCACAAATTGAGACTCGGTGAATATTTGACAAATGAATGAATTGGATGTGATACAGAAGAGCATTCCTATATTCTGCAATTTAAAAAAAGTTTGGAAGTTATTTCTTTTGAATCCCTTTACTCATTTCTCTGACTTCTTAGGAGGTAAAGTTAGGAAAGTAGAGCTCATTTGGAAGATACAGAGGGAGATGGGTAGGAACAGCAGCCTGGGTGGGTGGTGGGGCTAAAATTCATGGGCCACCCATGGGGTCAGTGAGCTCACTGGGGCCCATTCAGAGGATGGATGAAGTGTGCCAAGGAAACCAGTGGGATGGAATTGGGACCAATTTGCTCTTTTAACAGGCTTCTTTCCAGAGGGCAGGGAGAGAAGGTAGCCTGTAGCTGTTTACCTTTGGTGCCTTTGTCCAGTTCCAGGTATCCCTGGGTTTTCTTCACTCTCTTATCCCTGTGCACGGAAGCTCTTCCTGAGGACCTTCAGCCTGGCCTGGGAGGATCCCAGTTGTGTCATCTCAGCTTCCCCTTTCTGCTCTCCTCTTTGAGCCTCTGCACCAAGTCTTTCCACCATCACACCTCCTAGGGAATAAAAATGAAAAGATATGGAAGCTCTCTTGAGAGATGCTGGTATCTGTGTGGGATGACAAGTTCAAAAGACACTTTTCTGCTCCCCACCCTCCCTGTCATCATTTATCAGTTACGTGGCCCATGGTTTTATTACAGCACAGTCTTAAAAATGTTCCTTCTGAGTTTAATTTCTTTCTTTTTGGCCTTTTAAGGATGTGAGTTGGCTTCGAGCAGCAAACTCCTTTTAGTACAGTCATGTGAGCCTTTCCATAAG
The DNA here is from genome assembly GCF_003369695.1 of Bos indicus x Bos taurus. Lineage (NCBI taxonomy): Eukaryota > Metazoa > Chordata > Mammalia > Artiodactyla > Bovidae > Bos > Bos indicus x Bos taurus. The sequence goes on from NC_040078.1 coordinate 23,444,858, forward strand.
TCGGCTACACCCATCCCACCCACAGGTCTGGAGACTTGTCTGCTTCCCTTTCCCTTAAAACCTTAAAACATTTTAAAGAAGTGATTGCACTGTAACTTATTCATTGAAGCCACATCCATCCTCTGCACCCCCTTACCCCTACTTTGCGTAGACTTTTTATAAGAATTTGCTGGTTATTTCCAAAAAGAGCCCTGTATCTCTATTTTTAAAGCATAAATCCTGTCTTAATTTTCGAGGAGAACTAATTTGGCTAGAGTTTTCTCAGATATGGGAACTTTTGACCCAGCGTCAGTTTTTCAGATTTTTGGAAGAGAACTTTGGGGTCCCAGAGACCATACTGACCAAATCTAGGTAAAGTTTCTGGTTTAGGACTGGCTCCTGCCTCCTAGCCATGTACAGTAAGTCAGCCGTGTGCCCCTTCTTCATCTGTAACATAAAAGGATTAGAGTAGATAATCTCTAAGAGATGCTTTGATCCCACTGACATATAATAAACACAGTGCATCAGGCATTGTTTTAAGTGCTTTTCCTTCAAATATAACAGTTTTATTGAGATACAATTTACATACCATATAATTTTCTTTTAAAGCACACTGTTCAGTGGTTTTGAGTATATTTACAGATATATGTAACCATTACCACAAAAAATTTTAGCTCATTTTTATATGACTTCAAAAGAAACTTTGTTCCCATTAGCAGTCACTCCCTAACCTCCCCACTCCCCTCCCCTGCCCCCCCGCCCCAACTCCCTCCCAGCACTAGGCAATTACTCATCTACTGTCTCTATAGAGCTGTCTATTCTGGACATTTCATATAAATGGGAACACATAGTATGCTTCTTGTGTATGCATTATATTCCATTATATGGATTTACCACTTTGTATTTATCTATTCATCACGAAATAGACATTTGGGCTGCTTCTGCTTTTTTTTTTTTGACAATTAAGAATAATGTTGCTCTGAACATTCTTGTACAAGTCTTTGAATGGGCATATATTTTCCATTTCTTTTTGGTTTTACTTATGAGAGGAATTGCTGGGTGGTATGGTAACCCTATTTAATCTTTTCGGGACTGCCAGACTATATCCCATAGTGGCTGCATTATTTTATTAATACCTTCCAACCAGCAGTGTATAAGGATTTCCAATTTCTCCATTACCTCACCAGCACTTGTTGCTATCTGTCTTTTAAATTATAGCCATTCTAGTGGGTGTGAAGTGATAGCTTATTGTGGTCATGATTTGCATTTTCCTGATGGCTGATGCTGAGCATCATTTCATGTGCTTACTGGCCTTTTGTGTATCTTCCTTGGAGAAATGTCTATTTAGCGCCTTTACCCATTTTATAACTGGATTATTTGTATTATTATGGATATTGTATTTTAATATTCTTGTAAGAGTTCTTTGTATCTCCTAGATATATGATTTGCAAATATTTTCTCCCTTTCTGTGAACTGTCTTTTTACTTTCTTGATTGGGTTTCTTTGAAACCCAGGTGGTTTTAATTTTGATTAATTCCAAATTAATCAGTTTCTTCTTTTGTGACTTGCTTTTGGTCATGTGTAAGACATCTCTATCTAGCCCAGATCTCAGATTTCCTCCTATGTTTTATCCTAAGAATCTTATCATTTTAACTCATACATTTTTGAGTTCATTTTTGTTTATGGGATGAGGAAGGAATCCAACTTTATTATTTTGCATCTAGATATTCAGTTGTTCCAGCACAGTTTGTTAAATTGTTTTTTTTTTTTTTTCTGTCTAACTCATTTAATCATTAAAACAACCTTTCAGGTAGGTCCTGTTAATTAGTCAAGAGAGGAAAGAAAGTTTAAGTATTAAGCATATATAATATCTTGTCCATGTTCACTCTTCTACTGCATGGAAAGTGTGAGAATTGAATCTAGGCAGTTTAACCCAGAGGCCATGCTTCAACCATGAGTTAACTCTTTCACCTATTTGCCTTTCTGCCTAAATAACTACATAGTGACAGGTAAGAACTATCTCAAAAATAGTGATGAAAAGAAAACATCTTATTTCTTATATGTTATGTTGAAATGTTTCAGCTTTCTTAATTTGTCTGTGGTTGGTGAATTCTGTTCATTGTAACACTGGCTAATATAAATTCAAATAGTTTGGCTACAAAGGCTTCATCACCTCTTTGACACCTTATCCAACCATATTTAGTCTTGGTCACCAGGGAGATCAAGTTGGAATGGCCAGTATCAGTTCTAGGACACCACCAAACCACAGGGGTTTCTAACAGTGGTGGGCCAGGACCCTTTATTTCTCTCCCACATTCTGCAAGTATCTAACTTTTCCAAAGAATGTTTCCATTTAAGAGCACTAGACTAGAAACAGAGACTGCAGTTGTTGTTCAGGGACTGTACTTTGTGGATCTATAGATTTGCTCTCACTTTATCATAATATTGGGTGGGCTTAAGCAGTTCAGCATTTATTGACTCCATCCATTTGTAAGATTGTCATATGATTAAACAGATATATGAGTGCATGCTAAGTCACTTCATTCATGTCCGACTCTTTGTGACCCTGTTGACTGTAACCTGTGAGGCTTCTCTGTCCATGGGACTTTCTGGGCGGGAACACTGGAGTGGGTTGCCATTTCCTTCTCCAGGTGATCTTTCCAACCCAGGGATCAAACCCTCGTCTCTTATGTCTCCTGCACTGGCAGGCGGATACTTTACCACTAACAGCACCTGGGAAGCCCAGAAGATATTTGAGTAATATGATTAATTTTTTAAAAATCTGAGTCTATAAATGTTTTCATAGTCTTTCTCAAGCTTACTTAATGACTCATCTGCTTGCATGGACTTCTTACCAAATACTGGAGAAATAGAATTCTCTTCAGTCAAGCGTTCAATTATCTCCATCTTCTACAAAGTGATTTCCTTTGGTCTCTGGGTAATTTTTTTGGTTACTTGGTTCATACTCATGCACATGACTGCGACTGTATTCAGAGAAACCAGCTGTGTTCCAGTGTAACAGAGCAGATGTAGAACGCCACGGTAGCTTGTGCAAAGGAATGAAGAAAGCAAGGCGTGATTGATGTCTGCCCACTCACCAGACTGCAGTGTCCTGAAAGCAGGAGCTCGTTCTTTTATTTAACTATACCAGTGCCAATATAAGACCCAATATGTGTTTTGAGTAGTAAAAGAGAGAAACTTAAGGGACATTCTGAAGAGGCCAAATACTTAGTTATATGTATTTCAAATAAGGGAATGTTCAGTAAACTTCCTCTCTTGTCTTAAAGCTGATAGTCTTCCATTTTAATAGTTAGGAGATTTGGTAGGAAGGAAAGAGAACACATGTACACCCGTGTCGGATGCATGTTGATATATGACAAAACCAATACAATATTGTAAAGTAAAAAAATAAAAAAAAAAAGAAAAAAGCCCAATGTATAAATTATATAGGACTTCCCTGGTGGCTCAGATGGTAAAGCATCTGCCTATGATGCAGAAGACCCAGGTTCAATCCCTCGGTCGGGAAGATCTCTTGGAGAAGGATATGGCAACCCACTCCAGTATTCTTGCCTGGAAAATCCCGTGGACAGAGAGGCTACAGTCCATGGGGTCACAAAGAGTCAGACACGACTAAATGACTTCACTCACTCATAAATTATATAGGGGAACATGCTATGGGCAATTAGGGTGAAGTTTGATGTGGTATTTTCATTTTTAATAAAAGGGAAAAATCAAGAGGAAGGAAGCAGTGCTATAAGTGTGGAAAGGAGGATGAACAATTTGAAGAATTGTCAAGTTTAGTTAGTAATAATGCCACTCCATATTCAGATAGCTTTTTATATTTATATTGTGTTATACTTACGATGTGGCACTTATAACAACCTTGAAAGACAGGCTGGGCAGGTGCAGCCAGACTTATTTTACAGATGAGGAAGCTACTTTAGAGCTTATAATTACCAAGTATTAAATGGCTTATAAGCAGTGAGGTTAGAACTTGACCCTTATCTTCAGACTTTCAGTTCAGTATTTTTTTTATGTCTCCCTATTCTCCCCCATGATTTTCCCAAGAAAAAAACAAAAAGAAATTTAAATTTAATTAGGTGGTCTTTTATTTGTTCTTCCCATTAATCTAGCATGGAGCTGGGGAAAATCTAATGCCCTTTTTTTTTAGAACCAGCTGTCCCGAGTAGACATTTATCTTCACTGGGATTTTATTTCATGAAAACACTTTGAAATACTTGTGAGGTAACTGAAGGCATGTCTTTGGCACAGTGATTCGTTTTAACTGTCTATGCATGAGGCAAGAAAAGACAGAAGATGGGGGATTTTTATATGGTGAGTCTTGGGTTGACCATCTGCTGTCTGTTGAACTGTAATAATGAAGTCAGTCTGTTCTGATGACCATATCCTGTGGAGAAGAACAGATCACATCATCTCTATGAGAATTTATCATTTCCTTTAATCTTCTCTTACTAGGTTTTGAAGGAGTCACCTGTGAGCGGAATATAGATGACTGTCCTAACCACAAGTGTCAGAATGGAGGGGTTTGTGTGGATGGGGTCAATACCTACAACTGCCGCTGTCCCCCTCAGTGGACAGGTATGTATGGTGTGACAAACCTTTCGGAATGGGGCATGGGTCAGTAAGCAGAGGCAGGTTGTTATTGAAGTGGGCCCCTTGTACAAGAGTGTCTGTGCTACGTCACTGGGTCTAGTGCTAACTGCATACGTCCCCCTATGTTCACTTAAAGAAATATTCTCACGGACATTTATTGGGCAGATGTTCTGAACTCAGTACCGTGCTAAGTGCTGTAGGACAGCTGTCCCTAACCTTTCCAGCACCAGAGACTGGAAGATCTCTGGTGAAGTTTTTCCCATGAACCAGAAGTGGGAGAAGGATGGTTTGGGGATGATTCAAGCGTATTGCATTTATTGTGCACTTTATTTCTATTATTATTACATCAGCTCCACCTCACATTTTCAGACATTAGATCTCGGAGGTTGGGGACCTTACTGTAGAAAATAGGAGAAAGAGCGTTACTGAAAGACTCTGAAATTATTATCTGGCAAAGCAACACATTGCCTGGAACATAGTAGATGCTCATTAAATATCTGAGAGGAAAAGAACATCATTAAATGCAAAAATATAAATATTCTTACCATATACAAACAAACAGGGTTAACTGTGTGAGATAATAGATGTGTTAACTGATCTTATTTTGGTAATCATTTCATATAAATATATCATTTCATATAAATATGTATATACTGCTTAAACTTACATATATGTTATATGTTAAATATAGCTCAATAAGGCTGGAAAAGGAAAAGAAACTACAACTTGTCACGTTTCAATGTAGTATCAATGAATATTCTAAATTATATGAAAAGATATTAGAATATTCTTTCTTCTGCTCTTCTGTTATCAAGCTAAAAAATCCCTGAAAATAAGTTGTACAGACTGGGAGAGTTCAGAGCTTATTGTCTGTACACAGAAATCTATCTCATCTTATTCTTATGACATACTTATGCAGAGGGTTGGGCACATCCTCTTGAAGACGTTATTTTTATGACACTTGTCTACATTTCTATATTTTCCTTTTTTTGTATCCTTTTTTGCACATAGATTCTTCTGCCTTCGACATTAGAAGAGTAGATTTGCTTAAACTGACAACCATCTGGAAGTTTATAATGTTGTCTTCTCTTCTTATTTTTGAAATTGAGTCTGTATAGACATTTAGTTCCAATTTCTGTTTGTATGTATTTATCTAACTGAAACTGGAGACAAGAACTGATTAAGCAATTAAGAACTGGGCCTTTTGGAGAGAAGTTGTTTGATTTAATATGGAAACCCAAGAACAAGCTAATGTTATTAGGAAGAAGTTATAGTACCAGCAAAGGATTGTGCCCAGCAAAGAAGTCCAGATCTTGTATTGCTGTTGTTACTACCTGATATTCTTCAGCATCTCCAAATTGCCTTCCCTCATCTGCAGCAGCTAATTATTTAGAGTACTCTTTAGAGCTGTAGCCTATGAATAGAAAAAGACTAAAAGGATTTAGAACTCCAGTAACATGATTTCCTGGAAGGGCTTTTCTGCTTTTAATCCCCAAACTGTCTATTTAAAAAAATACTTTCCCACTGGGTTTCCCTAAAGTTGGACTTCCCCTAGAATTTCTTCTTGGTATCTTGATCCTAGGACTTCACTCCCAACGCTCTGGTCTTGCTGTCATATTATCTCTTCTCTTCAGATTTTGCCATTTCTGTGTTTTTTTTTTTTTTTTCCATAGGCCATTTTTTTTCAACTTAAAAAGATTACTCTGTGATGACCTAATGGGAGGGAAATCCAAAAGAGAGGGGTTTATATATATATATATATCTGATTCACTTTGCTGTAGGGCAGAAACTAATATGCTATACTCCAATAAAAATTAATTAAAAATAAATAGAAAAGATTACTGTAAAGTTAATTATGTGACAAATAGTAACTGGAAATATTTAATTTTTCTCTTTTTAATGATCCTCCCAGAAGTATTAGGCAGGATGAGATACATGTTAGGAACTTGACCTCATTCTAAGTCTCTCCCTTGCCCTGTGGGAGAGAGTTGCTCTGTGTGGTACCAAGGCTCCTGATGCCAATGAAGATTAAATGATAATTGTGATTTCATTGTTGATTTTTCTTTGATACCACAAATACCCTTTGAGTTCCTGCTTTGATATTAATGAGGAAAGCTCAATCTTGGGGAAAGGTTTCCTAGTGAAATTATAGTTTGCCAAAATTTCTTCCCCCAGGTTGTTTAATAGATACCTTTTGTCCCTATGAAAGTCCTTAAGAGATATTTCTTGTTTCATGTATTTTTGTATTGTTTTTCTAGAAGGGATGGCAGAAATGATAAATATGTTTGGTGTGTCAGTATTTATTTCTTCTGACCTGCTGTCATATAAGGTACCCTTAGTCTTTGGTTTCCTACCAGTTTCCTTCCTCTTTTCACTGATGTCAATTTTGATTGCCAGTGACAACCTTGTTTTTTTGTTTGTACCACATCCTATGTCTTCATTCGTACCATTTCCTTTTTAATATTTATTTATTTATTCACTTTTGCCTGTGCTGGGTCTTTGTTGCTGCATGGGCTTTTTTCTTTTTTTTTTTTTAATTTGCATTTCTTTTTTTTTTTTTTTCTAATTTTATTTTATTTTTAAACTTTACACAATTGTATTAGTTTTGCCAAACATCAAAATGAATCTGCCACAGGTATACATGTGTTCCCCATCCTGAACCCTCCTCCCTCCTCCCTCCCCACACCATCCCTCTGGGTCGTCCCAGTGCTCTAGCCCCAAGCATCCTTGGGCTTTTTTCTAGTTGCGACGAGCAGGATATACTCTTTAGTTACAGTGCACAGGCTTTTCACTGCAGTGGTTTCTCTTGTTACGGAGCACAGACTCTAGGGCGTGTGGGTGCAGTAATTGCAATGCCAGGCTCTGGAGCACTGGCTCAATAGTTGTGGCACCAGGGCTTAGTTGCTCTGTGGCATGTGGGATCTTCCTGGACCAGGGATCGAACTGTGTCTCCTGCATTGGCAAACAGATTCTTTACCAGTGAGCCGCCAGGGAAGCCCCACACCATTTCTTGTCTCTAGAGTCCCTTCTCCACTCCTTTCCCTATAGTCCTCACCAGTTTTGGCTGCCAGGAGCAGATCAAATGGTTAACTTCTTCAGGAAGCCCCCCATGCCCTATCTCTAGGTTAAGCTAAGTGTTACCTTCTGGGCTCCCTTACTACCCCCTACATTTCTCTGTGATAATGCTCACTGCATTAATATTGGCATTATTCTAGGCTTGAGGTAATGGAATGGGGTCATTGAACTGTTGATGACAGCAGATACTAGAGCTCTTTACAGATCTTTGCTGTCAGTAGCATATAGCTGAGCTCCTCATTATCCCAGCCCCAACATCATTCTAAGAGTAGAAAAATTTGGGATTGTAGGGTTCCTATTTATATTGGTATTAGAGCTATAAATAAACTCACATAAGTATTTTCTGCTTTGTCAAAATTAAAGAAATTAATGTGGCTGGGGGCTGAGAGTTAACTGATGCTTATTAGCACCTAAATAATGTGCTAATTACAATATTTTATTTTGTGTAATCTTTGCAATAACTGTATGAAGGGTAGAGTTTTAGCTATTCTTTTTACAGATGGTAATCGATATTCAGAAGGGTTAAACAGTTTACTCATGGGTCATAGTGGTTGGATTAGGGTTTGAATCTAGGCTTGTTGAACTCCAAGTCTGTGCTCAAATCTATGGTCTTTTTTTTTTAAACTACAGATTGACTGACTCTATGAGTTATCTTTAAAAATATTTTTACTAAGGGCTTGAGTCTTTTTTAATGGATTTAACATTTAATTTATAGTTTTATTATTCTACGTAGGATATTCTGATTTGTTCTTTCTGTGTGTGTGTGTTCCTGGTTACTTAGAGATTAGAAGTTAATATTAAGTAAATGTTTTATATTCAATCTGGTGGTTTTTTCATTATATTTCAAAGGCTTATTGCAACTTTGTTCAGAATTCCTTTTACAATTTTCAGCTGCAGAGTTGAGGTATGAACTGTTTGTCTGGCTTTTGACAAAATTGAGAAGGAAGGGTTGGAGCCAGCTAAGAGAGGAAATTTAGTTGCCAGCTATCTGGAAAAAAAAAAAAAAAAAGGATGGAATTGTGTAGTTAAAAAAACCTAGGTATCAGTTTGAAGTAAATGGAGATTTGGGAATTGGCCACATTTTTAATGAGAAGAGCCTGATAGGTACCATGTTATTTTCATAAGTTCACCTACAAAGAAGGCTTTGATCTTTTGTAGCAAGTTCTAGACTTCAAGATGACCAGAAATTTTTTCCAAGTCTACTCATGGTTTGATTTGGAATAAATGAGTCATGTTGCCTTTCTTCAGAAGCTTTTATTTACTGTTCACAGAACCGCTATCTCTTAGTTTCTTATTGAGGTTTTGGGAAAATAAATGGTGCAGTTAAAAGCTTTTCGAGCTTTTCATTTATTTAGCAGACAGTTATCACATAAGACATTTCAGGTCCATGCTGTTTGATATGGTAGCCACTAGCCACATCTTGCCGTTGAGTATCTGAAATATGACTGGTCCAGACTGAGAAGTACCTCAACTGTAAAACACTTGATTTTGAAGACTCAGTATGAAAAAAAAGGTAAAATGTCTTGCTAATAATGTTTTAAATATTGATTAGATGCTAAAATGATAATGTTTCAAATACATTGAGTTAGATAAGATATAATATTTAAATTAATTTTACCTTGTTTTCCTTTAAGTTCTACCAGAAAATTTTAAATGACATCTGTATCTCTTGTGATAGTTCTATTTAACAGCATTCCTTTGATGCAGAGAGGTTCTATGTAGAAGCATCCTCTTTGATCCTGAGTGGCAGAGGGATGGACATGAAACTATCCTCAAGGGGCCCTTATATTGGCTGCACTATGGGGAAAGTATGTTGGTTTCCAAGTCAGGTGTGGACAGTCCAAGCTCTGTCCAGAGCCCTTTTACCTGACATGTTGTCTAGAATAGTACTAATTTCTACCTACAAAGGTTACTACTGTTCCAGACAAACTAAAGTCCAGGTGGAAGAAAGAAATTGATGTTGGGCAAATGGTTTACTTTTTAAAATAGGAATCTTGTTACAGAGGTAAGTCAGTAGTTAGATGTTTCTTTAGGAAGTAGAAGTTTACCTAAGAATTTGATGAAACCTGAGCACAAATGTCTATACTGTTACTGTATTTGGCTCCAAGCCATCTTACGAGAGCAATTCTGCTCTGGCAGATATCCATTTAAGAAAAAAAAAGTTATAAAAGGCCCCCAAATTAATCGAAGCAGTGTAGACTAATGTTTTGTCTACATAGGTTGTTATTTGAATTTTCCTTTAAAGGTTCATTTCCTTCAGAATTAAAGTTGACTCTAAACTCAACTCACGAATTCCTCTCTGGCAGCTTTTGGTTTTGGGTTCACTCCTAGGGCAGACGTGATTTATTTTCCTGTGCTTGTTATTAACCCAGAAATGTAATTTCAACTTGGGCTTGGAATCGTGCTTTGGGACACTAAGCAGAAGTGAACAATGGAAGTTAGGTGGACACGAGTCAAATAAAACCGACCACATTTTCTCTCGGCTCTCCTTTATGGCTTGATGAGCCCAAAGTGTTAGTTAAGATTCCCTTTGCTGTCAGTTGCTCCAACTTCAGGAAAAAATTTTTGGCATGAATCAGAAAGTATACATACTGCCAGAGATGGTGTCTGGGAATGGAGTCTTTTCATGGTATATTTTTATTTAAAAATCAGTGCTCCAAAGCTGTTCTCCAGAATAAGGCTTTTCTCCAAACTAGTTTTCTGTGTTTTTAATACTATAGAAATGGAGCTTTTTGGTTGAGAGTGGAAACTAAGTATATTGGGGACTGCAGACATTTTTTTCATTTATATTCTGCATGGAGGAATGGAAAAATGCATCTCCCATTACAATTTATCTGCTGTCAACTTGATTGTGGGGACTTGAAATTAAGCCTGGTTTTTGGAATCTGCTTCTCCTCCCAATTTCAGTGTGCTATCAGTTGGGCAGACTGCCAAGAGTGCTAACCTGAAGCACTTTCATCCCAGAGGTCTCAGAGCTGATTAATAGTCATGTTAGTGGGAACAGGGCTGAGTCGTTACTATGAGCCAACACAAAATGCAAGGGGTGAGACTGAGGGATCTTTTCTGTCTTCATGTCCATGACTCATTGTCTGACTTTTGCTCGATCCCAGAAAAAATCCAGTTTTTACTTCATGACTTTTCAAGCCCTTGGTTGTAAGGTAGCTTCAATAACAGATATTTGTTGAATAACTAACAGTTATATCCAATACACTATGCTAGATGCCATAAGAGACACAAAGAAGAAATAAATCAATTCCTCTCTTTGATAAATGGTCACATTCACTAGGAAAAAATAAGAAAGTCTACACATAGCCACAATAGAAGTTAATAAGTAGGAGTGATCATGAGTTTGAAAGAAGCATGGATAGGATTTGTGGACCATCTAAGTACTTGGTTGGGTTAGGGGGAAGATTGAGAAGAGCTAATATCTATTTTTAAATGTGAGTAATGGGAGAATATGGAGACTTTTGACAGAGATAAGGAAATAGGCTACATTTTCTTAGGATGATGATGAGTTTGAAGTGAGTTTTCCAAGTGAAAATGTTCATCAGTAAGACCTAGGCAATCAAAATAGAGGTAGGGGTTAGAGATTCAGATTTTGAGTCTTATTTTTGGTTGCCTGGGAAGTCTGTAAGGAAGGTGTGTGGGCTGAGAAGGCCAGAGGGTTTGGACCTGTTTGGATCTTAATTCTACACTTCAGAAGTGAGGAAAAGGATCTAAAGAAGGAAGGTGAGAGAAGGGAGGACTGAGAGTTCAGAAGAAGCTCTGCCATTACAGCATCACTGAGTCAGGAGTGCATTTTAAGACTGTGCCTTTGACTCAAAACTAATACAATTATGTAAAGTTTAAAAATAAAATAAAATAAAAAAGACTGTGCCTTTGACTCAACTCGATGTGCCTCTGTTACAGCACCTGCAATATTATACTGATCTTACTTGTTTATATACTTACCCCACATAATACACTCTTAGCCTCTAGAGAATTAGGAACCTGTCTTACTTATTTTGGCATTTCCAAGACCAATTTTAACAAATGTTGATAATTGAAAGAATGGCAACCAGGGGACTCAAATATTAATGTTAATTGCAGAGAGTTAGTCAGAATTTTTGAAGTCTTTAGAAATCTTCTAAAATGGAGTTTCTCTGTAAAGGAGAGAAGAAAGCCAGATTGCAAGAGGTTAGAGAGAAACATGGGTGTTGAGGGAGGAGTAAAGGGAGAAGTAGAATAGATCACTTATTCAAGGTTTTGTAGAGGTAAAAAAGGGGAGGGGGAGGGAGGAAGAGTGAGAGGAGTACTGGGCAGTAGCTTCAGGGGACAGAAACTTCATTCATGTGACCAAGCCTAGAACCTTGGCTAGACTAAGAATTAAGGCAGCTAGCCAGGGGTTGGTTAATGAAGTGGGTTATTTAGGAGTGCTTTACTCTTTCCAGGGCTTTCCTAGTGGCTCAGACAGTAAAGAATCCACTTGCAATGCAGGAGACGCTGGGTTCAATCCCTGGGTCAGGAAAAGCCCATGGAGAAGGGGATGGCTACCCACTCCAGTATTCCTGCCTGGAGAATCCCACTGACAGAGGAGCCTGGTGGGCTACAGTCCATGGGGTCACAAAGAGTCAGACACGACCGAGGAACTAACACTTTCACTTTTCATTTTACTCTTTCAAGTTTTAGTGGGAAAGATTAGGTGAACTGATTGTTGGGAATGGGAAAGAAGGGTGATTGAAAGTTATAGTCAGAGAGTGGGAGTACCGATTTGGGATCTTGGAGTTGGAACAATGAGTATCTTCTAATGAGATCCAGAGCATGAGTCTGTTTGTGATAATGAGTAGATGTAGGTCTGTAGAGTTGAGGAAAGTGAGAACTCTTGGCTTTGGTGACCTTATTGGTCCTCAACCCAGATGTTGATTTCATGGGAGATGGGAGAGCAAAGAATGAGAAGATAAACCATGTGTTTAAGTAATTCAAGGAAGTAGAAATTAGTCCATGAAGACAGTAGAGGTGAAATGATTTAAATTATATATCATGTTTACTCAGTTGCTTCAGTCTTGTGACCCTATGGACTGTAGCCTACCAGGCTTCTCTGTCCGTGGGTTCTCCAGGAAGAATACTGGAATAGGATGCCATGCCCTCTTCCAGGGGATCTTCCCAACCCAGGGATTGAACTCACGATGCATGTTCTACATCCCTTGCATTGCAGATGGATTCTTTACCCACTGAGCTACCTGGGAAGCCCATATAATGTTTAGTGCTTTTTAGATTTTAAAAGGTATACATGTTTAGAATAATTTGGATTTGAATCTATTTTTCTGCTTTTCTCTATCCAAAATGAAACTATATCCTCTTTTGTAAGGTAAGGAATGAGCATACTTTTACTTCTTTTAATCTCTTAACTCTCCAGATTTTGTTATAGGATCTGGGATTTTAAAACTTATAGTATTATTATTACTCAAACTTAAAGTCTTACTCATGTTCTTTAACATTAACTGTATTCATACTGTTTTAAAATTCAATTTATAAGACTTTAGACTTAGTTATATGTGTAATTTGTTCTGTGTTAACTAGTAGTGCACTTATATCACAGCCTTCTTACAGAGCTCATGAATATTTGAAAAATATTTTTTAACTTAGTTGCCTTCATACACAAATGGCATCATGTATAGATATTGAACTCTTGGGTCACAAATTATATTCTTATGAAGTTCCTAGACATTATTCCTTTGCTTCTTGTAGTGAGTATTATAGAGAAGTCCAATGTCTTTTATTCTCTGTCTCCCTCTCTCTCTCTCCTCCTCCTTTAAAATCAGAACTTTAACCAATATTGGTATAGGCATGTTTCCTGTCATTTTTTTCCTAGTCTTTTTTTGAGTTCTTTGGCTCTGCAAACTTAGGTTCAGTCTCATCTCAGAAAAGATTGTTTCTCATTTGTTTTTGTGTCTTTAGGAATACCTTTACAGTAGGTCTTCATTCTTCCCCAGAGCTAAAATCTTTTCTCTCGGTATTTTAATCTTTTTTCCTTTGCATTTCATAAGAGCTTCTTAAGCTTTTTTTTTTGGCAGAACTGATTTGTTTTTCTTCTTTGTCAGTTCTGTTGTTTTCAGTTGCCAATTCTGATTTGTATTTGAACTGCATTCTTATTTTCTGATAATATTTACTCATTCTGTCTAGGTCCTCTCTATTTCTGCCTTTCTCTCAGCCTGCCCCATTTTATCAGAGTATCTTAATTTCTTTTGAAAGATTGTAGAAACTGTACACATACACTGCATGTGTATAAAATTTTTGAGAATATAGAACCAATCCTTTCTATAATGTACTCGTTTCAGGAAGTGTGTATTTTTCACTTGTGTGCTTTTCATCTGCATTTCACGTGGTGTATCTACATCTTTTATATTGCACATGTTCTAATGAACACCAGGTGGTTGTTTGTTTGGCTTACTCATTCTGCTCATTAGTAATGCCTTGCCATAAATAGAGTAGTTCGATTCTCTTTGGAATCCCTGGTATAGTTAGTTTCTACTTCCAGGGAGGTGAGGGGCTCTTTCTGTATAAATTGTTAACAGCCCAGCAGCCCAAAGAGGTGGGAGAAAGCCAGAGTGTGTATTTTTCCTCCTAGCAGGAATACAGAAGCCTAGTACCATTTTTTTCTCTGGGTAGAGAAGCTTCTGTGCCAGGCGTCAGTTCTCCACACAGTGGCTAAGCCTGGTCACTCTTTGGTGCTGTTGCATCTGGAATTTGCTCCAAAAGCACCACAGACTTTTTTGATGCTATAGAGACCACAGGAGCCCTGGGACTCCTCAGTGCTTTAAACTGCTATTGACCTGGAATGGTGGGATGGAGTTCAGTCCATTCTTCCCACGGGAGCAAGGTGGGCTTTCTGACACAAATTGGATCATGTTATTTCTTTGCTTGAAATGATTCAGTGGGTCCCCCTTGTCTTTGGATACAGTTCCAAGGCTCTGCACATAACTACCTGTCCAACCTCATCTCCACTGATACGTGCTTTATAATTAAACCACGGTGGGTTTTTTCATTGCCTCAGGTGAGCCATATTTTACCTTCTATTCAAACTTGTACACATACATTTCCTTCTGCCTGAAGTACCCCCACACCATCCTCCTACATTCCTACACAAACTGGTTAACATGTAGAGTCTTTGTCTCTCTCTCTCTTTCAACAGTAATTTACAATTTATTCAGCTGTAATGTACTTATTCTGACTTTAAGGTGGTATCACATGGCATACTTTTGGGTCCATTCCAGAGATTCCTGAGGTCACTCTTGTATTTATCTCTGTCATTTTATAGATTTGTGCAGTCCCTGGCACTCGGGAGTTATCTGGGTTTGGAAGACATAGCATTGAACCAATGGATAAAAAAAGAACTTCAGAAACAGTTGAAGCAGGAGGACATTGTGATCTTAGAATATCAATACATATGCTGCTATTACTGTTAATATTTGGATGATAAATTCTTGTAAATGCAAACTTTAGGTGGTTTGAAGGTGGAATCTGTAGGAATATGAATTTTCAAAACACACACAAAAATACTGCCTTGATGCAGGCTGCCATTAGGCCATAATCTTGGCTTAATCATCCCCCACTTGAACTGCAGGACATAGGTCTTCTGTGCTCTCTTGCTCTGTGGTCCTAAGGCAACATGTGTGTATTACTGCACTTCTCACCCTCTATTATAATTATTTGATTGGTTGTAAAACCCTCTTTTGTCTGTATATTCTGGGTAGAATCCACAACTGCTTGTTTACCAGTTTGTATAGGTCAGGCCTGGCACATAATTTATACATATTTGTTGAATGAATGAATGGAGCATTAAATTTTCTCATTGTTCTGGCCCAACATCATATCTCCAAATTCAGGGCTATTACCGGGTCCTGGCAGGGTCTCTTCTTCCCTGAGATACGTTAGTATCTTTCTTCATCATGGACCAGGTTTGTGCCGTCTGTAAATATGGACTAATTTTGTATGAGAGGATTACATTTGACTATCATTGTAAGCACTCATCACAGTGTCTAGTACCTAGAAATAGCTGAATAAGTCTATTTTTACTATTTGAAGCCAGTAGCACCACTAGGAAATAAAAGAGTGGCTCTTTGCTTGTTTACCTTCATGCAGATGGAGGCAACTGGAAGAGGAGGGTTGCTTGCCTACTGGGATGTAGTCTTTAGGGAAACCTTAGGTTTCAATTGAAGAAGTAAGGTACTCCAACAATGTAGAGTCACCTCGAGATATAGTTGAAGGATTAAGGTCAAAAGGTCAGATAAATTTGGTGTGATATAAACGAGTTTAGCGGCTAAGGAAGAGAGTGGAATGAGAGAGATGTATATTGATGGGGGGATGTAGATAAGGGGATGATGAAAACTTTGACAGTATAAGTAGAATAGAGACACCCTGTTCTAGGAATAGGCGTCGAAAGATGACTATTGAGTTTAGAATGATCTGAGTGAGGGGGAAAAGAGCAAATAAAATTCGTTTAAACAAATATTTTGATTACTTCTCAAGAAATACTATTAGCAAGGCACTATGCTAAGGGCTAAGGGTTCACTGCTGAAGTAAATGGTACCACCCATTTCTCCATGGAACTTGGAGCATGTGTCTAGCATATGTTTAGTGAGGAACACAGGCATAAAGCATGTAATTATCTGTAAGATTTTGAACTGTAATGAATATCTGGTGGGAAAAGTAGAGGTTATTTGGAGAACATATTAACAGGCAGAACTATCTGAGTTTGGAGTCAGCATGTACTGTCTTTCAGCTGTGGACAGTGGGTATGAATTATTAGGGCATCATTGAGCCTAAAATGCTCCAGGTGCAGGGTCCTGGACAAAGACCCATAGTGGGAAAAGATTGTTATCATGTTTAGAAATGATGAAAATAAAAAGCCAGAGTATCCAACACTAGTCATATTTCAAGGGGAAAGACTGGAGTGATAGGCAGAAAATGTAGAAAAGATTTAGAATTTTATCCTAAGAGTAATGGCTTGCCTCAGAGGGTTTAAACAGGCAAATGGCACAATCCATGATCCATGGTGAGGTCAAGCTGGTGATTCTTTAGATACCGTATTGATCACGATGCAGGGAAACCAGGCTTTTGAGGAGTCTGGCAAAGATGATGGTGTCTAGGGTTAGCAGGAACATTCACTGAGACTCTTGCATTTATGTGCATGTGTATCTCCTATGCCTACTATACCTACAGGATCTTGTTAGACGCTTGTCACCCCAGCCTCTTAGGCACATCTGTGAGCTTGTACGTTAGTGCACGCACACAGTCTCTCATCAGGCAGACCCTGTAGGCTCCAGTGTTTGTACAAAATGTTTCACCCATCTTTAGCCCTGGGACGTTGAAGAACAGCCAAGCTTGTCCTCTGCCCTTTCACTTCAGGAGAGGAATGGAAAATCTGCTGTGTGTAGAGGAGAAGGTTTGTAGGACAGAGGTTAAAAGAATGCCCTGCTATGATAGGAAGAGATGAAACTCCACACCTCAGGAGCCTGGGCGACTGCTGGCTGGGAGGGTATATTGGAGACCAGACTCTCTTGATTTAACCGAAGAAGAGGAGGTAGAGGGTCAGGGCAAGGGTCAACCAAGCTCATTTTTTACATGTTGTTCATATGGTGACTGTTGCAAATGAGAACTGACCCTTAACAGGGCCACTGATGTGGTAAAAGTTTTTCCCACACACTTCACACTTGAGAGATGACTAGGAAGGGCCAGGGCTTCTTCCAGAAGTGCTAAGGCTCAGTGATCATTTCTTTTCTTTCCTTTCCGCCCTTCCTCCTCTTGTTTCCCAGTCACTTGTAACTCAAGTCAGATTGATGTTTTGTTTGTGGTGTCTTGAGAAAACCATAGTGAGCTGTTTGTATCCTCACGTGTTGCAGCTCATAAAATGGTGTCTTGTCTGGTGGTCCTCAGTTCACATGGCCAGAACTTGATGCTAGTGAGGCTCAGGTCAGTTTCCACTTCAGTACAGTCCTGTTGGGTTCACTCTATTTTCTGCCACACGTGCTGCTCATAGTCTTACTCATTCATCCTTTGCTTTTAAAACCATAGATGGCGGCAGTAAGAAAAGATCATTATGAAAGTGACCCCACTCCTACAAAATCAATATAGTGTACTCTTTTTTCTTGTTTTCCTTTTATAAAATAAATTTATTTTTTGATTGAAGTATAGTACATTTACAATTTTGTGTCAATTTCTGCTGTACAGCAAAGTGTTACAGTTGTACATATGTATACATTCTTTTCTAAATTCTTTCTCATTATGGTTTATCATAGGATAATTCAATATATTATATTCAATGCCCTGTATTATAGTAGAACCTTGTTTTTTATCCATCCTGTGTATAATAGTTTGCATCTGTTAACCTCAGACTCCCTCCCCCACCCGCCTTCCCTTTGCCAATCACGAGTCTGTTCTCTGTATCTGCGAGTCTGTTTCTGTTTTGTAGGTAGGTTGATTTGTGTCTTATTTGTAATTGAAGTGTAGTTGACCTACAATATCATTTTGGTTTCAGGTGTAGAGCACAGCAATTCAGTTATATATGTGTGTGTATATATATACATATACATACACACACATACACAGACACACATGTATATATTCTTCTTCAGATTCTCTTCCCGTATAGGTTATTACAAAATATTGAGTGCAGTTCTTTGTGCCATACAGTAGGTCCTTGACATCACTAATTATAGAGAAATGCAAGTCAGAACTATAGTGAGGTACCACTTCACACCAGTCAGAATAGCCATCATAAAAAGTCCACAAATAATAAATGCTGGGAGGGTATGGAGGAAAAGGAACCTCCTCCTGGTGGTTCAGATGGTAAAGCATCTGCCTACAATGCAGGAGACCCAGGTTCAATCCCTGGGTTGGGAAGATCCTCTGGAGAAGGAAATGGCAACCCACTCCAGTACTCTTGCCTGGAAAATCCTATGGACAGAGGAGCATTGTAGGCTACAGTCCATGGGGTCGCAAAGAGTCAGACACGACTGAGCGACCTCACTTCTTTCTTATACTGTTGGTAGGAATGTAAATTGGTACAGCAGCTGTGGAGAAGAGTATGGAGTTCCTTAAAGAACTGAAACTAGAGCTACCATATGATCCAGCAGTCCCACTCCTGGCCACATATTCAGAGAAAACCATAATTTGAAGAGATACATGCACCCCAGTGCTCATTGCAGTACTATTTACTATACCTAAGACATGGAAACAGGTTAAATGTCCATCAGCAGAGGAATGGATAAAGAAGATGTGGCACATATATACAATGGGCTATTACTCAGCCATAAGAAAGAAAGAAATAATGCCATTTGCAGCAACACAGGTGGACCTAGAGATTATCATAGTCAGTCAGACAGTTGTTGTTCAGTCGCTCAGTCGTGTCTGACTCTTTACGACCCCATGGACTGCAGCATGCCAGGCTTCCTTATCCCTCACCGTCTCCCGGAGCTTGCTCAAATTCATGTCCATTGAGTTGGTGATGCCATCCAACTATCTCATCCTCTGTTGGCCCCTTCTCCTCCTCCCCTCAATCTTTCCCAGCATCAGGGTCTTTTCCGGTTAAGTTGGCTTTTCACGTCAGGTGGCCAGAGAAAGACAAATATCATATATATCAATTATATGTAGAATCTAAAAAAGTGTGAATGAACTTATTTGTAGAACAGACATAGAAAACAGACTTATGGTTACCAAAGGGGAAAGGGGGATGTTGCTAAGTCACTTCAGTTGTGTCCGACCAGTTGTGTCCGACTCTATGCAACCCCATAGACGGCAGCCCACCAGGCTCCCCCATCCCTGGGATTCTCCAGGCAAGAACACTGGAGTGGGTTGCCATTTCTTTCTCCAGTGCATGAAAGTGAAAAGTGAAAGTGAAGTCACTCAGTCATGTCCGACTCTTTGGGACCTCATGGACTGCAGCCTACCAGGCTCCTCCACCCATGGGATTTTCCAGACAAGAGTACTGGAGTGGGGTGCCATTGCCTTCTCCAAAGGGGGATGGGCAGATATAAATTAGAAGGTTGGGATTAACATACACACACTCCTATATACAAAATAGCATGCTTGTTTTTCTAATGGTGGGTTAGTAGTATTGACTGTAGTTGAAGTACTGCTTAGATGTTATGCTCTTCCTGTGCATTTCTCAATCCTGTTCTTCCCTCATGATAGTTTTGAAGGCTAACTTAAAATGTGATCACACACCCCAGTGTTCCTTTTCAGCACTTGATTTCCACTTTTAAGTTTGTTTCTTTTTTTAAAAAGTTATTTATTTATTTATTTTTGACTGTGCTTGGTCTTTGTTGCCGCGCTGGCTTTTCTCTAGTTGCGTGTGCGGGCTTCTCATTGTCATGGCTTCTCTTGTTCCAGAGCACAGATTCTAGGGCACATGGGCTTCAGTAGTTGTGGCCGGTGGACTCAGTAGTTGCGGTTTCCAATCTCTAGAGCACGTGTTCAGTAGTTGCAGGGCACAGGCTTAGTTGCTGTACGGCACGTGGGATCCTCCCGGATCAGAGGTTGAACCTGTGTCTCCTACATTGGCAGGTGGATTCTTTACCACTGAGCCATCAGGGAAGCCCAAGTTTGTCTATTTCTAATTCTTTTTCTAACTAGCTGTGTAAACATGGATAAGTCACTATACCTCTCTGGTCCTAGTTTTGTTTGTAAAATGAGCACGTTAGATTGAATCTAAGGTCTGTTTCATCACTGACGCCAAGTGTCTGGTACAGTGGCTGATATATAAACTGAGGTGAATGACCAACAGAATTCATGCTCTCATGGAACTTTTAGTCTAACAGAGACTGTAAAATGTAAATGAATATAAAATTACACCATTTGATAAATGACAAGATGGACTGAATGGAGTAGATGCAGTGAAGGATAAAAAAGAGGAAATGTGAGCTTGAAGATCTACCTAAGTTATGAAGAAGGTCAAGGTGGTGGTGGTGGTTTAGGCACGAAGTCGTGTCTGACTCCTGCAACCGCATGGACTGTAGCCCGCTAGGCTTCTCTGTCCATGGGATTCTCCAGGCAAGGATACTGGATTGGGTTGCCATTTCCTTCTCCAAGGGATATTCCCAACCCAAGAATCGAACCCAGGTCTCCTGCATTGCAGGCAGATGATTTATCAACTGAGCTATGAGGGAAGGCTGAAAGTCAAGGTGTGAGATGTTAATCGGCCATATAAGTAAGAGGAAGAAGAATATTTAAGGTGGAGAGGACAGGCTATGCAGAGGCTCTGAGGTAGGAAAGAACTTGTTTAAGGAACCAACAGTAAGCCATGTGGCTAGAATAAAATATATGAAGGAAAGATAGAGACTTGAGATACATTTAGGAGGCAAAAGCTATCACCCAGAGAATTATCAGTATATACTAGTGGCGCTAACATAAAGAACCCACCTACCAATTCAGGAGACATAAGAGATGTGGGTTTAAGGGACACAGGTTCGATCTGGGTCAGGAATATCCCCTGGAGGAGGAAACAGTAACCCACCCCAGTATTCCTTGCCTGGAAAAATCCCATGGACAGAGGAGTCTGGTGGGCTACAGTCCATGAAGTCGCAAAGAGTTGGATATGACTGAGCGACTTAGCAGGCCAAGTGTTTAAGGTGTCAGCCTTCATACCAAGTTAGTCCAGGTTTATATGGCAGTAGAGAAAGTAGTTTCTAGAAACAAGTTATTCCCTTTCTAATAGGAGATGGTTAAAACCTAATAGCCCACTGCCTAATCCCAATGTTAGATACCAGTAACTTGCAATAACTGGCAGGTGAAGTTAGTAAGAGGGATAATTGATGCCCTCACAAACTTGCCCAACCGAGCCTTGTGCAACATATTTTGGGAGTTCACCGGCAAGGTTTGTGTGCTGGCACAGATGATGGTACATGCTGAGACTTGTTTGGATTGAAGGTGTAGTAGCTAGGTAGGGCATGGAAAGAACGCAGCTCTGTCTTTTCACCAGGGGCTTTTATATGCTAGGTAGCTAGCTCCTAACTTAGTGCTTTCTCCTTTTCTCCCAACTAACACAAAGCCATTTGCTTTTAGTTCATGCTATATTCTACTGGCAGACTAATGTTCATAGGCAGATTTGATCATGCCTTCCCTCACCAGTGAGCCTGCAATAATTCTCCTTTGTCATATCAAGTTCAAAATTCAGATAAGAATTCAGAGCCTCAAATGATCTCCAGCCTTTTCTTGTTTTAAACCCAACTCAAGAATATACTCCAGTCCCTTTGATATGTTCAAGATCTAACCCCACAAACCTGAGTGAACCTTCTTCCTCCAGCCCAGGCTGATGCTTTTTTGCCATGGAGTAGTGGAAAAGCTGAATGCACCCATCCTCTCTAGAATATCACCAAGAAACTTTACTGTTTCAGTATTTAGTGACTTTTTGTCTTTGTCAGTTTCTACCAACGGTCTTCTTTCCTTGACTCATGCTTCCATCCCTTTTAGGTGTCTTTAAGACCCGAGAATCAGGGACTTAGTCTGTAGGTCTTATTGATCAGACCCAGAGTTGGATAATTAACTCTGCTATAGTGGAAAGAACAGTAGTTTTAGAGTCAAACTGATCTGGGTTTGAATGACAGTGCCTCTGACTTACCAGTTTACGACTCTGGGCAGGGGTGGTAGGGTTGATGGTTACTTAACCTTTCTGAGCCTCATGTTTCTTATTTTTAGGCTCTGCATTGGTTTCCTCCTTTGTCAAGAGGGAGGTGGCATGAAAGAAGTGCAGTATGTTAGTAGACCTTCCATTGGGAATTTTGGAACAAGCAATTTTGTGGCACCCTGGTCACTGTTCTAACATTCCAAATGTAATAACTGGTTGCTGGAATTGGAATGAGGAAAAAATTCTGGCATAAATATGCCTGGGAGGGGTTTTGTTTTGTTCTGGAGAAATATGCCTGAACCTTAGAGGAAAATGATCCATTCTATGAAAGATTATGTATAAGCCAGGATTCTTTTGACTCTCCAGATTTGATTTCTCTAACAGGATCTGACACCAAACCCAAAATGCCTTAGGTATTTGACCTTCAAAAATCAATCTCATTGGAAAAATAGTCAACTGTACTCAAAAAATACATTTGACTTTTGGATAGTAATTTGAAGTCATAAGTTTTTCCAGTAATCCGATCATATGAGTCATGATTTTAATCCTCCCCTCCCCCATCCTGTCTCCTTCCCAATGCCTCTGTGTGCTTGGGAAGACTGAGATGCAGAGAGGTTGTTTTGATATGGTGAGATTCACACCTTAAGTCTTTGTCAAGGATTTTAGAGTCAGCAGCTCTAGTTCAAATCCCAGTCCTCCTGTACCCCCTGCCTCGTGATAGGTGAGTTATGTCACCTCTCTGGACACGTTTCCTCAATGAGACAGTGATCGCAACACCTCAAGCCCAATACGTGGTTCACAGTAAGCCATCAGTGACTCTTGATATCCTTTCCCAAGAGTACAAAATTTTTATTCCAAACATTATTTCGTTAACCTAGTCTGTCTCACTATAATATTTAAGTGGCTGGGTGTTACATAATTATATGAAATATATATGAGATTTAAAAAATACACAGTGTCTTGTACTCAGAATTGTCATGGAACCAATAAGAAAAACAACTTCCAAATTTCTCACAAGCAGCAAGTCAGTTAAGTTTGATGGTAGCATAGGCATTTTGAGTTAGCATTAGTGTAAGAGACAAGACTCTGAGGAATTCCCAGGTTGCAGAAACTCTTCACCTGCTTCTTGGTTATGTTTTCATTTCTATATCCCACCTGCATCTTAACAACACATCTGCCATTACTCTGAGGTAGCATTTCTGCCAGAAAAGTAAGGGAGCAAAGCTTTCTATACTGACATCATCTACCCTGGGGGAAATGATTGCTCCTTCACTTCCTCCCTCCCTCTGTACTAGTTAATGCTGTCAGATGCAACAGACAGATCCCCATCTCAAATTAGGAAAACCTGCTGGAAGGGACATCTCTCAGACTGGCTGTGCTCGTAAATAGGCTTAGAAACAGCCAGTCTTTGGGAACAGCTGGAGCTAGTAACTTGAATGTCCCCAGATTCTGTTTTTCTTTTCTGTGCACTTCCGATTCACTAGTATCACACCATATGTAGACTGGTCACGTTTTTCTTTTAGTCCATGTGGCAAAGGGTCCCTAGTCCAAAAGTTTGGAAGAGAGACACAGTGACATAGCTTGTATCATATGCCCATCCTGGATCAGGAAGATATGATCATGTAAATACGTGGTGGCTCCTTCAGGTATTATATGGATAAAGTGGAGTGAGAAGAGCAGCATGGAAGGAGGGGCCCTGAGCACAGAGTTCCGGAGTTGCCCACACACTGCCATCTTAGGCAGTGGGATCTTAGCTGGGAATACAAAAAATGCTCCTGAACTGAGTTTGCTTGCAGCCCAGTGATGGGAGATGGATGTACAATCAAAGTGCAATAGAATGATGTTGGTTCTGTAAAAATGGACGCATTGGTTAAATAGGAGTAAAGAATAGGTGGTCAGTTAGGTTGGCTCAGACACAGAAGCCCCTGCTGGCAATGCTGGCTGCACAGTTGGGCACTTTGCAGACTCTGAAAGTCCTTGAGCCAGCTGACTTCTTATCTGGGGACTAGGTATAGCCCTGGCGTTTTCTGAGTATGAATGCCCTGTGCTTTGTCGTTAAGAGGCTTCTGCATCAGAGTGCCTCTTTGAATTATCCAGTGAGTTTTTTACAAAGAAAGAATTAAGGATATCATGAGGGTTTTGTCATGTTCTGTTTTAGAGAATTCATATGATCTGAATATTCATTCCCTTTGGTAGCTTCTTAAACCTATTAAAAGACAACTTATTATAAGAAAGATTCATCAACTTGTTTTACAACTCAGGTAACCTGGCACTTGACTGCTGGTCAGTTACAAATCCCTTGCTTTTAAGTAGCTTATAAATAACTCCTGTTCCCCGTCATGGGGCCTGAGAGTGTTTGCCACAGCCCCTGCCCTTTGCTGCTGCGGTGGCCTGTGGTATATCCATTGGTGGTCTCATGTTTATCATCCTTTAGTTTGCTTCCTCAGGCAGAACAGACTGATCCTTTTCCATCTTCTGTTGAGTGAGGTAAACTTTCTACATCTTATTCCACTGCTCCGTCTTTGGCTCCAGTCTCTTCATCTTGGCTTTGTGTTTCTCATTTATATTTTACCAAGGCTTTTATTGTCCTTAACTGCTTGATTTTTCTCTCTGCCCTTTCTTGCTCTTGCATGTATTTTTTAATTAAACCTTCTATTTTGAGATAATTGTAGTTTTGCAGAAAGCTATAAGTATTAACAGAGAAATACTGTTTACCTTTAACCAAGTCTTCCCCAATGGTAACATCATCACCTTCCAAGACTACTATCTAATATCATAATCAGAATATTGACATTGATATAGTCAAGATACATAATGGTAGCCTTAACATTTTGATTTTTAAGGTTGCTTCTTGTCCTTACTCATCTCTTAGACCCTTCTCTCCTTGCTCTTCTCACATTCATTGTCCCGGGGATTTAACCAAATCTGATTTAAGGCTCTTACAAGACTCAATTTTCTCTCTGGTAGGCTGGCTAGACTTCATGCTGTCAGAGTTTCTAGGGATAGAACTTGCCTTCCCTAAATTATTTGCCTAGAATTTGGATGTCTCTAGGTGGCCTTAAAAGTCATGTGAGAACTGGGTTTCTGTGAGTTAATTTTGCCATAAGTTCACGCAGGTCACATGAGGGTGAAGAACATGTGGGGGTTGGTATGGTACTAATCCTCTGAGACTCAGAGCCCTAAACAAAGACACTTTTCCCCCCAAAGGACAGTTCTGCACAGAGGATGTGGATGAGTGCCTGCTGCAGCCCAATGCCTGTCAGAACGGGGGCACCTGTACCAACCGCAACGGGGGCTATGGCTGTGTATGTGTGAATGGCTGGAGTGGGGATGACTGCAGTGAGAATATCGATGACTGTGCCTTCGCCTCCTGCACCCCGGGCTCTACCTGCATCGATCGTGTGGCCTCCTTCTCTTGTATGTGCCCAGAAGGAAAGGCAGGTAAGGCTGGCAGAAGAACAGAGCTGGAAAGGGTGAAAGGGCTGGTGAGCATTCAGGACTTCTGCCTCCGTCTCTTTCATCCCTTTTGGGGTATGTCCTTTTAAGTTTCATCTTTTGGAACGTGGCACCCAAAGCTGTGCTTCTGGAAATGTAATTGGTAGCCAAAGTGCTGTGAAGTCAGTCTTCTTCCTTAGGACTTTTAGCTCTCAACTCCATGTACCTCAGTGTTTCATCCCCCCAGAATGAAAGTAACTCTTGCCTTGGAAACATCTATTACCTCCTTAAGATTTTAAGCTAAAAGACAGCTCAGAAATTAAGGTAAATTTCTCAGAAATTAAGACAAAATTACTCACAAACGGAGGTAGGCACTTAATTTTAAGAAGAAATAATCCATTTACTCAGAAAAGATTAGCAAGAAGGAAACAATGAAATGTATTCCAGCTCTCAATATTGCCCTGTAGGGGAAGGTTTTCACCAACTGCAAGTTAACATCGCTCTAGCCTCTGAGTTTAACAGTTCTGGGTCTAGGAATAGAGCAGTGAGAGGAGGAATGTTACAGAAGGAGATTGCTTAGCGATAGAACTTTGTGCCCAGCGGTTTTGAAATGTTCCTGTATCTATGCCTTTTCAAAAGCCCCACCTCCAGCTTTGTAGAAGAAGCCTTAGTCACCTCTTCTTAAGCTAATTGCAGACTGGAAAATCCAGTTCCCATGTGAACTATGCAGAACATGGGGCCTAGTCATGTCTTCAGAGTCCTGAGGGCACTTGAGCCAGGAATGTTGACACTATTAAAAAGCTGCCCAAGTATAGGCTGATGATGTTCAGCTGGTTTTTTTTTTTTTTTTCTTCTGAGGCTAATGAAATGCAGGTGGCCCCACGATCATCAGGTAGCATGATCTTGGGAAAGTGGGTTGCCAGTTAAAATATAGGATGTATGTAATATTTGGGACATAGAATAAATAATTATTCATTGTTTATCTGGAATTCAGATTGAACTGGGCAGCCTCCGTTTTTATGTGCTAGACATGACAGCCCAGTGGGGAGGATATCTCCCTTTTCCTGACTCCAGCATCTAACCATCTCGCAAATCCCTCACATTATCTACCCTTGAGGAAGGGTCCAGCTGAAGGCTCAGATTCAGAGTATAGAGAGAGGTGTCTACAGAAGCTTCTTGCTTTGCAGTTAGCTGTAGCATGTCCCTAAGGCAGGATCCCGCAAAGGGGAAATTGCCTCTAAATCTTCACATTGGATTCTGATGTGCCAGTCCTAAGGTGTTCAATCCTCTATGAAAGAGAAACTCATTCCCCAGGTAAGGGACATTTTCTCTTTCTTCTCCTTTCCCCACCCCTGTGACAGGTCTCTTATGTCATCTGGATGACGCGTGCATCAGCAACCCCTGCCACAAGGGGGCGCTGTGTGATACCAACCCTCTGAATGGACAGTATATTTGCACCTGCCCACAAGGCTACAAAGGGAGTGACTGTACAGAAGATGTGGATGAGTGTGCCATGGGTGAGTACACAGAACCTTTCCTATTCCTGTCAGTCGAGCTCAGCCGACATTTCACCTGAAGCACATTTCACTCTGCGTGCATATTTCATCCAAACCTCAGACCTGTTACATGCCCTGTTTACAACTGACCTTTCAGTGTAACCACATAGTCTATCCTGGGAATTCAAATATATAGAAGGTTTGTGCTTGACTCTTAACATGGATCCCTACCTTAGTGACTGTTTGGGCATAAGAACAGCAGAGACACACGAGAGTTGAGATTGCCCTCATTTGTCTTTCTTTCCCTATTTCCTTTCTTCCTTCTTCATTTAATTATTTATTTACTTTCTGATTGATTGATTTCTGATTGATTGATTGATTAGAATGATGTAAGAAATTGAGAATCAGATTATTAAAGGACTGGCCCTAATGCTACTAATCTGACCCACTTCTGTAGTCCACATTTGTGGAAGCTCCATCGAGTGCTTTGATCCTGGTTATGGGTGCTTGTGTCTTCCAGCCAACAGCAATCCTTGTGAGCATGCAGGAAAATGTGTGAACACAGATGGTGCCTTCCACTGTGAGTGTCTGAAGGGCTATGCAGGACCTCGTTGTGAGATGGACATCAATGAGTGCCACTCAGACCCCTGCAAGAATGATGCCACCTGTTTGGATAAGATTGGAGGCTTCACGTGTCTGTGCATGCCAGGTACATGGGCCGTCGGTGTGTGGGGTCTAGACCAGAGACCTTGCACTGCGCTTCTCTTAGGCAGAGCACTGAGTACAGCATGGCATTTCCGTAAGCTCTGTTGGAATTTAATCCCTAGCCACGGGACCCTTAGGGCTTCCCTGGTGGCTCAGTGGTAAAGAATCTGCCTGCAGTACAGGATCTGCTGGAGACATTGGTTTGATCCCTGGGTTGGAAAGATTCCCTGGAGGCAGGCATGGCAACCCACTCCAGTATTCTTGCCTGGAGAATCCCATGGACAGAGAAGCCTGATGGGTTATAATCCATTGGGTCGCAAAGAGTTGAACACAACTGAAGCGACTTAGCATGCACACATGCAAGGGGACCCTTAAGGACTAAGGCTCATGTTAAAATTCTTAGAACTATGGAAAACAGTCCCATCGTGTCAAAATCCAGATACTTGTGAGAGAAAAATTCAGAAGATTTTTAAAATGCAAGTATACTTTGATTTAATAAAGTATTTATCATAAAAATTCTTTAAATAGCAAGCTTTCCTTATCCCCTGATATATTACAAATAGCATACCATTCCATTTATAGAAAATAATATTACCATAATTGTATAGGAACTTGCTGTTTATCTCATGGTGAGATACACATGCTGTGTTATATCTTGGAACTCTTCTGCAGAGACCTCTGCTTGAATCCTTAGAGAGCACAGCTGAACTTTAGCTTAAAATGACAGCTGTCAGGGGCTGCTTGGCCTGATTACGGGTGCTAACCGCTCTAGCCTTGGCAGGCCCTCCTAACTTTGACTTACACCCCGAGTACAACAGCATCTCTGATTCATTCAGTTGGCCCTTAGGACTGGGGACCCTGTGGGCCTGGCACTGTCCCGAAAGCAGTGCCTGGACTGATCAGAGAATGTAGTTCAGTCTTTGTTGGCGTGCTAGGTCTTACCAAGGTCTTTGGAGGTAACCTCTTCTCCGTCTCCACAGTGACATGGATATCCCAGAATATGCCCGTGTCTGACTGATGCTCACAGTGACTGTTTTCAATCACGGCATAGTCCTCTTTCCCTCTGCAGAAAAGTTCATACTCATAGAGGATGTAGTCATCTTTATGAATTTGTGCTTTCTTGGCTAGAATATGCCTTTGTCTTTTTCTAAGCCACTTGTGTGGTCCATTTTGTTCAGGTTTCAAAGGTGTGCATTGTGAGTTGGAGATAAATGAATGTCAGAGCAACCCTTGTGTGAACAATGGACAGTGTGTGGATAAAGTCAATCGCTTCCAGTGTCTGTGTCCGCCTGGTAAGTGCCCACCACCTGCCCCTGTTTTCTTTGAAAGCACAAAGCCGACTGACCGCAGGGAAGAGAGGAGGGAGAGAATGTGTGTGGGCTCTACATGAGGAAGTCATTAAAGTGAGCGCTTTGGGATAGGAGTGTGTGTGTACAGAAGTGGGGGATTTGCTTCAGCTAGTGTATCTTCCAAATCCTCTGTGGCCAGAAGTCCAAGTCTGTTCTGAATGGCCCATGACCTCGCCGTCTGTGTGTACATTTCAGAAAGTTCATACCTCACGGAAGCCCTTAGTTTTAGATTATTCAGGATTTTATTTTTTCCTGTGAGTCATATTCTTGAAACCTTTCTCTGAGATGATTATTTTTAGACATTTCACCCATGGGTACATTAATAGCACAAGTCAGTTCTTTCCAAAGAATGCTGTGTCTCTCCTTTTGCCCCCCTCAGCCATTGTGGAAGACATGCTGAATTTTCTGCCTTAGGCTATAGCCTCTCTTGTTGTTTCTTCAGAGAGAAGGTCCCAGTTCCTGTGCAGCTACATTCACTTCTTAGGGGGTTCTGCCTGTATGCATTCAGTTCCTATTTTAAGTTGAAGTGAAATCTATACTGGGAAGAAAAAGAGGTGAGAGAGACACCCTGGTGCCTCTGATGCCCTGAGCCTCACCCGTTATCCCAGGTACCTGTTCAGGAGAATAATTCTCCATGTGCTGATCCAGGGATATAAACCCTGCCAGTAACAGCCCAGTTCTTCTTGGGCATCATTCTGATAGTAAGGAAAACATAAGATAATCCTTTGACTTGTGTCATCATGTGCCCTTTGAAGGATTCACGGGACCAGTTTGCCAGATTGATATTGACGACTGTTCTAGTACTCCGTGTCTGAATGGGGCAAAGTGTATAGATCACCCGAATGGCTATGAGTGCCAGTGTGCCACAGGTAAGCATTTTTCACTTCTTATTCCCCTGGTAGGTCCAGCTGCACTAAATAGGAGACTGTCCTCTTCTCGTTGCCCTGCCAGGCCAGTCTACTAATGGGGTGCTCTGTGTTTAGAAGGGGCTTCTTCCAGCCTCTTTCTTGCTCCTCTCATTGTTTCCTTCTACAACGCCTGCTTCCTTCACCACAATGATGGCCTGGCCTGGACATTTCCATTTGGTGTCTCCGTCTTTCTAGGGCAGGTTTTGGCAATGGTGAATTTCCAGCTGGCTTGCCTTATTCCTCTGGAAAAGGGAAGAATTCCAGCTGAAAACTATTTGTCATTGGGGCTTCTCAGCAAGAGGCCTGTCTCTGTTTTTTGAGGCAAGGGATCGAGCAAAGGCTCAGAAATGCAGTGGTGGGCAAGTGCAGAGATTTTCTGCATAAATACGATTGATGCTTTGAGAGTCAAATGTGTATCTGCACAGGGGAGACAGCTCTATTTGGGAAAGTTTGGGTCCTCTTTCCTGACTCCTGCTACTAGAATCAAAAAGAGTGTTTACAAATATTCTGCATTTCTGATCTGTGGCGACATTTCTAATTTGGGAGTGGATTTGAATAAGCCAGACAGTTCTTGTTACACATTTGCTTCTGCACAGACCATTATTGTGTAGAGAAGGACTAGAAATTATTAGAAAATATAATTTCCCAGTTTCTTTTTTATCTGACTGTTTAAGAGAAGTTATAAATATAATTCAGGACATTTTTTCTTATTTTAAAAAATGGATTCTTAAAAGATTTTAAGCATCATGTGCATGACTTTTTTTGTGATCACAGAAAAGCAAACTAAGTCATAAAAATAAACAGAGAATTACTATTTCGATAGTATTAGAATATTACCACTTATTGGGCCTTCTCAGAGTAGACCCTGTCAGATGATCCACTCAGCTTCCTTTTCTTTTCACAAACTCTGGTCTCTGTTGGAAAAGTTTCAGGTTTGGTCTTCTTCTGGCTAGATTATGCTTATGGAGTATAACCTTCACTGGAGAGACTTTAAACTTTGAACTCATGTTTAAAAGGGAGGAGAGTCCT
Organism: Bos indicus x Bos taurus; assembly: GCF_003369695.1. NCBI lineage: Eukaryota > Metazoa > Chordata > Mammalia > Artiodactyla > Bovidae > Bos > Bos indicus x Bos taurus. Next base: position 23,476,050 of record NC_040078.1, read on the forward strand.
TCCAAAGTCTCTTAAAAAGATTTAAGGTTGGATAAAGGAACTCTTATTTGCCCCTTTTAACTGTCTTAACTTGGGCATTTATTTAACAAGTATTGGTTAAAAACTTACTATATTTGCATAGATTCTTGGGAGGTTGGGAGAAATAAGGAAAAGTTCTCTGTCCTCTCAGGTCAGAATTGGAAAGATGAGGTATGTGAAGTCATTAATTTAGTACCTATATATGCAGACTGGTTTGGGAGAAGAGGCATATAGAGATAAATATATTAAGGAAAATTATAAAGAGCTATTCCCCACTGAAGTCCAATATGCAATTAAGATGCAGTTAAAAGGTCTCTGCAGTGAAATTATTGATCGTTTAGGAAAAGCTATTTGAATTCTACAGATCTGACTTGAACAACTTCATTGTAAACAAAACTCTCTAGGCTTGCCTTATACATAGTGCAGATAGTCAGTTCCAATTGCTTATGGCCCAGAGTATGAATTGTTTAAGATATGGGATGTGTAGGATTAAGAGGATGCTGGAGCTGCATGTATGCTCAGGTGTGGAATGTGCGCCTTGGGTTTTAAGTCTCTTGGGTACAATTCCTTCTAAGGATTCACTGGTGTGTTGTGTGAGGAGAACATTGACAACTGTGACCCTGATCCTTGCCACCACGGCCAGTGTCAGGATGGCATTGATTCCTACACCTGCATTTGCAATCCGGGCTACATGGGCGCCATCTGCAGTGACCAGATAGACGAATGCTACAGCAGCCCTTGCCTGAATGAGGGTCGCTGCATCGACCTGGTGAATGGTTACCAGTGCAACTGCCAGCCAGGCACGTCAGGTAAGCCCACTCTTCACTGCCTTTGGAGTTTTCATTGTTTCTCTAAAACAGTTTATACGGATCTCTCAGACTTTCTCAGCACATGCTTTGGTACCAAAAATATAGTCTTGATTCTGAGAAGCACAGCCAGAAACATCTCAGGGGCAGATAGCTCTAGCCAGTAGGGAAGTCAGAGACAATAGCTTCGCAAAGGTGATGATTCTGTGTATGTGTTTTTCATCAAAAGGAGGCATACCACTTCAAAAAATTGAAATTATTATTGAAAATTGAAACCCTTCTTACTTTTGTGGCTGGATTGGATTGTCTTTTTTTAACTTCCACCTTACTCAGATTAATGAAGTTGGTCCTTCCCTCTCCATCCCTCCCATTCTTCCAGTAGTTTTTCCTCCCTTTTGGAGTCCAGTATTTTTAATGGAGAAGGAAATGGCAACCCATTCCAGTATTCTTGCCTGGAGAATTCCATGGACAGAGCAGCCTGGCAGGCTGTAGTCCATGGAGTCACAAGAGTCGGACATGACTGAGCAACTAACACACTATCTTTAACGGGTCATCTTTCTTCTGCTGTTTTTCTCTGCTGGGCTTTGGGCATTTGGGGGACTCAGAGGGAGAGGAGAGACGATGCAACATGTCTGGGTTATTGTCAATTAGAATACAGAGCTGTCGTCTCCCATCCAGTTCATGGCTGTTTCCTGCCTCCAGTTGAATGACGGCTTGTTAGTCGTGAGGGCATGCTACTCCTTCCTGGGGAAATGTTGAGCTGTTTTCTCAGGCAGCAGCATTTCACAGATTTCAGTGGATTCTGTTTTACTTATTTGAGGAATAATTATGGTCACAACTGTGGTTAATGGACAGAGAAGTTCTGTGTCTCAGATCAAAGGAAAATGTATTAGTGGAAGATTAACTAGTGTGTGCCTTTGTTAGAAGGGAACCTGCCAATACAAGGAGTGATTTATTGAGAACTCATTCTCCATTTAAGGAAAATGGCCTGTGTAGGGGGCAAAGGTGGGGGAGGCGGTTAGCTGCCCTCATTTTATTTTGTTATTTCCAAATCCATTTCTTCAAACTTGTCAAAGGCCCTGGTCTTCATCCAGGAACTCGTACATGCCAAGTTTGAAAACAAAGTCCTTTTTGAGTTGCTCAAGCATACGAAAAACATCCCATGCCTTCCCAGTTGAAAATGCCTTCCCCCTCCCCACGTTTAGATAACTCTCTAAAAGAGCTGAATAGATCTTTGTGAAACCTTCCAAAAGCAATTTGCTTCCGGGCTGGTCCCCAGACATGAGAAATTGCAGTACGAAAAGAAATTTGAGAGATTTACAAGCAATTGAATGGATGCCTTTAGAATGGTGGGGCTGTTTTAGGCTTTGCTATCGTTCCCATTATAAAAAATGTACTGGAAACCTGGGTGAGTGGTGGGCTGGCAAGCATTTTGTTTTCTTTGGGATTATATTATTATTCCAGGATGGATCAGGTGTGTTCCCTGGGGAGTACAGAGACGTCAAGGTGGAAGTAGCTGTCAGTGAGAAAGGCAGGCAGTAAATATCAGCGGTGTGCAGGCAGCATAGAGAAGGAAGGCACAGGTTCTCTCAGAAAACTGCCAGTTTCATTCCTGTGACTGTTCGGAGAATTCACACAAAGAGATGCAGACCACATAAAGAGATATTGGTCTGTAATGTTTGCAGAAGGACTTGGCATGTACAGGGAGCCTGGGCAAAAGGATTCACTCAATTAACCATTATGTATAGACTCTTGAGTTGCAATCTAAGAATCGACAACCCACTCATAATATAGTCTGAGTTGGTAGCTTGGGGTTTGGATGAGTATATGGATAGAAGGGACACTTTACAATCTGCAGGTTATAATTGTGGTTTCTCACTCACTAAGTACTTAAAGCGCAGTACACTACCCAGAATCACTACTAATGCCTTTTTTCACCTGTGATCTTAAGTAAGTTTGGGGGAAGTTTCAAGTTATAGAAACTGCAAAGAATCATCAGCAAACAACAAATACAAAACAGACAAGCAGAAGGAATTCTGTGAAAGCACACAGAAGCATCTTACAGATTCTAAGTGAGAATTGAATAATGAGGCTTTGGGGGGATTAGTGGGAAGTAGGGCCACATGCAGACCATAGGTCACCCAGTTCATGTTCCAGTGTTCCAGTGAGATAATTTCATTGGCCCAGCTCGAGCTGAGTGTCTGTTCCTGCTAGAATGCAACATGGGTTTAGGGGCAGAGTCCCATTAAACTGCATGGCTTCCTGGGGCCTGCCTTGGTCTGTTGTGGATTAATTGGGATTGTCAATCAAGGGCTAGACACATCTCCTAAAGGTATCCATTTGTAATTAAGGAATATTGAAACCTTTGCCTCATCTGTGGCTAGCAAGGCAGCATAGCTACATTAATCACAGTGACCGGTGTGGTGCAGTGAAGTGTATAGAATCCAGAGAGCTGGGTTCACATCCTAGCTGTGCTGATGTAATTGTACAAGTGCGTGATAAAATGGGTGTAACACAAATTGGTTTGGCACTGAAGTGAGAAAAACAAAGTTATATCAAGTAGGAAGCAGAGTATTTTGTTCACAATAATGACTTGATACATTTTCAATATAGTAATTATGAATAAATATTCACATAAAGTTTGAGTGAATAAATATTAGGCGTTTTGTTGTGGAAATTTCATTTGTTAGTTTATATCCTAATTATGAGGCTTCATTTTTAGACTTTTTAAACTGCCAAGATATTCTTTTATGATATCCAAATTCATCACTAAATTCATGTTAAGTAATATAATAGTGAGTATTTTTACAGAGTAGTGGTAACAGTAGGGATTGGTTTATCTTTACTATTTAGTTACCTGTAACTTTCCTAGTGAAACTCTGCCATTCATCTGGGGAATACAGGAGGAAGGCAGCATACCCCAGGAGAAAGCTATGACTCCATAAGATTTGTCCTGAACTTTAGCCCTTAATAGTGACAGTCAGTATCAAGCTTATAGTGGTAGATACAAGTCCCAAAATTCTAATGAAAGCTTAAATTTTACCTCTGGAGCACAGTATTGTCATAGTTGTTTTCCTTGAAATGGCAGGCTTGTTTCTTTCACTTAACTGTTTGCTAAGTACTTAGGTCTGAATAGTCCTGGTTCATCTGTCAGTTGCTCTTTCAATTAAAATGGGATTCTGTGAAAAAAGTTTCAGTTTCAGTTCAGTACTCAGTCACACAACTGCTTTTCCTGGAGACTGCTCTGTAATTTGGCATGCCACAGAATAGCTTTATGTGTATTTTCTGTTTCATCACGCAAAACAATAGAGGTATACTCAAGGATCAAGGTATAATCAAATCATAAAGTTAATAATTTTGGCAGCTTCATCAAAGTCATTCTTAAGTGAAACTATCTTTTTTGTATTGTTTTAACTGAGTACATGGAGGTGAAGAATAAAAACACTAGTACAGTACAGTTTGGCACTTTCTGGATTCCTGCTAAGATGCCAGCAGGCATACCTCCATTGCTCTTCATTTTTTCAGTAAGATATTTATTGTAATCTAAAGCCATAGCTTTATCATCAAAATGGAAATATGGGAACTGGGTAATAATTTGGTTGGGTACAGTCTGATATTCTAAAGCAATCATGTCCATGGAGATCAATTAATAAGACCTACATAAGCAGTTAATGTTTTAAATTCAAAGATCCAAAACCAGGACTTCGGTCTTCCAAAACCAACTCCTCTTCCTCATTCACAACATCTGTCAAGAGCATTATATTTTCCTAGATATCCAGGTGTGGTAACTCTGAATTTCCATGACTTCTCCCTTATTCTCTTCATTGACTCAGTTTCCAAGTGATAAGGACTATAACTCTTATGACCTCTCACATTCATCCTTTTGCTTTCGTTCCTACTGGCATGTCCTTGGCCTTGGGCACCGCTTCTTTAAACCAACTCCGTGTCATGGCCTGCCCAGTGTTCTTCTCACATTAATCCATCCCATACCCTTCCCGTTGACCTTTCATGCCACTCCAAATCGTTGGCTTGCTCACCGGGGCCCCTTCAGTGGGTCCTTCATTTACGATTCTCATCTCACCATTTGCCCATGTGTCCCACCGCTGGGGTTAAACAGATCAAAGTACAGCTCTTACTGTGCCTCCTGCTGGCTGTCAGCTGCCTTGCAGATGTCTTCACTGCTGAGCTACACTTTTTTTTTTTTTTAATCTTCAATGTTTCTAAAGTTAGGAAGCACCTTATATTCAAGGTCATAGAAAACTGTCAGCCTCAGAATTAAGGCAGAAGTGATGACAGGCTCCTTGCTGCCTGTCACTGAGAATTGTTCAGTGTGTAAAAGGGATCAGTTCAACTAATTGTCATTGCAGCTGTATATTAACTTTGGATCCCTAATTTGTACTTAAAATGAGGCAACATATGCTACAAGCTGCTCTGGATACTTGAGGCAAAAGAGATAAAAAATCTCTGCCTTGATGGAGCATACATCATGAAGAACTGTTGCCAGGTTCTGAAGACTCTGTCACAGGGTCTGGTGGACTTTTTTTTTTAAATCAGTGAATTTATTTTAATTGCCTCCATTGCTTTTGTAACATAGTGCTAATGCCAACACAATAAAAAAGACAAATAGTGGCTTAGTGTGATTATTACAATCATTTGACCTCATGATACCTTTGACAAGGTCTGGAGGACTGAACTTTCAGAAATGCTACTTTCCTGTATTCAAGGTTGGCTAGATACTCATTAGATTTCCTAACACCCAGCATCACAAACAAAGATCATTGGTATTCCTGTGCTAATATTGCACGGTTTCTCTTTGCTTTCATCTTTGCAGGTGTTAATTGTGAAATCAATTTTGATGACTGTGCAAGTAACCCGTGTGTCCATGGAGTCTGTATGGATGGCGTTAATCGTTACAGCTGTGTCTGCTCACCAGGATTCACAGGTAATGCTCCTTTTTGTTGGGACCTTTTTTCTATTTGTTTTTTCAAGTCAGTTGCTGAAAATATCAGAGGCAACTGTGTTATATACTCATGACCCATAAATATAAGGTGTTTTAGTCTTGCCTTTATTTTAATACTGTTGAAGGACCTTCCTTCTTCAGCCCCCTCACTTTGGGAAAAGGGCATCTAAAGGTTAGTTACTTTCAAATATATCTGACTTATTTGTCTCTTGGAAGGTTAGAAGGTTGTTTCTGTGCTTCTCTGGCCCAGTTTTCTACTTACAGGCCTTCCTTGAACTGTAACATGAAACTTCTCATTAGTTAGGGTTTTTAAGCCATGTGTTTATAGCTACTTAAAAAAGAGTTTCTTTTCAGACCATGAGTTTCCATCACTGTGCTTAAGTTATATAGCTTTCAAATTTTTCTATACTTAGTAGTGAATGCCTTCTATAAAGGCATGGCCAAGGTAAAATTCTATGAACACCTTATATGATTTTTTCTGAGTCCTTCCTCTTATAAGTACTTAAGTAAAGTCAAAACTTAGCAAAGCAACCTATTTTTGGCTAGCATAGTGGGTTTTATTTTCTCTCCAGGAGGGAGAAAGTAAGTGACTAAAATAAAATTGGTTATAATTCTTCTTAAATTCTTAATTAAACCCCCCAGCTAGAACATTTATATACGCAGCATGTGTGCACACACACAAACTCACATGCGTCTTTTCTCTTATCTTTTTTCTTGCTAATAAGATTACCTTTACCTTTTACCTTCCTGATCAAAAAGTACTAGGAGCTACTGAGGAAATATGGAGCCTCTTTCTGATACATCTGTTTGTCAAAGGCACCATCAGAGGGCGTGTCATGTGCCAATCCCATTCCTTCTAGACAATGCCACACACAATAAGGCACTTACATAATGATGTTACCATTTCATAAATAACATGTGGTCCTTTACAACCAATGTGAGAAACTTCCCACAGAGCTTTTTAAACTATGATGTCAAAAAGCCAAGAGATGCCTCTTTCTTGCTGGGAACTTACCTCTCTCTGTATTTCACAATCCTTTGCACTGCTTGGTGTGATTGTGGACATGAGACAGGAACGTTTGTGGCCTACGTGGTCACCATGATCTCTTTTCAGTGAAATATCACTCAGAAGACCAGGATGATGAGAGTTCTTGTGTCTAGTACCCAGCACTGCTGGTGTGGAGCCAGATGTACTTCTGTATCCTGAAATGTGTCTCTCCAACATTCAGTGACAGCCAACTGAATTTCTTTTAGACAGAATGGCATATGTACTTGTTTACATAGGTAGTAAGAAGAGAATAGCTTCCATTTATTCAGGCCCTGTTTTGAGGTAGGCATTAAATCAAGTGCCTAATCTCATTGTCACTACTATTATTATTTCTACAGTATTGATGAGAAACCCTGAATTCAGAGAGCTTAAGTAACAGTACCAGTGCACTAGGGCCAGCATTCCACCCCGGGGGTTTCTATTACAGAGTTCATACTCACTGCCACTTGACTGGACAGCGTAAGTAGGTGCCTGCTGTGGTTTCTTTTTAGATATGTAAGCCTTAGACTCGACTTAAACTTTTTGGAAATGTCAGTGAATCATATGCTCTCTCTTTTCAACATTTAGCAAATCAGGAAGGTCATGGAGGGAGGACATAGGCTAAAAATATTCTAAAATAAACTTAAGGTGTAGCATGAAACTGCATAACCAAGGAATGGAATGTTTTGGTTACTGGGTGGTACCCTGTTCTTGGAACTGTTTTCTACGTCTATTTTTTCTATTTGTTTTTTCAAGTCAGTTGCTGAAAATATCAGAGGCAACTGCGTTATATACTCATGACCCATAAATATAAGGTGTTTTAGTCTTGCCTTTATTTTAATACTGTTAACTTTTTATTACAATTTTAATAACAGCTTGAACAGATTTAAGGGAATTTTTTTTTTCAGACAAAATTCTCTGTTCTCCGCAGACCACTTTATATTTACTGATTGAATAGGAAGTAAGAAATCATGTGGCACTTCAGTAGACCATTTTTCAGTTGTATAAACTACTTTTTCAGTTTCACATTCATGTTCATTATTTTGCTAACTTCTTAGAATGATCCATAAAAGTAGATAGGTTGTAAATGAAACCAAAAGCACAAGTAACAAAAACTAAAATGAACTTCTGGGGGGCAAAAAACAATATGTTGAAAAGCTAACCTACAGAGATGGATAAAAATATATGCAAACAATGTGTCTAACAAAAAGTTAATATCCAAAATATATAAAGAATCATACAACTCAATAGTAAAGAAGCAAATAATTCAATTAAAAATTGGACAAATAACAAGAAAAAAATTCAGTATAGTGACAGATGTTAACTAGACTTATTGTAGTGATCATTTTTCAATATATACAAATATCACATCATTATGTTGTACACCTGAAACTAATAATGTTATATGTCAATTATACAACCCACTCCAGTATTCTTGCCTTGAGAATTCCATGGACAGAGGAGCCTGGCAGCCTACAGTCCATGGGGTCACAAAGAGTCGGACATGACTGAGTGACTAACACTTTAAAAATGAAAACACATTAGGAGTAGGGAAACCCAATTTTAGAAAATATTACTGGAAAATTCCCAATAATTTCCAGATATAAAATACTGGTAATGTTCACTCTAATTCTCAGAGCTACATGATTTAACCACATTCTGATTATATTTTTTAGGCTGTAAATCATTATTTATATTTTGAAATCCAGTATTGACTGAAACAGGTAAAGTTTTAAAAGCTTTACAATCTACCAAACCCTAGTGACTTTCAAATAGCATTTGAAAGGCTATAATGGTGATGAGTAGCTACCAATATAGCTAATCCTCATCACAGTATCATTATGCAGCTGTATAAAATCACCAAATTCAATTAAAAAAAATGGATTTGAGGTTTACAATCTCGTCTTTCTTTCAGTCTCTTACAGGATTTTCTAATCAGGAGTAAAGTGAATAAATATTTATAGATTATAAATTTGTAAATGTTGAACACGCAGTTGTTTTTGGTTCTCCAGCCATTAGTGAAGGCATACTGCTAAGCACAGAGGAGCACTGGGTTATGGGAAAAGTGGTAGACAATGAGGTCATGGCTTTAAAAGGATTTAAGGTATGATCAGGAACCCAGACTGCATACATCAGAAAATGACTAAAGACTAGGGAAGTAGGTAAAAGCAAGGTATACACATTCAAAGAAGTATAAGCGATGAAGGAAAACAAATGTTTAGAATCAGGGGGAAAATGGGCAAAGGACATTCTTTTTCCAAAGAAGACATACAGATGGCCAACAGGTACAGGAAAAGATGCTCAGCATCACTGATCACTGGGAAAATGGAAATCAAAACCACAGTGAAATATCACGTCACACCTGAAAGATTGGTTGTTATTAAAAAGATAAGAGATAACAAGTGTTTGTGAGGGTATGGGAAAAGGGGAACTCTCAAGCACTGTTGATCTGAATGTAAAATGTTACAGTTATTATGGGAAAACAATATGGCAGTTGTCAAAAAATTAAAAATTGAACTACCCTAAGGTCTGGGAATTCTACACTTGTGTATCTAAAGGAATTGAAATCAATATTTCAAAGAGGTATTTGTATTTGCACACACCCATGTTCATAGCAGCAGTATTCACAATAGTCAAGATATCAACCAGAGTGTCCATCAAATGGATGAATGAGTAAAGGAGATACCTTTTATGTATACAATGGAATATTATTCAGCCATGAGAGAGAGGGAAATCCTGACATTTGTGACACCATGAATGGAACTTGAGGACATTAAGTGAGATAAATCAGACAGTGAAAGACAAATACTGTATGGTATCACTTAATGCATAATATTAAAAAGCCAAACTCATGAAAGCAGAGAGTAGAATGGTGTCTATCAGGGTCTAGGCTAGGAGGGTAGGGGATTGGGGAGATATTGTTTAAGGGTACAAATTTGCAACTACTAGATAAATAAGTTCTGATTGAATGCATAGCATAGTGATTATAGTCAGCAATACTGCATTATAAACTTTCAAATTGCTAAGAGAGTAGATCTTAATTGTTTTTACCACAAAAAGAAATGATGGTTATGGGACATGATAGAAGTGTTAACTAACTCTGTGGACATATCATATTGCAATATATAAAATATATCAAACCAACACATCATATACCTTAAACTTACACAATGTTACATGTCAATCATGTCTTAATTTAAAATTAACAAAAAAACTTAGGGAATTTTTATTATCCTCATTTAACAAATAAGGCAACTGAAAGAGCTTAATGTATCCATGGTCTTAGCTAGTGAGTCTCACTGTTAGGACTGTGAGTTCCCAGAAGGCAGGCGCCTCCTTAATTGTCTTTTTAGCCAGCATTTTCTTTTTTTTTTCTAATTTTATTTTATTTTTAAACTTTACATAATTGTATTAGTTTTGCCAAATATCAAAATGAATCCGCCACAGGTATACATGTGTTCCCCATTCTGAACCCTCCTCCCTCCTCCCTCCCCATACCATCCCTCTGGGTCGTCCCAGTGCACTAGCCCCAAGCATCCAGTATCGTGCATCGAACCTGGACTTAGCCAGCATTTTCTAAAACTGTGTAGCACTCAGGGAGCACTTAGAAAATATTGCTGAATGAATGACCAGCACTCACATGTGGAACCTCTGACATCCAACACTAGACTCTTGAGTCTGGACTATACCATGCTTTCATTCATTAAATACTAATTTGTCAGGCATCTATCTACACAATAAGAGACATTGGCTAATTTCTCATTCAATAGTTGCTGCTAAGCTGCTAAGTCACTTCAGTCGTGTCCAACTCTGTGCGACCCCGTAGACGGCAGCCCACCAGGCTCCCCTGTCCCTGGGATTCTCCAGGCAAGAACACTGGAGTGGGTTGCCATTTCCTTCTCCAGTGTATGAAAGTGAAAAGTGAAAGTGAAGTTGCTCAGTCGTGTCCGACTCTTAGGGACCCCATGGACTGCAGCCTACCAGGTTCCTCCGTCCATGGGATTTTCCAGGCAAGAGTACTGGAGTGGGGTGCCATTGCCTTCTCCTCATTCAGTAGTTACTGAGCCCAGTAAGGTACATAGCCTTGTGCTGGGAGTTCATGAAATACTGGGATTTCCGATGCTACTTAAAGGATGAGAATTTGCTAGTGAAGCAGCTGCAGTTCACCAGGTAGACTACACAAAGAGGCACTTAACCCTCTCAGCTAAAGATGACTTGAAGATTGATTCTGCTGAGAGCTTTAAAAGCAAATAAAGAAAATGTGAGAAGTATGACTTCTGAGAAGATTTTTCCCAAGAAAAGACAGAATTGAAAAAGCTTTTTCATCTCATTCTCCACTGGATTTCAGACAGAGGATAGCGCTGTAGTTGAAGACTTGTGGCTCTTATCTTGGTGCCAGTGGCAAACATCTAAAAAAAAAATCAGAAGTTGAAGCTAAGAAAGTAGTATTGTAGAATTGGTTATTAATAAAATACTTAAAGGGAAAATAGCAACTACTATCAGATTATGGGTTTTTTACCACACGAACTACCAATAATGGTTTAGAGAGCAGTAGAGAGTGAAAAAATGTTAATACCCATACTTTAAAAGGGTGTGTATCTATTTCATTTGGAATTTCCTGTTCTAATTGCAGGGTTACTCTTTCTTAAATAAAAATGCCTGGTTTTATATGAATCAGAAAATTGTATTCTTTGAAATTTGTAATTCCTTCATAGCAGTTACTTGTCACCACTCATTTACAGAATTATGGGTTATTTTAAAATTTTATATCATTTTGGAATATATAGTTAAATCTCATTTATTCAAAACTTAACAAAGCAAAACTCATAGGTAACTGGCATACTTTATTCCACTTTATAGCAGACATCTTTTCAAAGTGCAATCTTGGGTATGTTTTAGAGGAAGAACATATTCATTTCAGTTTCATATATTATGAACATTTACATTATAACTTGTGAAATAATAATTGTCTACCTCATAATTTCTCAAAATGTAGTATCTGAAACACCTACATTATTTAAAATGTAACTTTGGAGCTGTAAGGATCTTCTTTTAAAACAAGTACTTTTAGCAATCCTTGCACACTCAAATTTGAGAACCACTGGTCTATATTGAGAGACCCTGAATGCTTTTCTCAATGATCAGAGAACAATGAAATTATAGTTTTCTCTTCTTCCTGAGCCAGAAAATAGATTAATACAATTCTAAAAGTGAAAACAAATGGCTTTTCTTTTTAAGCAACTTAATCATTAGTAGGGATTCAATGGTAATCACTGAACATTCCTGTTAATTGAAATTTACCATATATAGAAATGTAAAAGATTGACTAAGTCTTACAAGAATGAGTGCAGTAAACCAGCTGACAACAGTGATAAGGAAAGCTTGAGAGTTCTGCGAACAGCAGCAAGAGGAGCAGCCAACTTTGATAGCATTTGATGTTCTCTTTTTGAATATTTGATGTAAAGTTTCCCCATTTCTAAACTGGAGTAAAGAAACACATGTCGAAACACTACAACACCGTTCCAGTGTTTTGTTAACTTTGTTAAATTATCAAAGTACACTGCTCTCTGCTCCTTCTTGCATGGCACTAAGTGCTATTGGATGTCTTCTTCCTTAAGTCTTGACATTTGGTGCCCACAGCATTTTATAGCCTTGGCAGGTAAAGGTATCTGCACAATAGATCTCATGGTCCTGGGTCTATTCCCTAAGCATTTTGGATTTGACAGAAACTGTCCCCCTTCTCTACAGGGCAGAGATGTAACATTGACATTGATGAGTGTGCCTCCAATCCCTGTCGCAAGGGTGCAACGTGCATCAATGATGTGAACGGTTTCCGCTGTATCTGCCCTGAGGGCCCCCACCATCCCAGCTGCTACTCACAGGTGAACGAGTGCCTGAGCAATCCCTGTGTCCATGGAAACTGTACTGGGGGCCTCACTGGGTGAGTAGCTGTTGTGTATTTATCATTTCTTATTGACCCGTGTCAAGCCAGTTGAGTTTTAGTACTGGCCATACCCTGTAGCAGTTAGTCAGTACTTGAACTGAGACTAGGCTGAAGAGGTCGGTGATCCACATCATAGTCTTCCAAGTCACCACTTCTACCCTGCCTCCCATGACTGAGTAGATGGAAAGTAAGGAGGAATGTTTCATTCCTCATGTGGGTAGTTAGCACATGCGAGGAGTCCAGGGTTATTTTCTGAGTCTTTAGCTGTTGTGCTTTTAGTACTAACTGCAAGATTGTGTTCTAAGGGCTATTCTGTTTGACTTCAGTTCAGTTCAGTTGCTCAGTCGTGTCCGACTCTTTGCGACCTCATGAATCGCAGCACGCCAGGCCTCCCTGTCCATCACCAACTACCAGAGTTCACTCAGACTCATGTCCATCGAGTCAGTGATGCCATCCAGCCATCTCATCCTCTGTCATCCCCTTCTTCTCCCACCCCCAATCCCTCCAGAATCAGGGTCTTTTCCAGTGAGTCAACTCTTCGCATCAGGTGGCCAAAGTACTGGAGTTTCAGCTTTAGCATCATTCCCTCCAAAGAAATCCCAGGGCTGATCTCCTTTAGAATGGACTGGTTGGATCTCCTTGCAGTCCAAGGGACTCTCAAGAGTCTTCTCCAACACCACAGTTCAAAAGCATCAATTCTTCGGCACTCAGCAACTTTCACATCCACACATGACCACTGGAAAAACCATAGCCTTGACAAGACGGACCTTAGTTGGCAAAGTAATGTCTCTGCTTTTCAATATGCTATCTGGGTTGGTCATAACTTTCCTTCCAAGGAGTAAGCATCTTTTAATTTCATGGCTGCAGTCACCATCTGCAGTGATTTTGGAGCCCAAAAAAATAAAGTCTGACACTGTTTCCACTGTTTCCCCATCTATTTCCCATGAGGTGATGGGACCAGATGCCATGATCTTCGTTTTCTGAATGTTGAGCTTTAAGCCAACTTTTTCACTCTCCTCTTTCACTTTTATCAAGAGGCTTTTTAGTTCCTCTTCACTTTCTGCCATAAGGGTGGTGTCATCTGCATATCTGAGGTTATTGATATTCTTAACCTCCTGCTTAAAGAAAACCCAACTCTGTTTCATAATGATACCAGTGGGTACCACTAAAGTAGAGCTGGTCTCAGCTAGCTAGAGTCTTGGCCCTGATGAAGTGTTCACAGTTGGCAAGCCCCTGAGAGTTGTGTAATGTGTTGGCAGGTAATTTTCTAGAATCACAGAGTATGACGTTTGGTTCCATGAGATAGTCCTGTGCTCTTGCTATGCTTGCCAGAGGATGGGACTTTGGCCAAGATTTAGCATTTGCCATGCTTACAACAGGTGAAAAATGAAGAGTACATTTAGAGGTAAATGGGAAATCAAGTGATTTCTAAGATGAATTAACTCAGTATTCCTGTTTCAGAGTATAGCAGACTTCAAAGCATCCCAACCCATTTACTTTTTTTAAAAAAGAATCACCAGACAGGGAGGCTGTTATCTCCTGATATCACATGCTAAGTGCTAATGGTGTTCAAATTGTGAACAATATGCATACATTTCAGATACCTTCATTTTTGTTCCATTTCTTGCTCAGTACACTTGGTGCTTTCTGGGAGCAGGGTTTCAGGTCAGAACAAACCATGTCTCAGAAGTCAGACATCCCAGGAGCTCTTTGGGGTCACTTAGAGTCTCTGATACTACCCTGCTTTCTGAGTATCTGTTTTACACCAGAAACAAGTGATCTAAGGTTTCTTTATGTTTATTTAGCAGAAAAGAAACTTCAGATTTATCAATGTCAGTGCGTCTTTCAGATTGTCCCAATTTGTTGTACCAACCACTCTTTACATATGTAAGCCCATTATACTTACTTAATTTTTCCAGCATTTTTGTAGGCCAGGAAGCTGTGTTTACTAAATACTCCAGATGGGCCCACATGATTCACAAGGTAACCCAAGTGTAGGTTTGAAGAGGAACAGAAATGAGATTAGCCCACCCAGGAGCTCCTTGATCCTTCATTTCTTCAGAATTTTGTATTTCAACTGTGACTTAATTGTACATTCATATCACAACTGTAACTTATTTCTGTCTTCTTTCAGATACAAGTGCCTCTGTGATGCAGGCTGGGTTGGCATCAACTGTGAAGTGGACAAAAATGAATGTCTTTCTAATCCATGCCAGAACGGGGGAACTTGTGACAATCTGGTGAATGGATACAGGTGCACTTGCAAGAAGGGCTTTAAAGGTGATGCAGAAGTGCATATTTTTATGTCCTTTTTATGCCTTTTTGTTGGTACATACAGCTTGACTCAATTCTTTCTTTCCCCTTTTCCTACTCATTCATATAGCAACCTTAATTTGAGCACTTATTAGTTATAGGGCAGTTGGAGAATAAAAACATAAGTAAATTTAAACATGGATTCTGTTTTCAGACTAGCAAAGAGGTGAGCTATTGAAACAGTACCATTTAAGGTAAGCAACTAGAGCTCCACTCATACAACTTTGGACATTCTGATTGAGTATTCTAATTGTAAGCTCCAGGGTAGGCTTGATTCTGTAATAATTCAAAAGAGATATTAGTAGAAGAATGAAAATCTTGTTTTACTATAATTGTAGCAATAATATCATGGGAGAATCCATGTATTTAAAACCTTTACAGCAAATTCTCTTAAACATTGAGATGTTCTTAGATGATACTTAGTCACCTATGGCCTTCTGGAAAAATGCATAGTAGTGAGTATTGTGTACAAGCACTTTTTGAGTTGTCTCTGTTAAATTTCTCCTGTCACTTTTTTCTTTAACCCTCGAGAGAGAAACCTGTGGGTAAATCATGCATATTTGTACTCCTTGACCCATATGGTCATTTGTTTCACAACTCAAAGTTGTGCCAGGCTACTGTGATAGGTCAGTATGTTTCGGTGTCACTTTATTTGATAACTTGACATTTTTCTAAGATCGTATTTTAGTCATTAACTTTTTGACATTCAGATATATAACATCTGTAAAGAAACTTAGAGATTTAAAAGCACTTTTATTCCTGTGTCTCTTTGAGACTTGCTGATTGACAAAATAAATATCAAAATAGTTCACAATCATATGTCTAGTGATTAACAGAGTACAGTTTGAACTCAGACCTCTATACTCTTAGACCATTATTTTCTTTTTGTACATGGCTATAGTTTCTCAGTCTTAAGACTCTGTGTCAGGCCCTATTGCAGGTATAAAGGTGGTGGCATTTGGTAATATCCTATCCCCATGAATGCTTCCTTACTTTTCTCTTTTTTCATAGTGGGAGTAGATTTTGTGTCTTGGATCAGGGAGAAGAGCTTTGTGACTTCAGAAAGCATCACCACATTGATGGTAGATACTGTGCATTTGAAAAAGTGGGCATAAATCAAGAAGCTTTGATTAACTGTTCAAATATTTTATCCCTCGATAATTTCTAGCCTATTTTTAAGCCCTGACCAGATACTTTGTATAGAAGCCTCCATTTAGATATAGCAGTAGCTTTTTTTTTTACCCTAGTGAACTTCTTGGTCCATTATAAAGAAATTAATTGTATTTGGACATTCATTAAACTTTCAAGCTATTAGAATATGTTGTTCTTCCATTCATTTTTTGATTAAGCAGTTTTACTGACTGACTGTATGTCAGGGACTTTACACTGAAATGAATGAGCAGGTATTTCGGTGGCCTGAAGAAATTAATGCAGTTTCTGAGGTGTTTAATGTTTACTGCTGAGAGCATTGCTTAGTAATTGAGATATTGAGGAGGCTAACAGAAAGTTTCACTGTCTTTGATTTCCCCCCCTTTTTGTGTGCAGGCTATAACTGCCAGGTGAATATTGATGAATGTGCTTCAAATCCATGTCTGAACCAAGGAACCTGCCTTGATGACGTAAGCGGTTATACTTGCCACTGTGTGCTGCCATACACAGGTGAGTCCTGGGGTCCAGCGGCCGGAAGGGATGCTCGGTCTTGTCTTGTCATTCCCAACCTCGGAGTCTCAGAGATGGGGTCTGTGGGGGCAGTGATGCTGCCCTGAGGAATCGCTCCCTGATCACCTTTCCTGCCCTCACTGTCTAGGTCGTCCACTCTGAGAAAACACTGTGGTGGGGATACTTGTTTGCCTTTATTTTTTAGAGTTTGAAAAAAATTGTTTAATTATACATGTCTTGAACTGATACATAGCTGATGGTTTAGTCATTATCTGAATGGACTATATGGCCTGTGCTCTTGGTCTTAGTTTTGCCAACACAACAGCTACCACTTATCGGTCATTTACTATATGCTAGACACTTTATATATTTTGGCGTATTTGCTCTAGTGCTCACGGTAATTCTATAGAGTAGAGGTTCCTATTCCTATCACCATTTTATACATGAGGAAGCTGAGGCAAAGAGAGGTTACTTGCTGAAGGTCACAGAGGTAAGTAGTAAATCTAGGATTTGTCCCTAAGTATTTGAATCCAAAGCTTGTCCTCTTAACTGTCATTCCTCTCCTCGCATTGATTGCCACTGCGTCCTCTGCAGAGAGGCACTGCCCTTGGATGGCGATCACACACAGAAGACATGGATGTGACTTCATTTCGTATCAGGTGACTTTGTTTCAGGTGGTGTTACAGGAGTGTGCTTGGACATTTCTTTGTATTCTCCTGCCTCATTACTGCCGTCTTGTGACTGGTTGTATTTGTGTGGCTCACTTGCCTCATGTCATTCATTTAATGGCTTTGCATGTTTCTCCAGTGCCTTGCATGCAGGCAGGAGCATGGCTGAGTTCTTACTCCCCTGGAGTCTTGCCTGTTGATAATAGCTGTTGCTAGTGACTCTAGGCTGTTTAGAGTGGCCAGATGCATGACTCTTTTACCTGAAAGACTTGATACTACATTGCTATCTTTGTCACCTCTTTAGAAGAAACATTCATGCAGACAAACTGCATTTAGCCATCCTGATTGAAAAAATCAAAGTTATTGGAGATCCATAGCTATCCCCAGACAGTCTAAATAACGTCATTCCATAGCAATAACAATCACGTTTTTTGAAACTGAGCAGATCATATCATTTACAATCATAAAGACTGAGAATTGATGGTAGTAGGGAGATATAAGCAGGTGTCATTATGCTTTGACACATTATAAGCTTATCTGAATGTGACTAAGGTACATAGCTCATTGGGAAAATATTTGCCTTCTTGCTATTCAACACTGTAAGAATATCTGACTATATTCTGGCTGTTGGTTTTTCTACATATTAGGATCTTATTAAAAGAATTTACTATATGTGACCTCTGGGATTTTATTTTAGATATTACAGATTAAAATTTCAGTGCTGAGTGTTGCTATGGGTTCTGAGTGCCATTGAATTAGGCCAGCATGAAGGGAGCTAAGCAATGTTGCCTTTCCTTGTAAACCACTGTTCTGACCAGACACATTAAGAACTTGTTAGGGGAACTTCCCTGGTGATTCAGTGGTTAAAACTTCATATTCCAGTTCAGTGGAAATAGGCTTGATCCCTGGTTGGGAGCTAAGATCCCACTACCTCATGGCCAAAAAGCCAAAACATAAAACAAAAGCAATTTTGTAACAAATTCAAAAAGACTTTAAAAATGGTCCACATTGGATGTCCCTGGTGGTCCAGCAGTTAAGAATCCGTTTGCCAATGCAGGGGACACGAGTTCGATCCTTGGTCCAGGAAAATCTCACATGCCTCAAGGCAACTAAGCCCATATTCCGCAACGTCTAAAGCCCATACGCCTAGAGCCCGTGCCCCCAACAGGAGAAGCCCTGCAGTGACAAGCCTACTACCCACTGCAACTAGAGAGTAGCCCCTACTTGCCACAAGGCCCATGTGCAGCCACAAAGACCCAGTGCAGCCGAAAATAAATTAATTCTAAAAATGGTCCTGGGACTTCCCAAGTGGGGCCAGTGGTCAAGAACTCGTCTCTCAGTGCAGGAGACATAAGAAACACAGGTTTGATCCCTGCATGGAGAAGATCCCTTGAAGAAGGGAAAGGCAACCCATTCCAGTATTCTTTCCTGGAGAATCCCATGAACAGAGGAGCCTGCTGGGCTACAGTCCATGGAGTTGCAAAGAGTTGGACACAACTGAAGCAGCACAAAAAATGGTCCACATCAAAAAGAACCTTTTAAGAAAAGAAAAACTGGTTAGGGACATCAATGAAAAGTTGTGGTAATATTTTTTTCTTTTTGAATGCAAAATTTTAAGATAAAATTTTAAATTGAGTTAGTTGTAACTTGACCTTATTTATTTTGTTGCAACGTTGTATTAGTTTCAGGTGTATGCTATAGTGATTCAAATATTTAAAGATTATACTCCATTTAGAGTTACTATGAAATAATAGCTGTACTCCCTGTTCTGTATCCATGTGGATTATTTATTTTATGCCTAGTAGTTTCTCTCTCTTAATCCCCCACCTCTACCTTGGCCCTCCCCCTTCCTTCTCCCACTAGTAACCATGGTTTGTTCTCTATACCTGTGAGGCTGTTTCTATTTTATTATATTCATTTGTCTTGTTGTTTAGACTCCACAGATAAGTAATAACATACAGTATTTGTCTTTTCTGTCTGACTTGTTTCACTAATCATAATACCCTCTAAATCCATCCATGATGCAGATGGCAGAATTTCATTCTTTTTTATTTCTGAGTAATATTCTTGTGTATGTGTGTGTGTGAGAGAGAGAGAGAGAAAGAGAGAGTCACAAATCACATCTTTATCCCTTCATTTGTTGATGGATACTTAGGTTGCTTCCATAGCTTGGCTATTATAAATAACCTAATGCTGATTTGAACATTGAGATGCACATATCTTTTTGAATTAGTGTTTTCATTTTCTTCAGATGTATACCAAGGAGTGCAATTGCTGGATGATATTGTAGTTCTGTTTTTAGCTTGAGTAACATCCATACTGTTCACTATGACGACCGCACTAGTTTACATTCCAACCAATAGCATCAAGAGTTTCCTTTTCTTCACATCTTTACCAGCATACTTTACTTGTATACTTTTTTGATGATAGCCATTCTGACAATTGTGAGTTGTAATTTGACTTCCAAAACAACGTAATCTCCCTTTTTAAAAAAGTTTTTATTGAAATATAGTTGATTGACAATGTGTTAGTTTGAGGTGTACAGCAAAGTGAACTCTTTGTTTTTGAACTCTTTTTTTAGATTCTTTTTCCATATAGATCATTACAGATTATTGAATAGAATTCCCTGTGCTATATAATAGGTCCTTATCGGTTATCTGTTTTATATACAGTAGTGTGTATATATCAATCCCAGTCTCTACTTCATCCCTCCCCTCCCCTTGGTAACCATGGGGTTGGTTTCTACATCTGGAACTCTGTTTCTGTTTTGTAACCAAGTTCATTTGTATGCTTTTTTTAGATGCCAGCTCTAAGTGATATCATGGTATTTGTCTTTGTCTGACTTATTTCACTCTGTATGACAATCTCTAGGTCCATCTGTGTTAATGCAAATGGCATTATTTCGTTCATCTTTAAGGCTGAATAATATTCCACTGCATATATATACCACATCTTTTTAATCCATTCCTCTGTTGATGGGCATTTAAACTGCTTCAATGTCTTGGCTGTTACAAATACTGATGTGATAAACACTGGGGTACATGTATCTTTTAGAATTATGATTTTCTATGGTTATATGCCCATGAGTGAAATTGCTGGATCCTAAGGTAGCTCTGTTTTTACTTTTTTAAGGAACTTCCATATTGTTCTCAATAGTGGCTTTACCATCTTACATTCTCACCAACAGTGTTGGAGTGTTCCATTTCTCTATACCCTCTCTAGCATTTATTGTTTGTAGATTTTTTGATGATAGCCTTTCTGACAGGTGTGAGGTGATGCCTCATTATAGTTTTGATTTGTATTTCTCTAATAATTAGTGATGTTGAGCATCTTTCCACGTGCTTTTTTAGCCATCTGTATGTCTTTAGAGAAATGTCTCTTCAGATCCTCTGCCCATTTTTTGATTGCAGTAGTTTTTTTTTTTTTTTTTTTTTTGATTGAGATGCATAAGCTGTTTGTATATTTTGGAAATTTGCCCTTGTCAGTTGCTTCATTTGCAAATATTTTTTCCCATTCTGAGGGTTGTCTTTTCATTTTGTTTTCTGGTTTCCTTTGCTGTGCAAAAGCTTTTAGGTTTAATTAGGTCCCATTTGTTTGTTTCTGCTTTCAGTTTCATTACTCTGGGAAAGTGAAAGTGAAAGTCACTTGGTCATGTCTGATTTTTTGCCACCCCATGGACTATACAGTCCATGGAATTCTCCAGGCCAGAATACTGGAGTGGGTAGCCTTTCCCTTCTTCAGGGGATCTTCCCAACCCAGGGATGGAACCCAGGTCTCCCACATTGCAGGTGGATTCTTTACCAGCTGAGCCACAAGGGAAACCCAAGAATACTGGAGTGGGTAGCCTATTCCTTCTCCAGCGGATCTTCCTAATCCAGGAATTGAACCAGGGTCTCCTGCATTGCAGGCGGATTCTTTACCAACTGAGCTATCAGGGAAGTCTTACTTTAGGAGGTGGATCAAAAAAATCTTGCTGTGATTTATGTCAGAGAGTGTTTTTCCTATATTTTTCTCTGAGAGTTTTATAGTATCCGGCCTTACACTTAGATCTTTAATCCATGTTGAGTTTATTTTTATGTATAATGCTGAGAGTGTTCTAATTTCATTTGTTTACATATCAGTTCAGTTCAGTCGCTCAGTCGTGTCCAACTCTTTGCAACCCCATGAATCGCAGCACGCCAGGCCTCCCTGTCCATCACCAACTCCCGGAGTTCACACAGACTCATGTCCATCGAGTCAGTGATGCCATCCAGCCATCTCATCCTCTGTCATCCCCTTCTCCTCCTGCCCCCAATCCCTCCCAGCATCAGAGTCTTTTCCAATGAGTCAACTCTTCGCATGAGGTGGCCAAAGTACTGGAGTTTCAGCATCATTCCTTCCAAAGAAATCCCAGGGCTGATCTCCTTCAAAATGGACTGCTTGGATCTCCTTTCAGTCCAAGGGACTCTCAAGAGTCTTCTCCAACACCGCAGTTCAAAAGCATCAATCAGCTGTCCAGTTTTTTTCTCAGCACCACGTATTGACAAGACTGTCTTTTCTCCATTGTATATTCTTGCCTCCTTTGTCATAGATTTGGTGACAGTAGTGTGTGGGTTTATTTCTGGGCTTTCTGTCCTGTTCCATTGATCTATATTTCTGGTTTTGTGCCAGTACCATACTGTTTTGATAACTGTAGTTTTGTAGTATAGTCTGAAGTCAGGGAACCTGATTCCTCCAGCTCCATTTTTCATTCTCAAGATTTCTTTGGCTATTTGTGGTGTTTTGTGTTTCCATGCAAATTGTAAATTTTTTTGTTCTAATTCTGTGAAAAATGCCATGGGTAATTTGATAGGGATTGCATTGAATTTGTTAGATAGCCTTGGGTAAAATAGTAATTTCCCAATTGAAAAACATGGTCTATCTCTCCATCTGTTTGTGTCATCTTTGATTTCTTTCATCAATATTTATAGTTTTCTGCATACAGTGTTTTGCCTCCTTAGATAGGTTTATTCCTAAGTACTTTATTCTTTCTAATATAACGGTAGATGGGATTGTTTCCTTGATAATGTTTCTGAGCTTTCTTGTTAGTGTCTAGAAATACATATTTCTGTGTATTAATTTTGTATCCTGTAACTTTACCAGATTCATTGATGAGCTATAATAGTTTTCTGATAGTGTCTTTAGGGTTTCTTTATGTATCATATCATGTTACCTGCAAACAGTGACAGTTTTACTTCTTTTTTTTCAGTTTTGGTTCCTTTTATTTCTTCTCTGATTGCTGTGGCTAGAACTTCCAAAACTATGTTGAATAAAAATGGCGAGAGGACATCCTTGTCTTATTCCTGATTTTAGAGGAGATGCTTTCAGTTTTTCACCATTGAGAATGATTTTTGCTAGGAGTTTCGTGTATATGGCTTTTATTATGTTGAGGTGGATTCCCATTATGCCCACTTTCTGGAGAGTTTTTGTCATAAAGGAATGTTGAATTTTGTCAGAAGCTTTTTCTGCAGCTATTGAGATAATCTTATGGCTTTTCTTCTTCAATTTGTTGATGTGGAGTATCACATTTATATGCAGATATTGAAAAATCCTTGCATCCCTGGGATAAATCCCATCTGGTCCTGGAGTTTTGTTTGTTGAAAGATTTTTAATCACAGTTTCAATTTCAGTTCTTGTGATTGGTCTGTTTATATTTCTCCTTGGTTTATTCTTGGAAGTTTGTACCTTTTTATGAATTTATGCCTTTGTTTTAGGTGGTTCATTTTATTGGTGTATAGTTTCTTATAGTAGTCTTTTATGATCCTTTGCATTTCTATGGTGTTCATTGTAGCTTCTTTTTTTTCATTTCTGTTTTATTGATTTGAGTCCTCTTTTTTCTTGATGACTCTGACTAAAGGTTTATCGATTTTGTTTATCTTCGCAGAGAGCCAACTTTTAGTTTCATTGATTTTTGCTGTTTTCTTTGTCTCTGTTTCATTTGTTTTTTTGTCTGATCTTTATGATTTCTTTCCTTCTACTTACTTGGAAGTTTATCTATTCTTCTTTCTCTAGTTGCTTTGTGTTGTGTTTGGAAAAGATGCTGGATATGATTTCTGTTTTCTTAAATATACTGAGGTTTGATTTGTGATCGAAGTTGCTATCTATCCTGGAGAATGTTTCCTGTGCACTTGAGAAGAAAGTGTGTTCTGCTGCTTTTGGATGGAATGTCTTATAAATAACAATTTAGTCTATCTGGTCCAATGTGCCACTTAAGGCTTATATTTACGTATTAATTTTCTATCTGGATGATCTGTCCATTGGTATAATGGGTGTTAAAGGTCCCCACCATTATTGTGTTGCTGTCGATTTCAGCTTTTGTGGCTGTTAGCATTTGCTTTGTATACTGAAGTGCTCCTGTGTTGGGTGCCTATATAGTTGCAATTGTTATATTGTCTTGGATTGATCCCTAGATCATTATGTAGTGTCCTCCCTTGTCTTTGGTAACAGTCTTTATTTACAGTCTGTTTTGTCTGATATAAGATTGCTACCCTAGCTTTCTTTTGATTTCCATTTGCGTGTATTATCTTTTCTCATCCCATTACTTTTATTCTGTGTGTGTGTCCTTAGGTCTGAAGTGGGTCTCTTGTAGACAGCATATATGTGGGTCTTGTTTTTGCTGCCATTCAGCCAGTCTGTGGCTTTTGGTTGAAGCATTTAATCCATTTACATAAGTATTGATATGTATATTCCTATTGCCATTTTTTTAAATTTGAGGGGTGTTTTTTTAGGTCCCTTTTTTTTTCTTTTCCTCTTTTGTTCTCTTCTCTTGTGTTTCCTGCCTAGAGAATTAATTTCCCTTAGTATTTGTTGTAAAGCTGGTTTGGTGGTGCTGAATTCTCTTAGTTTTTGCTTGTCTGTAAAGTTTTTGAGTCTCTGTCAAATTGGAATGAGAACCTTGCTGGGTATTCTTGATTGTAGGTTTTCCCCTTTTGTCACTTTAAATATATCATGCCACTCCCTTCTGGCCTGCAGAATTTTTGCTCAAAAATCAGCTTTTGGGGATGGGGATTCCCTTGTATGTTATTTGTTGTTTTTCCCTTGTTGCTTTAAATACTTTTTCTTTGTATTTAATTTTTGTTAGTTTGATTAATGTGTGTCTTGACATGTTTCTCCCTGGGTTTATCCTCTATGGTACTATCTGTGCTTCCTGGACTTGGGTGACCACTTTCTTTCTCATTTTAGGGAAGATTTCAACTATAATCTCTTCAAATATTTTCTCAGGTTCTTTTTCTTCTTTTTAGACCCCATAATTTAAATATTGGTGCATTTAATGTTTTCCCAGAGGTCTCTGAGACTGTCTTCATTTCTTTAAAAAAAAAAAATTACTTATTTATATATTTCATATTGACTTTTTTGGTCCACACCCTGCAGCATGCGGGATCTTAGTTTCCCAAGCAGAGATTGAATCTTTGCCCCCTGCAGTAGAAGTGTGGAGTCTTAACCACTGGGCTGCCAGGAAAGTCCCTGTCCTCATTTCTTTTCATTCTTTTTTCTTTCTTCTGTTTCACCACAGAGATTTCCACCATCCTGTCTCCCAGGTCACTTATCCCTTCTTCTGCCTCAGCTATTCTGCTGGTGATTCCTTCTAGTGTATTTTTCATCTCAGTTCTTGTATTTGTCTCTATTTGTGTGTTCATTAGTTCTCCCAGGTCTTTGTTGAACACTTTTTGTATCTTCTTGATCTGTGTCTCCATTCTTTTTCTGAGATCTTGGGTCATCTTTACTATCATTATTCTGGATTGTTTTTCAGGTGGATTGACTGTATCCTCTTTATTTAGTTGTTCTTTTATATTTTTATTTTGCAGGGACCTCTCCATACCTTCAACTCCTCACGAGGGGTGCAGGTATCATCCTGCTTCCCTTGCCTTCTTTTTTTCAACCTACCCATGATGTGGGGATCTTTCTTGTCCTTTTAGGTGTCCAAGGTCCTCTGCTAGTGTTCAGCAGGTGCTGTGTGGGAACTGCTTCACGTGTAGATGTATTCTTGATACATTTGTGGGGAGAGAGAAACTCCATGTCCTCCTACTCCTCCACCATCTTGAAAAAAACCCATCTCCTTTTAATAAAAATATTCTTTTAATTTTTTTCTGGAATCTTATATTCAGTATACTAAGGTAGGAAATGTTGGTGGGCAACTATTAATGTCATGTTTTGATGTTGAAATAAAGAGAGATGTTACTAGACAATTGGTGTAACTTCACTGGTTTCCACCTCTGATGGCCTTCTGATCAACCCCATTGCCTTCTAGAACAGGCCTGCAGAGGTTTAAGAATAGGAGGCTGTGTTGTTAACTCTGCAAGGTGGATCTATGTCGCTAAGCTTCTGAGTAGCTGAATCTTAGCTACGAAGATGCAAAAACTCTCACACCTGATTGATGTCAGTTTCTAAATCCACGTAACCACTTGTGATAATAATGTGAAGATGACAGCAGCCCAGCAGTTGTTGAGTACTTACTCCATGTGCTGGGCCCTATGCTAATAAGAACTTTGTAAACATTTTTTCATTTAATCCACAAAAAGCGTCTATGAGTTACATACCATCCTAATTCCCATCTTGTTTATGTGGAAGCTCAGAGAATGTAACTTGCCTGAGATCACACTGTGAGTTATCCCATCAGATCCAAGACACAAAGGTCCGTAGGTCTCTCAGATCACAAAACTTATTCATTACATTAGATCTGAATTTGGAAAGCATCCTTTGGTATAGAATTTGGGGAAATCTCAGTTCCTTGGACTTCTTCTCTATAATAAACTCTGTCATTTGATTTACAGGCAAGAACTGTCAGACCGTATTGGCTCCCTGTTCCCCAAACCCTTGTGAGAATGCTGGTGTTTGCAAAGAGGCACCAAATTTTGAGAGTTACTCCTGCCTGTGTGCTCCTGGCTGGCAAGGTAACAGAGTCAGAATGTAGAAACTAAGAGCATTTAACAGAGTGATCTGGTTATTTGATGACATGGAGGATCTATCTTTTGAGGCTTGCCCTTTTTTATCAAGAACACAGGCCTTGTGTAAAAGCTGAAGCTGCTAACTGGACTGTTTAAGAAAGACTTTCCATTTTATGTGTCTTTGCCGCCCCCTGGTGGCTAGAAGACTCCAACCAGAGTCTGAAACTATGATGTTCTATGTAGAATTTTAGCATCTGGGCGGCAGCTTGTTGGGGGCACAGAAACCTGAAGGGACTTCCCAAAGCAGGAGACCAAACAGAATATATTTGCAGTAGCCCCACCCACCCCAGCTAAAGCTCAGCCCCCACATAAATTTCTGTGTGGGAATCGATTTCCAAAGACTGGACCGTTCATTGCCCCTTTGTTTCCAGGTCAGCGGTGTACCATCGACATTGATGAGTGTGTCTCCAAGCCCTGCATGAACCACGGTCTCTGCCATAACACCCAGGGCAGCTACATGTGTGAATGTCCTCCAGGCTTCAGTGGCATGGACTGTGAGGAGGACATTGATGACTGCCTTGCCAGTGAGTGTGCCAGCCTGCTCCTGAGCCCCTGGGGGAGAGCAGAGCCAAGGGAGCAGAGGAGGACTTGGTGGGGCACTTGCCTCTCGGTGGTGAGGCTGGCCATCCAATAGTGTATCACCTGTCTTTAGTCTTCGTATTTTAAAAATCTTCATTTTGAAGCTAGTGGCTTTAGGAGTTAATACACGGGAGTCACTTTTAAGCATTGCCTTACTGATTTTTGTACATTGTCAAAGTGGGGACAATGCTATGAAAGCTTCTAATAAAAAGCAGATCTCTTGAAGTATAATTAAGTATACAACACACTGCCAGTATTTAAATGAACCAGTCCAGTAAGTTTTGACATATGACAACTCAAACCAGTATTTAAGATACTGATCACATTCATCCCCCTGAATGTATTTCGTCTCCTGTAACTTAACCCTCCTTTCTACTTTCCTGTCTCAGGCAACTAGGGATCTACCTCTGTCACTGTAGATTTGTGTGAATTTTTTTACAATTTTATTTTTCTCTGAGAGCTCTACTTGGCACTGTACATCTTAAGGGAATCTTTTCATTCTGACTGATATGAATGTGAACTGTGCTCAGCCTTGTGTAAACTTTAGGGATTGTTCTGCCTACTTCTTTCTAGTGGTTCCTTACCCAACTTCAGTAGTTTCAACATACGAATGTGATGTACTTATCAGTACAGTCATCTCTCAGTATCTGAGGGTATTGGTTCTAGGACCCCCTGTGGATACTAAAATCTGCAGATGCTCAAGTCCCTTATATAGAACAGTGTAGTATTTGCATATAACCTATGCACATCCTCTTGTATACTTTAAATCATTTCTTAATTACTTGTAATACCTAATGCAGTGTAAGTGCTATGTAAATATTTGCTGGTACATGGCAAATTCAAGTTTAGCCTTTTGGAACTTTCTGGGATTAAAAAAAATTTTTTTTTCTGTCCTTGGTTGGTTGAATCCATGATTGTGGAACACATGAATATGTGGGGCCACTTGTATTCAGTTACTTGTATGGTGATTAAATCATTAAACTTCAAACAAGCTTATCATAGTGCATCCAGAGTAATGGCATCTTATTCACAGCATGTATCATTTCAGATTATCATATGGATGGCACTATACTAGGGGCTGACAGTGCCAATGTAAATAAAACCTTACATTTATGAAACTCATAGTCTCTTAGGAAATAAAGACAGATAGACAAATAATTTCAACATTATATGACTAATGGTGAAAAAAAACATATCCAAGGTACAACTGATGGAGAAATTTAAGGAAGTGGGATCAAACTATTTGGATTCCTTTCCCACATGAATTAGTATATAAAATTTCTACTATTAAAACATTTTTTCCTATTTGAAGTAGGACTAACAATATTTGCAACTAGTTTTAAATTATTCAGTGAATTACTGTGAGTTGCTTGAAAGGTACTGTGGAAATTATAGTAGCTGTGTAGTGTTATGTATAAGAAGGGATAATATGACTTCTAGAGTTGTTCCAGTAGAGACTCCAATGAACCTTAGAATGAAATTAGTCTAATAGATGACTAAGGTATAAATATCTCTCTTATAAAATAAGGGCTGCATTATCCACCTGGTGTTTAGTTTTCTCTTTATGTTTATGACCTGTCTTGTAATTATATTTCAAGTTCCTTAAGACCAGGAGTCACATCTTACCTTTCTTGTTCTGATTCGAGTGCCTTCTGTGTTGCAGAGGACTGTGCTATGATAATAGCTCAAAATTTCTTGATTAACTGCTATGACTGTAAAGTGTTCTCTAAGATCAAACTACATGATGTTTAAAATTTAAAAATGCTCGTTTCCTAGTTGTATGTAAGTCTAAAAAAACAACAAACAAAAACAAGAAAAGGAAGAAAGGAAGAGAGGGAGGGAAAAGAAAAGGTTGATCAGCACAAGGGGACTAATTAATATCTATCCCATCCCTAGTTTTATGAGTATTAATTTTGCAAGACAGTGATACATGTAAAGTTCTTTCCAGCTATTAAACAGATTCTTACTAAGAATCTCAGACAAGTGTTACTATATTCATTTATGTAATTGGAGGAGTCAGGGAAAAATAGATGTAAAGAAAAGTCAGAATTGTTACTGTTGTTAGTGTGGCTCAGTTCAGGGTACTCACCTTTATGAGTCTAAGGTTAAATGGATGCTGCTGTTCAGAGTTCTAATTCTTGTGTACAATGGCTTAGATCCTTGCCAGAATGGAGGTTCCTGTGTAGATGGAGTGAATACTTTCTCCTGCCTGTGCCTTCCGGGCTTCACTGGGGATAAATGTCAGACGGACATGAATGAGTGTCTGAGTGAGCCCTGTAAGAACGGAGGGACCTGCTCTGACTATGTCAACAGTTACACCTGCAAGTGCCCGGCGGGATTTGATGGAGTCCACTGTGAGAACAACATTGACGAGTGCACTGAGAGGTGAGCAGCCCATGTCCTCAGGCAACAGTGTCTTATGGGAAAAGGGAGAGAGGGGAGGAACCTACAGAGTACTATACTGGGATTGAGGGGCCGCATGAGGCATCGCCTAGGATCCCACCACACAATCATCTCATATTTTATAGTTTCTAATTCCTTGTGGACATCTAGTTACAAGTTTAAGGCAGAGGTTGAAAAACAGTGAGATGTTCAGTTCAGTTGCTCAGTCGTGTCCAACTCTTTGCGACCCCATGAACTGCAGCATGTCAGGCCTCCCTGTCCATCACCAACACCCAGAGTCCACCCAAACCCATGTCCATTGAGTCAGTGATGCCATCCAACCATCTCATCCTCTGTCGTCCCCTTCTCCTCCTGCCCTCAATCTTTCCCAGCATCAGGGTCTTTTCAAATGAGTCATCTCTTCACATCAGGTGGCCAGAGTATTGGAGTTTCAGCTTCAACGACAGTCCTTCCAATGAACACCCAGGACTGATCTCCAAGGATAGACTGGTTGGATCTCCTTGCAGTTCAGGGGACTCTCAAGAGTCTTCTCCAACATGACAGTTCAAAAGCATCAATTCTTCAGTGCTCAGCTTTCTTTATAGTCCAACTCTCACATCCATACATGACCGCTGGAAAAACCATAGCCTTAACTAGACAGACCTTTGTTGACAAAGTAATGTCTCTGCTTTTTTAAAGTGAGATGAATCATCATTTATTTCTTACATAGGAAACAGAAAGAGCTATAATTCTATATCATCTCCTTTTGGTCTCTTGTTAATTTCAGTTGACAAAAAAATTCTGTTTCTTTACAGATTTGTCATCCCTCTTTAAGTAATTTCTGGGAGGTTTGATTCTTTTTTTATTATCAACAAATTTGTTCTTTTTCTCTTCCATAAAGAAATATAGAATCAAGAGCTATTTATTTGATACGTTCCTTATAAATTAAATTGACTTAGAGATAAAAGGAAATGTGATACATGGAGAGCTACAGAAGGGCTGGATAAAACCTGGAAGCCTTCACTTTCTCTTGGAGTCTCTAATAAGCTCAGACTTTTAAATATTCCTCAGATCTTTTTGATTGTGGAAAGGAAGCTGAGACTCATGCTGATTGGTGCCCATTTTAGTTTGGAAAAAAGTAAAGTTTACTGGATATAGGAGTTTGGGGTGCTCAGGAGTATTTCCTTCTGTAATATCTTAGATGTGAGGAACCTCACTTTTAAAACAGCAGGTCAGAGGATCCAGATTATCTAGCTGATGTTGTTCTTTCTGTGTGCTTCTCAGCTCCTGTTTCAATGGTGGCACGTGTATCGATGGGATTAACTCCTTCTCTTGCTTGTGCCCTGTGGGCTTCACTGGTTCCTTCTGCCTCCATGAGATCAATGAATGCAACTCTCATCCATGCCTGAATGAAGGAGTATGTGTTGATGGCCTGGGTACCTACCGCTGTATCTGCCCATTGGGCTACACTGGAAAAAACTGTCAGGTAATTAGATTTCATCCCATTCATTCAGCTCCCGCAGAATTGTTGAATGTTACATCTGTTCCTTTCCTAGGCAAAATAAGCCCCACCTAAAAGAGAAAATTCGGGGTCTTAGGAATGTACCCAAAATAAATCTGGACAGCTTCTTAATTATACTTCTAAGATAACTAAGTTAATCTAAGTTCTTAGATAACTTCTAAGAACTACCAACTTCTTAACCTGGTAGATTCCAAAATGGTGATACTGGCAAGATTATATGGGTTAACACACATAAAATTGTTACAGCAGGCTAACCTAGAGCTGCAGAAAGTGCATATGGGAAATAAGCACATTGATATCATTTAGGAAATACAGAAAGGGAAATAAAGAACAATCAAAATTAAGTTTTTAAAATTCAGATACAACATCTAAGGGGATAATGATAATTATGCAGTCTCAAAACCAAACTATTCACATGTCTTTCAAATTCAAATATTTAATATTCATTTTCATAGACTCGTAGGATAGAAGGACCCCTCAGAGCCTGCTAGTCTAGCCTTTCATGAAAGAATAAATTGAGCCTGAGAGGGTCAAAGTAACTTTTCTAAGGTTGCACCCCAAACAGCATTGTGTTTAATTTTATGCAGTTTTACCTCTCAAACAATGATGGAATGATAGAATATCATACCAGCAGTCCAAAGAATTTAGAAATGAATGCCCAAATGTAACTAGCCTTTCAGAGTACACTTCAGTGAAGCTTTGGCTGTATTGGACATGCAGATAAGCACCTCTGCATATTAAACAGCTTACTGCTGATTCTCTGGATCAGGAGGCTGTTCTTCATGGGGCTTCTGCTGTTCTCACAGCGTGGTGGCCCTCTGCCCTTCCCCCTCTTTCACAAATGGTCAGTGTTGTGAGTACAGCCTTCCTCTCCCCAGGAGCCAGGCCACCACATGTGAGTTTTGGAGAAGGTGCTAGTCCACTTGCACCCTTTGCCTCTTGCTTTTCAGACGCCTGAGTTTCTCCCATCAAAATAAGTTCTTTGTTTTGTGGATAGGTTCATTTGTGCCGTATTTTGGGTTCCACACATGTGATAGCATGGTTTTTCCCTCTCTGACTTGACTTGACTTACTATGATAATTTCGGGTTCAACCCATGTTGCTGCAGATGGCCTGGTTTCATTCTAGTAGGAGTCCATTTTATGTGTGTGCCGCATTTTCTTTATTCATCTGTCTGTGGGCATTTAGGTTGTCTCTGTGTCTCGGCTGTTGTGAATAGTGCTGCTAGTGGTGCTGTCAACATGCAGGGGTGGGTGAGCAGCAGGGTCCTGCTGTGTAGCACGGGTGACTGTAGTCAGCATCCTGTGATAAGCCATAATAGAAAAGATTATTAAAAAAAAGAGTGTCTGTATGTGTAGAACTGAGTAACTTTGCTGTGCAATAGAGATTAGCACAGCATTATAAATCAACTGTACTTCAATAAAAAAGTTTTTATTTTTTACTAACAGTAAAAAAGTAAGCTTTTTGACAGTTTTAGGTTTATTAACAGGCTTTAAGCCTTTAAATCCTGAACTTATATTCACCACAGACAGATTTGATCAAGCCCATGTGATTTCTCACTCAGGAGTAGCACACAGAAGCTGTGGACCTATCTGACAGCTTTAACTCTCTTTCTAGCCCTACCAGGTAGCCATGTTTCTAGACATAAGCGTGATGTAGGGAATAACTTAACTAATTAAATGCCTCAAATTCTTAAACTTATCTGGTAAGAATTTTTGAAGAGCAGAGCTAAAAGAATTAGACTGTATAAAATGATTAGCTTATCTGGGGACAGTGAATCTAAGTTTAAGGCTTGGGTGAGGGCTCCTTTTTTTTATTAATTAGTGTGCTTTCCTTTGAGTTCTTCAAGTGCAGTGTAACTTTTTTTCATTCCTGGTGTCTGAATGCTGATATATGTGTCTGCCTCTGTTTCAGACCCTGGTGAACCTCTGTAGTCGGTCTCCATGTAAAAACAAAGGTACTTGCATTCAGGATAAAGCAGAGTCGCGGTGCCTGTGTCCGTCTGGATGGGCTGGTGCTTACTGCGATGTTCCCAGTGTCTCCTGTGAGGTGGCGGCCTCCCACAGAGGTGAGCTCTGCCCCCCAAGACTCAAGGGTCAGTCCATGAAGTGCTGACTAACGAGCAGCACTGTAGGGCAAGAGTTGTTATTGTGGGAGGAGAGGGAAGGGCAGATGGGAATGAATGGGCAAGACTCTGGAGAAAGGGTCTGAAATGGAAGGCGAAGGGCAGGAGAGCAAGTTAGAGATTCCAAAAAGGAATGTACTTGACGTGGAAGGAAGGCATGTTCCACTTTCAGCACTTGTTTATTTTTTTAATGTATTTATTTTTAATTGAAGGATAATTGCTTTACAGTACTGTATTGGTTTTTGCCACACAGCAACATGAGTCAGCCATAAGTATACATATGCCCCCTCCCTCTTGAACCTCTCTGCCACGTCCCACCTCATCCCACAATTCTACGTTGCCACAAAGCCCCATTTTGAGTTCCCGAGTCATACAGCAAATTCCCACTGGCTACCTGGTTTACACATAGTAGTGTTTGTGTTTCCACGCTCTCTCTCCATTTGTCCCACCCTCTCCTTCCCCAGTGCCCCTGGCTCTGGGTCCATAAGCCTGTTCTCTATGTCTGCATCTCCACTGCTGCCCTGCAGATAGGCTCATCAGTACCATCTTTATAAATTCCACATACATGCAGCACTTATTTATTTTTAACATAAAACAGATCCTGAGGGTTGTGAACTAGACAAGAATAAAATATGATGTGTCAACCAACTTAGATTAGTTCACCTGACCCTGACGTGTTGTGTGCTGTTCCGTGATGTTCCTTCGTCCACTGGGTTTCCCAGGGGTGCCCGTTGACCGCTTGTGCCAGCACTCAGGCGTCTGTATCAGTGCGGGCAACTCGCATCACTGCCAGTGCCCCCTGGGCTACACCGGGAGCTACTGTGAGGACCAGCTTGATGAGTGCTCGTCCAATCCCTGCCAGCACGGCGCCACCTGCCGGGACTTCATTGGTGGATACAGATGTGAGGTGAGTGAGCGGAGCAGGCAAAGTCAGAGACCTTCCAGAAGATGGCCCGCCTCTTACAAACATGGGCATGTTGAGTTTAGCTGCATGTGTCTGGTTTTCACAGTTTATAGATTTCTTTTCTTCTTACCAGTCATGATTACATTGTTTTCTAGTCACTGTTTCTTTCTGTCCCCTGTGCATTAAGTTACAAGAGCTCTGGTAATCTATTTTCACAGAAGTCTGGAACCGTCTTACTTCCACAGGATTGCTTCCAGAATCCAGAGCTAACATACTCTGCCAGGGTGCATTTCCCAGCCTACCCAGCCCAGTGGCCCCTGGTACTTCCCTGAATAAGCAGTTGAGATAGGAGAAGCCACTTTGAGGAGTGGCCCTTTGACCCATGTCATCTTTGTAAACAGTCACTGGTCAATCGACTAATAATTCTCTCAAAAAAATGTTACCCAGCCTGTTCTGTGTAGCATCATACTGTTACACGTGTATATTTGAGGGTGTATATATCTTTTAAGGGACGTATCATTGTCTTCTGCATGCTGCAGTCCACGGAGTCACAGAGTCAGACACGACTTAGCAACTGAACAACAATAGCAACAACATCATTGTTTTCTTAATGTCTGGGCTGATAATGATTAGATCAAGATGTTGACAAAATACCAGAGACATGAATTTGATACCAGTTTAGGCTACCTAGCAACACTGAGAAAAACTCTTCTTCTCATACATGAGCCAAAGATGGCTTCAGTGTATTGGTCCCTGTTTCTTATTTTTAGTTCGAAAGCCACTGGTACCATTGTTTTAAACATAGCCCTAAGAAGTAGAATTTATTCACTTAGGGCCCGCCTGCTTTATGTGTTCTGCAAAACTGCACCTGCACTGCTAGCCATAGGTCAGATGAGCCCAGGACGTGAAGATACCAAGCCAGTGCTGGCCTTCAGAGCTCTGTGACCCAGAGACTCTGGCCTGGCCGCTGAGTCTTATCACCAAACATGTAGGCCCCCTCTGTTACCCTCTTCCCTCTGAGTTCATCTGCCCTCCTCTTCTTATCCTTTTTTGTCTCTCTCTGAGTCACATCTCTATTAAGGTTTGCATGAAAAGTCCAATGAAAGATGTTAAAGTTATTCATATGCAGTTTGTACTATTAATTGAACATCTTTTTGTTCAGCCTATACACAGATCTTTGTTTTGAGCTCTCAAAAGTACTCAGACAACATTTTGTAACTGCTGCTGTTGCTTTATAGGTTCACCAAAAATGGCATTAAAAAAAAGAAAGGAGATGTTGCATAGTTTTAAACCAGAAGGTGGCATTTCGTACTTATAAAATTCGATAGCTATACCGGGAAGCATACAGCAATCAATTACAGTAATTTTGCTGTGAGGGACTCAAAGCATTGCCCAAATAGAGCCACTTCCTGGTCAGTGTTTTCTTCCTTGATCAGCCCTGAAAGCCCTAGAACGCCTACATCTAGCACAGCTAGCTTGCCCGCCTCTTGATGCCCCACCCCTGCATCAGCCAGTTTCTCACACATAAATGTGTAGTTCCCTGAACATGGGGGTCAGTAAATACATGCGTTACCTTTACTGCCATCCCCATATACCATTTCTGTGAGCCACCAGACCCCCATCACATACAAAGGAATGAATGTTTTAAAGATGGGAAAACCTGCACACAGAAGGGATGGATGGCTTTTGCACAGGCATCATTTGAGATATCCCTCAGAATATTCAGTCCTTGCCTTCCTTTTCAAGTGGCTTTTTTGGCTAGAAGTGATAAATGCCAGTGAGCTGTGAGTTGACCCTGCATGAGACAGTGAGTAGGGAGTGTGATGATACCAGAAGAGCGTACAAGAGCCGGGTGGGGTTTGGCAGAAAAGGGTCACAGTAACTTACCCTATTTCATTTGCTCCTATGATATGCGTCCAACAATAGTCCAACATTTCTTGTTCTTTTTGCTTTGCTCTTGGCAGTGTGTCCCTGGATATCAGGGTGTCAACTGCGAGTATGAAGTGGATGAGTGCCAGAACCAGCCATGCCAGAATGGGGGCACCTGTATCGACCTTGTGAACCACTTCAAGTGCTCCTGCCCACCAGGCACTCGGGGTATGAAATCAGCCTTACCTGTCTTCCATCCAGGGCATTCTCTAAGTTGTAAATGCATTTTTAGTCTCGTGAAGGGATTTTTAAAACAAGATTCAGCAGTATTCTGAATCTTAGAGATTCAAGCCATTTCATTGCTCTCTTGCCAAGCTCCGGTGTTCTAATGCCTGTTCTCAATTCTGTCTGGTTGTTGTTGAAACCCATGAAACACAGAATGTGCAAATGACATAATGTTGCAGCAAAGTTAATCTGGCTAGCAAGATCTCTTGGTGCTTCAAGGGAAAACAACCAGTAGCCTCTTGAATAAATTATTTGTATTTACCAGCTCGTGTATTTTTCTAAACTTCCAAGTCTTGCCTCCATAAAGTGGGAAAATGAATGAAATGAAAACATTTGCCTATTTTCGTAAGCCCAAGGGGAAAAGGTTGATGGTCCAAGAATGAACTAAGAATTACAATAAGACCTAATGAGATACAACCCTAGATGGTGGATGGTGGAGCCATCATTCCACCAGGGGCATTCTCCTGCCTGCAAACAATCTCCTGGAAAGAGCTTGGAGTATTATTTTTTAGAAGAGATGTAGTTATATGGTGCCTGTTCTGAGCAGCACGTCAAAAGAAAAAGCCATCCACAATGGTGGAAAATTGATTCTCATCAAAGAGAATAGAATGTTAGAGAAATATTTATACTGTCTTAAAGCTTTGGGTCAGTGAATTTTGGGTTTCCTTCTTGAGTTCAGAGTTGGCTAAATTAGAATGGAAAAGTGCCCCAGTAGTAGGCTCGTTATTGAGCAGTGAGATTAACAGGGAAGACAAAACTAAGGAGAAAGCCTTTAAATACTTGAAGATTTGTTCCATTAAAGGAGAGTTTTTTCTGCTCAGTACTTGAAAGAGAAGTAGAGGTTAATTTTAATTCTAGAGGTAATATTATCCATTAAAAATCCTGTTAATATTTTTATTGAGGTCACATTAAATTTACGAATTGGTATAAAGAAGACTGACATCTTTAGAATGAGGAGTCTTCCTAACCAACCCATTGTGTCTTTCTGTTTATTCAAGTTTCCTTTTGTGTCTTTTAGGTCTACTTTAAATTCTTCGTGTAGGTGTAGTACATTTCTTGTTAAGATTGTTCTTAGATATTTTATCTTTTGCTATTGCTATTGAAACTGAGGCCTTTTTTTTTAATACATTTTTCTTTTCTTTCAAATAGTCTTGCTATTACAAGTGGTAAGAATACAGTACTGTTTTTCTTTCTTCTGTAATTTTTTGAATTAATCATGAAATCACTTATAGAATAGTCATTGATTTCTTTTATTTCTTCCTCAAAAATATGTACAGATGTTCATACTTGATGGCTCTTTTACATATATAACACATTAAATGAGTTCTGTTTTAAATGGCATAACCTTTGAGCTCTCAATAGGATATTTCCCTTCTATTTTTTTGATAAAAGATATTTGTGCACTTACACTATTTTACAGAAAAAGTCATTTGTGTAATTCAAAATTTACTTCCAATTCTTACCAGTGATTACTTGTAGTCTATTTATTTATGGTTATATTCTTTTTAACTGTTTTTATATTTTAAATCAAAATGAATACATTAATGAAAAGTTACCAAATCTCTCTTGAGTTCCAATTTCCTTACCTTTCAAGTGGAAAAATAATACTAGCTATGCCCTAAGGGATTGCTTCATCACTGGGTTGTGTGGGGAGAACATGAGAAGCCCTGAGTACATCCTTTGCTTACTGGTGTCCAAGAGAATGGGCACAATCCTGGGTCAAGCGTGTGTTAGGCCCTGC
Source organism: Bos indicus x Bos taurus (assembly GCF_003369695.1). NCBI lineage: Eukaryota > Metazoa > Chordata > Mammalia > Artiodactyla > Bovidae > Bos > Bos indicus x Bos taurus. The sequence continues at coordinate 23,513,814 of NC_040078.1, forward strand.
CTGACCGGAATGGTTCCAGCCTGACTAATTGTGGAAATGCCACCAGGGCTGGTTTTCCCTTCCTGGAAGGCAGCGTTCCAAGAACTGTAATAATTTTCTCTCCCTCCTCTCTCTCCTCCAGGCCTGCTTTGTGAAGAGAACGTTGACGACTGTGCCAGGGGTCCCCACTGCCTTAATGGTGGCCAGTGTGTAGACAGGATTGGGGGCTACAGTTGTCGCTGCTTGCCAGGCTTTGCTGGAGAACGCTGTGAAGGGGACATCAACGAGTGCCTGTCCAACCCCTGCAGCTCTGAGGGCAGCCTGGACTGCATACAGCTCACCAACGACTACCTGTGCGTCTGCCGCAGCACCTTCACTGGTGAGCTGAGCACCTTTCCAGCTGCCCTAGCCACTCTGCCTCGAGGTGGGGTGGGGGTTCCACTGAGGAAACTAGGCCCTGCATGACACATCCCAGCCCCAAGGGAAGCTCTTCTGGCCCATGGACTATAGCCCGCCTGGCTCCTCTGTCTATAGGATTCTCCAAGCAAGAATACTGGAGTGGGTTGTCATTTCCTTCTCTGGGATCTTCCTGACCCAGGGATCAAACCCGGGTCTCTTGCATTGCAGGCCGACTCTTTACCATCTGAGCCACCAGGGAAGGCCACAGGTAGTCGTTGGTGAGCTGTATGCAGTGCAGGCTGCCCTCAGAGCTGCAAGGGTGAAAATCTAGACCAGCTTAATTCAAGAGCCCAACTTTTTCCTAGGCCTGCGCTCCACAGATGTTTGTGTTTGCTCCACAGATGTTTGTGTTTCCTGAGAGAGATGCTATCTCTTTTGTTATATATTAATTACATCATATTGTAGCAGAAATATGAAAAAAAAGAAATAGAATGTTGGGAGTAGTTGAGCAAAGTAACGTTTTAAATTGAGGTAAAATACAGATAAAGTTTACCATCTTTACCTTTTTTAAGTATACAGTTCAATGGTATTGAGGATATTCACATTGTTATGCTACCATCGCCACCATCCATCTCTGGAATTCATTTCATCTGAGCAAAATAACAGCTCACGTTCAGGAACCTTACATCTAACTCTGGTTTTGTCACCCTGCCTCCTGTGGCATGTAGCGACTTGAGTGATTGGGTTGTCGCTGCCATAGTGACCTTTCTACCTTCTGGGATCCAAAGAAGTTTAGGGTCTTCTTGGACGCTTAAAGGGAATAGATCCAAATTGGGCTGTTTAACCAAAAATCAACTGATGAGGGTACGAACAGGAAAACTTCAGAGGTCACAAACAGGGCCTGCATGCTAAGACTTGGCTGTGTTCATCACAGATTACAAAGATGAGTGAGTCCTGCCTCAGAATAGGGGTTTTATCATAGACAGTTACTAATTATTTCTGGAGAAGGGCAACTTGGTGACTTTGGGGGGCTAAAATAGCTGTTTATATCTAAATTTGGCAGTACCATCAGTTACCTGGAAATCTGTCTTGCACTCCTGGGGTCAGTTCACATTTTTTGTTGTAGAAGTATTCTTTGGAAGTCAGATGAGAGTCTGCGTTAGTCTACTTACTAGTAATCTGGAAAGTTGAACTCTGCTACATTCTGGGCTTATTATATCCAGACATCCCCCCCTTCCAATTTTAAAGATATATTACCTTTAAGAACTTTGGAATTTTATTTTAAAAAAGGGGGGGAGGTGGATTTTGAAATATGGAAAACACCTAGGTACAGCATCAAAAGAGAAACAATCCAATATGAACATCACACGTTTGAGGCAACCCTGGACAGAAAGAGTATGAACAATCTGTCGTCTCATGCTGGTCATGATCTGCTTGAGAACTGGCAGACAACTGCCTCCTGTTCCTTCCATTACCTCTGAGGCTTCTTTATCTGGAAATGCTGAGGAGCCCTACGAAGAAAGAGGGAAATAGGCGAAAGGAGTGGAGGCCACCTTGAATTGGGGTCCCGTAGCCAGAAGTGGTGTTTCTACATTTTCCACACCTGTGAATTAAAAAATCCTTTGACTCTCAATCATAGTTATGGTGGGAATATTAAGCTGAGGGTTTTTTTGTATGATTGTTTTAAATTTTTATTGGAATATAATTGCTTTGTAATGTTGTGTTAGTTTCTACTAACACAGCTGTGCAGGTAACCCTAACATAAGCTGTGTTTTAAAACAATGCCAATTAGGTTACAGAAAGGCTGGACATTATTGAAAACAGATGTCACTGATGAAAATTCAATATAAACTGCAAATCAACATTTTTAAAAATTAATTTATTTTAATTGGAGGCTAATTACTTTACAATATTGTGGTGGTTTTTGCCATCCATTAACATGAATTAGCCACGGGTGTACATGTGTCCCCCATCCCAAAAGTTTTTCCTTTTAATTTTTATTACAGTATAGTTGGTTTACAATGTTGTGTTACTTTCTGCTGTACAGCAAAGTGAGTCAGTTATACACATTTATCAATCCACTCTATTTTAGATTATTTCCCCATGTAGGTCATCGCAGACTATGAGTTAAGTTCCTTGTGCCATACAGTAGGTTCTTAGGAGTTATCGGTTTTATCTATAGTAGCGTGTATATGTTAATCACTGTTTTAGATGTATTGGCCTGGTGTAGCCTGTCTTATCAAGTAGACAGTGTTAACAAAATGCAGTGGATTTTTGCTAAATGTTTTTGCCTTATGAAAGCTAAAGTGCCTTCAAAAAAAGCTTAGGTGTCATTTTCTTTTTCTTTTTTTTTTGAGGGGTTAGTCATTTTTTGTACACATCTTGTTTTGTGAGTCGGTTCAGTCGTGTGCCATCTGCACTTATTACTGTAGACAAGACAGATGAGGGAACTGTCCTGAGTGAGTGATGGGCCAAGGATGTTGGGATCTAGCATGTGCCTTCCTCATCCTCTCATGTCCCCTTAGGCTTAGAACTCAATTCTCACACCTCTTGCTCCCTCTCTAATCCTTTGACTAGCTCACATCCCAGTAGTATCCTGTTCAATAACCTGAGTTACTGCTTTCACTTTTAAAACCCCCTTTCATTTTCTACTCTGAGGTCGTCACTGTGAAACGTTCGTCGACGTGTGTCCCCAGATGCCTTGCCTGAACGGAGGCACTTGTGCTGTGGCCAGCAACATGCCCGATGGTTTCATCTGTCGTTGTCCCCCGGTGAGTGCCACAGTGCCTACTGAATTCCATATAGCCTGAGACAGGGCCGAGAGGAAACCTGGCATTTCCGAGCTCTGTGGGGAGCTTTCTTGGTGGGGGCGTTTCTTAATGTTAGCCTCTTTAGGAGAAAGTGCTTCCGTTTTCCATTTAGAACTATTAAAATACTCCCAGAAACAGTGAGCTCCCTGGTCTGTGACTGTCAATCCTCAGAGGCACTAAGGGCAGTGGATATTCCCTTGGGAACAGGGCTAGTGTATTTGGCTTCTGGGTCTTGTGCTGGAGGGTAGTCTTGCTGCCCAGACTGGGACAGAGTTTTTGGAAATGCTACTCTGCTCACATCCCTCGACAGCAGTTATTTGGGAACAGACTGCTTCTTCAACTAGAAGGAAGTCTTAACGTTAGCCATTTGCTGTGCAAACACTTTTGCTCCTGCCAGAGGCTAAAAGCTTCCTAACAGATGAGCAGAGGGATATCAAAAGGAAACCTGTCCAGTAACCTTGGCCTGGACTGAGGGAGACGTTCAAGAACGAGATGACATAGGAAAGTCTTTTAGACATCCAGTCCTCTGAAGTGAGTTTTTTCCCCTGTAAAGTCACCGTATGAGTGATCTACTGATGATTTGGAAAGGTGCTAATAGGTTTTGGGTCACCTTATCCTAATGTGAACTCTGGACTTCATTTCTAGAAGCAAGCTCTTAGAGTAAAAAAGTTGACTTGAAGAAATCTCTTCCTAGAACTCGGTCCAGGAAGCTACCTGGAGGCATCTTAGCCAAGAGTCTAGTCTTTACCTCCCTAGAGGTGTGGCGTTGAGGGGGCCCGAGGGAGAATGGGGCCTGCCCTCACAAGTCACCTGCCATCCTCATTTGTTCACTGATTCCCACAGGGCTTCTCTGGGGCACGATGCCAGAGCAGCTGCGGACAGGTGAAGTGCAGGAGAGGGGAGCAATGTGTGCACACGGCCTCGGGCCCCCGCTGCTTCTGCCCCAACCCCCAGGACTGCGACTCGGGCTGCGCCAGTAGCCCCTGCCAGCACGGGGGGAGCTGCTACCCTCAGCGCCAGCCTCCTTACTACTCGTGCCAGTGTGCCCCGCTGTTCCGGGGCAGCCACTGTGAACTCTACACCGCCCCCACCAGCACCCCTCCCGCCACCTGCCTGAGCCAGTATTGTGCTGACAAAGCTCGGGACGGCATCTGTGATGACGTGTGCAACAGCCATGCCTGCCAGTGGGATGGGGGGGACTGTTCCCTCACCATGGAGGACCCCTGGGCCAATTGCTCCTCCCCGCTGCCCTGCTGGGAGTACATCAACAACCAGTGCGACGAGCTGTGCAACACGGCCGAGTGCCTGTTTGACAACTTTGAATGCCAGAAGAGTAGCAAGACATGCAAGTAAGCGCCCAGGGTCCCCAGAACTGAGGGGCAGCGCTGTCACTAACACACCTCGGTCTCTTGTTCTTTTGCTGCTAACCGCTCCAGTGCTTCGGCCCAAGCCGCCTCTGCCTTCTGGACTGGCACCAGTTGCCCTCTTCTTCCTGGTGCCATCCTGCCCCATCACACACTACCCTGTGCTCTCCCTTGCTGACCGAGGGGCAGAAACGCTCACTGCACAGCCACTCTCTGCCTGTCTCTGCTTCCTCGCCTGCTGCTGCCACAGGTTCCCAGGGGAAGTGACTTTTGGAAGTGTTACCCACTGTCAGGCAGCCTCTCACATAATCTGCCTGCAGCATGGTTGCAAAGGTCTGTACCCATCTCTGTTCATCCCGTGTCTTTCCCTAAGACTGGGTTTCCCCTCCAGATTCATCGGGAAGCATCTGCTAGATTAGTCAGCCTAACCCTCCTGGTCTTCACTGCTGCAATTATAGGGGCCTTTGTGGGTTACGTAATAGCTTTCCATTTAGTCATCCCATTTGGTTCAACCCTGATTAATTCTCAACAACCTTGTGAGGCATAGGTGTTGTTAATGGCCTTTAACAGATCAGGGAAGGGAGACTTGGGAGGTTCAAGAACTTGCCAGAGCAGATATAGCTCCTCCTGACTCCTGATCTCCTCACTGAGCTAGAGTGGCAAGTTGGACTGGGTGGTGTAACCATCAAGGGATGGGAGTGAGGAGGGAGAAGGGGAAAGTGGAAATCCAACGATTTTTGCATCAACAGGCTTTGGGAGTCAATTTCCATTTCCCAATGTTTGAAAGATGCTGTACAAATTAGATCTGGTATCCTGTGTGGGACACACTTCTTGCCACCTACCTTCCACAGTGAAGATTCAGTCTTGATTAGAGAAGAAATGGGCCATATCAAATGGGCCAAAGGTCAACTGTACAGCATCTCTTGTTGGTATGGGGTTACTTTCCAGTTTCTGGAAGCGCTCTCTAGAGTCTTGTTTTACTGCTGGAAACCCAGAGGCAATGGATATAAAAATAAAGGAAACATGAACCAGGTAGATTTTTGTTTCAGATTTGTTTACAAATCTGATTTAACATGATGACAAGTTGCCTAGGGGCCCATGAGTTTAGTGAGTAGTTTCGTTTCTCATTCAGAGAGCACTCACTGAGATGCTAAGGTGTGTAGACTGTATATACTCTAAGAAGTCAGGCACAGAGAGTCCAAGAAGGCTTCAGAGGACATTCAGGATCTAATCTGAGTCGTAGAAGATGGGTAGGAAAATCCACATTAGTTCCAAGTGGAAAACAAATAGAGCTCCACTGTGATCTTACCATATTCTCTGTCTCCCTCTGCCTAGATATGACAAATACTGTGCAGACCACTACGAAGACAACCATTGTGACCAGGGTTGCAACAGTGAGGAGTGTGGCTGGGATGGGCTGGACTGTGCTGCTGACCGGCCAGAAAACCTGGCAGAGGGCACCCTGGTCATCGTGGTGCTGATGCCACCTGAACAGCTGCTCCAGGATGCCCGCAGATTCTTGCGGGCACTGGGCACCCTGCTCCACACCAACCTCCGCATCAAACGGGATGCCCAGGGGGAACTCATGGTCTACCCCTATTATGGTGGGAAGTCAGCTGCCATGAAGAAGCAGAGACTGACACGCAGGTCCCTTCCTGGAGATGAAGAACAGGAAGTGGCTGGGTAGGTGTTTAGTTTCTGGACTTCTCAAAGCTTAATTTTATCAGGCTGAGCACTTTGATACACAAATATCATAACTGCAACTGGACCTATAAAGATGAAAGGTCAGAAAACAAAACAGTCAACCGAGTAACACAAGCCTGTAATCCCAGTCTTTACGGTTAGTGCTAAAGGTTTGCCTTGATCTTGGAATCCTGAAAAGTGGGCTGAAGCAAGTCAAGTGGCAGGGTGTCAGAACGGGCTCCTCATGTGCTAGAATCTCTAACCATTTGCCAGAGTTGGCGTAAATCCTTCTAGTGATGACTCCTCTTTGTATTAATCCTGGGCTTCTTTTCAAGGCGCTTCATTTCTGTCTCTTTGACAAGGGTGATGTTCTGCATATATTATGTCATCCACACTCAGGATTTTTTGGTATCGCACAAGGTTCAGCTGGCTAGCTAGCTCGAGTACAGATGCAGAGAGAAAGGAGAGTAAGGAACAAAAAGCAAAAGGCAGGGGTGTGTTTTTAGAGTAGCTGTATGTACCGTTGAGTACACCGGAAGGGGGAAGGGGTAGAAGCAGCCCACCAAAGGCAACTTCACCCCATTTTCTCAATTTGTCTTATGTTGCCTAAAAGTCAGAACACTTAGATGCAGCCAAACCAAGGACATGAAAGGGTTAGTCACTCAGTCGTGTCCGACTCTTTGTGACCTCATGGACTGTAGCCCACCCTAAGTGAGAATTAGTGTTTAGGGTGTAAACCAGATCTTAATTTCCGGGATCTTCCTGGAGACAACATCCCAGAGGTAGAGAGCCCGAGGCTGAGGGTGAGGAAGCGGGTCTACCTCAGATTCCTGGGTTGACATTTTCTTGCCATTTCTCCTTGGCTCCCCTCAGCTCTCAGGTATTTCTGGAGATTGACAACCGCCAGTGTGTTCAAGACTCAGACCAGTGCTTTAAGAACACAGACGCAGCCGCAGCTCTTCTGGCTTCTCACGCCATCCAGGGGACCCTGTCGTACCCACTTGTGTCTGTCGTCAGTGAGTAGCTCTAAAATTAAGGGGAAAGTGTGCTGAGGAGTGTCACTTGCAGGCAGAGAGAATGGGGCACAGCTTCCAGTGTGCAGCGCTCTGTTCCTCAGGGCTAGTGAGCTCAAAGTTGTTCTCTGAAGGAGTTTAGTGGGAATATTGAGAGGTGGATGTTTTATTCATCACTTTCCCTATCTCTCTGCACTTTCAGGTGAATCTCTGACCCCAAAACCCACTCAGCTTCTCTATCTGCTTGCTGTTGCCGTTGTCATTATCTTGTTTATTATCCTCCTGGGGGTTATCATGGCAAAACGAAAGCGCAAGCATGGCTCCCTCTGGCTGCCTGAAGGTTTCACCCTTCGCCGTGACTCCAGCAACCACAAACGTCGTGAGCCAGTGGGCCAGGATGCTGTGGGACTCAAGTAAGAGTTTGTCAATAAGCTACTATTCACAGTAATAACAAGTACGGATAAGTGGAAAATCAGATCTTGTTGAATCATGATTTTAAATTCAGAGCTCTGGCCATGCCGTGCTACTATACTTGACCGTGATACTGAATGCCTGCTTGTGGCTATAAAATAAGAGTCTGGATGCTTCAGTTCTGTACATTTTATCACAGGGATGCTCAGCTTCTGTGATGAGACACGCCTTTGTCTTAAGCTCTTGCTTAGTGGGAAAGGAACTGATATTTACTCAGACAATGGGATGTAATATTGCCCATTTTTCCCCCAGGCCAAGGCCCCTGAAAGTCTGACTGTAGCCATGAGAGTGTGTGATGGCAGAAAAATTACGAAAATTTCTATGTTCTTTTATGATATAACCCTGCTCTTATTTTATACCTTCATGATTCTGTCATGTCAGAAATCTTTCAGTGCAAGTCTCAGAGGCGAACCTAATTGGTTCTGGAACAAGTGAACACTGGGTTGATGATGAAGGGCCGCAGCCTAAGAAAGCCAAGGTAAGCTGGCCGTGGTAGAAGCACCGTTATTAGCCGTTGTCTGCTCATATTTCACATTTTTGTCCTTCGGTATCTAGAGTATCATGAGTGGGAGAGAAGGGTGGTAGTCTGTACATGTTGCCCAGGCCTTGGCTATCCTAGGTTGTTTCAAAAATCAGGACTATTTAGGTCATTGATGGCCTTGGGTTACTATGTAAGTTTTTCAGAAAGAACTCTTTAAAAATAATAAAACAAACATGCTTCCTTCCTCAAATGTCAGGTTGATGGTATTTGAATAAGGACTATTGTGTGTAAACACCAGTTTCTTTCATGGCCAGATCTCTCCCTTGTTCTCTCTGGATACTTCAAGGGAAGGTGGAGTGAGTTAGTGGAGGAAAGCCAGTGATCACTGAGTTTGGAGGCTTTAAATCTTGATCCCTGGAAACAAAAGCCATATAGCAGTAAGAGGTACATTGGGCTGAGTCTGACATGAAAAAGGAGACCATTCACCCATAGACGTACGTGGCTGGGGTATGCATGTATCCCATGGATATTCTGAATAAATGCTTGAGGAAAACAGGCATGATGGTTAAGAAAATTACTACAGTCAGGACTGGATTCAAGTCCCAAACTCTGGCACATTATTTAACCTCTTTATATTTACTTATCCCTACTTTGTAAGATAGGGAAAATAATAATGATTCCTTCAATACGGGTGAATTGCCTTACCTGTTTTCTATCACATACTGAATATTCCATAAAGGTCAGCTGCTTTTAAAAGTATAATAATTATTCAGCAAATTCTTGCTGAATGCTGGCTCTGTGCTGGGCACTGGGGTGGATACAGGGTACAGGGAGGCAACCTTGAACAAGGCTTGCTCCCTGTCCTGAGGAGCCTTTCAGGTAGCATTGGGAACTGCCATGCAATGCTGTGTAAGTACCTAACACAATGCTTAGTTAAGGAGAGTGAGCAGCGTGTGTTCTTTAGGACCAATAAGAGGAATTAAAGTCTGCTCTCTACTTGAAGGGTAGCTAGAAGTTAGTCAGTCAAAGAATTGGGAGAGATCCTGGGGGCGTGCCAGAGTGATCAGGAGAGTTGTCCTCTTCTTTCAGGCTGAAGATGAGGCTTTGCTCTCAGAAGAAGATGACCCCATCGATCGGCGTCCATGGACACAGCAGCACCTGGAAGCTGCAGACATCCGTAGGACACCATCGCTGGCTCTCACCCCTCCACAGGCAGAGCAGGAGGTGGACGTGCTGGATGTGAACGTCCGCGGTCCAGGTTAGTGCCTGCGAGCCTTCTCTCTGCACTGCGCCATGCCCACCCCCTGGTTCTACCTTACCCCTGTGTTTGCCCCACTCAATGATCGAGGAAATCAGACTGGAAATCAGCTTGAGGAAATGAATGTCTAAGGAAAACAGGCTTGCAGAAATTATGAATTTGTATGAGAAAAGAGGCAGGATTTCATTTTGTTTCACCTTCTGCATGCATACATGCTAAGTTGCTTCAGTTGTGTCTGCCTCTTTGCGACCCCATGGTCTGTAGGCTGCCAGGCTCCTCTGTCCATGGAATTCTCCAGGCAAGAATACTGGAGTAAGTTGCCATGCCCTCCTCCAGGGGATCTTCCTGACTGAGGGATCAAACCCACCTCTCCTGCATTGCAGGCAGATTCTTTACCATTGAACCACCAGGGAAGCCATCACATAATGCATGTTCAGCAACAAAAAGGCTGATTATTTGGGATAGATTTTAGTGGGGTAAAAAAATACTATCCCAAAGCAGAGGAATAGAGAATTTGTTTAATTCGTACCTTAGTGTATATAGTTTATTAATACTGGATATTTTAAAATGTTGTCCAATTTAAAAAAAGCATAGCACTTAGAAACTTGAACAGAAAAGCTTGTTTAACTTGGAGACTAGCTCCTCTTTACAGAAAGGATACTATCAAGGAAAAATCAATTGCCACTTATCACAAGAAGCACAGGGTTTTTTCCGAAAAGAATAATTTTCTTCAAATTGAGCTCTTCCAGCAATAGGGTTAAGTGAACATGAATGTCCTTCCCCTCCTTAAATACTATTTGGAATTTCCCTTTCCTCCAGATGGGTGCACCCCACTGATGCTGGCTTCTCTCCGAGGAGGCAGCTCAGACATGAGTGATGAAGATGAAGATGCAGAGGACTCTTCTGCCAACATCATCACGGACCTAGTCTACCAGGGTGCCAGCCTCCAAGCACAGACAGACCGGACGGGTGAGATGGCCCTGCATCTCGCAGCCCGGTACTCAAGGGCAGATGCTGCCAAGCGTCTCCTGGATGCAGGTGCAGATGCCAATGCCCAGGACAACATGGGCCGCTGCCCTCTCCATGCTGCAGTGGCTGCTGATGCCCAAGGTGTCTTCCAGGTAAAGATCATGTAAAGAGTTGATACCTAATGAATCTAGAATATTTTCCCTTCATTAAGACATGTAATAACCCATTATATTTGTTCAGTGATTCTTTGAGAGGATAAGGCAGATGATAAAGTCAGCCAGCTCATAGTAAAGCAGATAACACCAGTCTTCTGATTGTTCATCAGTGCTTTGTTTTTTGTGTGTTTGTTTTGTTTTTGAGGAGGCAAAACACCTCCCAAATGAAAAGATCAGGTGCATGACACCTGCCTCCGACTAGTATCTGTCAGCCTCTCCCTCTAGATTTATCTGACTATATGGACTTCCAGCTGCTCATTGGTGGTTTTCCTGACATGAGTTCACAGTGCACACCTGATGCCCTATTATTTTAGCCTTAAGAGGAAATTGAAAGTATTCTATATCATCTTAACTTGTATACCACAATTGAGGTTGTGGTATTTTTCCACATTCCCTCTTTTTTCTTTAGAAAGCAGAAGTACATTAATTTACAAAGCCATTGTAGAGCTTGGGTACCTGTTTGTTTGTATATTCATTCATCCTATTCCTTTATTCATTCATTCAACAGATATTAGTTGACTGACCCTAGGAGAACCTGGACACGAAGATAGCAAAACATTCCCTGCCCTCCAGGAACTTACAGTATAGCCTCAACTCTGATGCTCTTATGTCTGTCTTACCTTAGCTTCATTATTTTTTTGTATGAAGCTGACTCTCTTTTCTGTACTTTCTCATATTCTAGATACTGATCCGCAACCGAGTAACTGATCTAGACGCAAGGATGAATGATGGCACTACACCCCTGATCCTGGCTGCCCGCCTGGCAGTGGAGGGAATGGTGGCAGAACTGATCAACTGCCAAGCAGATGTGAATGCAGTGGATGACCATGGTAGGGATGAGAAGCAGGGATTCAGACTCCTACCTGCAAAGCAGGCCTCTAAGGAAAGAATTATTGCAAGATCCTTAAAAGCTGTCTCAGATCCGAATCCACTGAAGATTCGTTCATTCATTCCTTCTTCCTTTTGCAATATTGAGTTCAGAGATCTGAGACAGTGCGAAGTCCATAGATGAAGTTGGGAATGGATTTTTAGTGAGAGTTCTTGGATCTAAGAGCAGGTCTATGAGAGTTTTCCTGCATAGGTTCCCGGGTATACCACTCTTGTTATGAGGATATGAGAGCTGACTTCATGGAAGGGGTAGGGTGGTGAGATATTCTAACTATATATCCTGGCATGTAATAAATAAGCAGGTTATTGTCTTCAGCATGTGACAGGCTAGATTTTGCCACACGAAGGATGTGGTACCATAGACAGATGATCCTTTTACTTAGAGGCCTTCTGAAAGCTAGGCAGCCTGTACCAAAGTGTTTCTAGAATAGGGGAAAATGAAGATAATCTTTGGTTTTTCCTGTGGGCACCCAGAGAAAACTGGCTTCCAGCTGTTGTCTGAGAAGTTCAAGGTTTCCTTGTACAAGTCATAACACTTCCCGATGGGAGAGGTAGGACATGACCTCTTACTCTGTCTGCTTATAAAAATGTTTTTTCCTGCAGGAAAATCTGCCCTTCACTGGGCAGCTGCTGTGAATAATGTGGAGGCAACCCTTTTGCTGTTGAAAAATGGGGCCAACCGAGACATGCAGGACAACAAGGTACAGTCTGGGCTCTGAGCTGGGGGGCAGGTACAGCAGTGCCTCGGGTTATGTGTGAGGCCATTCCTTTTCTCCTGTAGCTGCTCAGTGATAAGGATAGACAAAGATGGAAGCAGATTAGGCCAGAAATGGGTCCAGAGTGCCTGAGTGCTTGCACTGGGCTTATCCAGTGAGATGTCAGGGTTGACCCTTAGCCTGCTCAGTCTGCACCAGGCTCTTCTTTGATAACTTTGGTAACCTTTTCTGCCTTTCTCTTCTTTGACGTTTCCCTTTCTCCTGGTCTTTGTTCTATTCACACACACACTTCCTTTCTTTTCACTTGTTTGTTCTTATTTGTTTTCCTGATGCCCCACGTCCTCCACCCCTGCCCCGTTCTTGGGCTCCATGATGTTTTCCTGCTTCCTCTGACTTCTGTGTCATGCCTCCCTCTCTTGCTCACCTTACCTTCTCTTGTTCATTTCCTCTTTTCCATTATTTTGTTCTTTGTCTCAGATGTTTTGTCTTTCACTTTCCTTTATTTTTCTCAGTTCTCTACATGCTTGAGGTTCTTCCCTTCATACCTTTATTTCTGATACTCCTTTTAGAGCCCTATTTTGATAAGCTCAGTGCTCTTGCAGGTGAATTTATGGCTCAGGCACATGCTTTATTTCACACTTTCCCCACTAAGAAGACGTAGCCCTCAGTAGGGCAAAGCTGGCTCTTGGGGAGAAGTAAAATAATTTTTCTTTATGTATAAATTACAGATAGCCATTCAGTACATAGGTGGGTGCACACTTTTTATCTGTGGTATTAAAATTTCATGTGGGAAGGCAGTTAGGAAAAAATGTCTAAAGGAGTGATAACAAAAAGATTGAGAAACATGGCTGTATTCTCAGGAGTGTTATTAAAACGCACTCTGCATGGGCTTTTTCTTTCTTTTTTTTTTTCTGTAGGAGGAGACACCCCTGTTTCTTGCTGCCCGGGAGGGGAGCTATGAAGCAGCCAAGATCCTGTTAGACCATTTTGCCAATCGGGACATCACAGACCACATGGATCGCCTTCCCCGGGACGTGGCCCGGGACCGCATGCACCATGACATCGTGCGCCTGCTGGACGAGTACAACGTGACCCCCAGCCCTCCCGGCACAGTGCTGACTTCTGCGCTCTCACCCGTCATCTGTGGGCCCAACAGACCTTTTCTCAGTTTGAAGCATACCCCAATGGGCAAGAAGTCTAGACGGCCTAACACCAAGAGTACCGTGCCCACTAGCCTCCCTAACCTTGCCAAGGAGGCCAAGGATGCCAAGGGGAACAGGAGGAAGAAGTCTCTGAGTGACAAGGGCCAGCTGTCCGAGAGCTCAGTGACTCTGTCCCCCGTCGATTCCCTAGAATCTCCGCACACATATGTTTCTGACACCACCTCCTCTCCAATGATCACATCCCCCGGAATCTTACAGGCCTCCCCCAACCCCATGCTGGCCACTGCCGCCCCCACTGCCCCAGTCCATGCACAGCATGCACTGTCTTTCTCTAACCTTCATGAGATGCAGCCCTTGGCTCATGGGGCCAACACTGTGCTTCCCTCGGTGAGCCAGCTGCTGTCTCACCGCCACATTGTGCCCCCGGGCAGCAGCACCGCAGGGAGCTTGGGTAGGCTGCATTCAGTCACTGTCCCCGCCGACTGGATGAACCGCGTGGAGATGAATGAGAGCCAGTACAACGAGATGTTCGGTATGGTCCTGGCTCCAGCTGAGGGCACCCACCCTGGCATAGCTCCCCAGAGCAGGCCGCCCGAAGGGAAGCATTTAACCACCCCACGAGAGCCCTTGCCCCCCATTGTGACTTTCCAGCTAATCCCCAAAGGCAGCATTGCCCAACCAACTGGGGCTGCCCAGCCTCCGTCCAACTGCCCTCCAGCTGTTGCAGGCACCCTGCCCACCATGTATCAGATTCCAGAAATGGCTCGCTTGCCCAGTATGGCTTTTCCCACTGCCATGATGCCCCAGCAGGATGGGCAGGTTGCTCAGACCATTCTCCCAGCCTATCACGCCTTCCCAGCCTCCGTGGGCAAGTATCCCACACCCCCATCACAGCATAGCTATGCTTCCTCCAACGCTGCTGAGAGAACGCCCAGTCACAGTGGTCACCTCCAGGGTGAGCATCCCTACCTGACACCGTCCCCAGAGTCTCCTGACCAGTGGTCAAGTTCATCACCCCACTCTGCTTCTGACTGGTCAGATGTGACCACCAGCCCCACTCCTGGGGGTGCTGGAGGAGGTCAGCGGGGACCTGGGACACACATGTCTGAGCCACCACGCAGCAACATGCAGGTCTATGCATGAAAGAGTCTGCCTCCAGCCTAGACACAGACTCCTCTTGTAAATGCTGCTGAGGAACAAATGAAGGTCATCCGGGAAAGAAATGAAGAAATCTCTGGAACCAGCTTCTGGAGGCAGGAGAGAGGAGAGGCTCTTATCTTGTAGATAACCTGAAGAAGCAAGTTAATTAGCTTCACTGAGCATCTGCAGGGTTTGGGGAACATGGATGGGACAAGGCTCCTTGTAATCTCTTGCCCGTCAAGTCCCCAAGTTCACTGAACTACAAGATAAATACAAGACTTGGGACCACATTTCCTCTCTTCAATACAGAGAATAAGATGGATGCCTGTTGTAGACATTCTTGCAGCCTGGAGTGCATTTTTCAGCCTTGGGGGCTTCTGCCATATCCATGAGAAGATTCTGCGGTCGATTCCTGCTGGGAGTTGTGCCCTGGAATTCTGCCAGATGTGACCTGTCTCCTGTTCTCATCCTTGGAAAATTCTTTTGACTTCATTTGGTGCTTTAATTGTGCACCTCTCTGTGGCTGGAACCCCACCTGCCTGTTCCAGGGCAGAACCTTTGTGCTTTGAATCATGCCTGTGCTGGAGGCACCTGCAGCCTCCCTTTTCCCTCCTGTTTTCCCAGTGTCCCCAGGAACCTCACAGGGTTTACCTTTATGGTCTCAGCAGACACTTTTCAAGTATGTTTCTTTAGAAAATGGACATAGTCCTTTCTCCTACATATCATTCCTAAAAGAAGAAGGGGAGCAAAATATTTTTCTTTGAACCCATTTAGGGGACCAGGACCCCTTTCAAGAAGCTGCGCCTAAATTCTCTTGCCTACATGCTGGGTTCCTACAAACCTTACCAGGAAGAAGAGTAAGCATCTTCTTTTTTTCCATGTGTCCGCCTAGTAAGTGTGAAGGTTTTATCCTTGGCGGTGTAGCTAATATGACCCCTTTAAAAAAGCAAAACCCAAACAGACCAAGGTTTGGAATGTTGGAATGACCAAGAGAGCCAAGAGATACGCTAACTCAGGCAAGAAGTGATTACCCACTAACCAGTCCCTGCCAAGCATTCTGTTGACCGCCAGCATCAAACACGTTGTTAGAGGTGTTAGAACCCTTGGCCTGCTTCACTCACACATCCAGCAGATGGAGATTGTTGTAGTTATTGAGCCTTCAAACGACATTCCCTTGCCATTTAGAACTGAACTTTAGTCTGCTCAAGGGCCTCCTCCCCAACCCCCATGACAGTCATCTTCCCCTGGTCAGGTGGTCACAGTCTCTACTTCCTGACATTCCTTCTGATCCCAGGCCCCGTTCACCTATCTTCCTGCCACACTTCGTGGTCTGATTACTTGTGCACCCAGTAGGTCCTCACTGAACACCTGGGTTTTCTGTGTTCAAGGGTGGGAACTAGAATGCTGGCCTAGTTTCTGTGGCCAAAGCCAGTCTTATAAGAAGGTTGGAAAGGGAGGAATTATGAGGTAGCCTTTGCTATTTTTTGCTCCCAGTTCCTTTTATTTCAGGTGGTCATGAGATTCCCCATTAGGCAACTAACATAGACACTTATCAGGGATATTTTCCTCTCATAGAGTCACCTTCTAGATGATAATGGACAAGAATAGACTTACTGTCTTGTCATCTTCATGTTCAGAGTGTGATTGCATCTCACCCACGTCTGCTTCCTGTATTTGTGGTCTTGGTAACTCTTTTGACCCTCTATCAAGGACATGCATTCTATCCAACACTAGAAAGAGGAGAAAAGTAGTTTTCTTCCTCTTCTCCCTGAGTTAGCTAACAACTGGTTCTGTCTCCACACTGTCCCTTCTGCCTGGTGCTATGATATCATGACAATGGAAAATCAGTTCTTCTGGGAGCATCTTGTAGATATGAATAGGTGGTCTGCCCACTCCGTGTTGGCTTCAATGATAGTTTTCCTTACTGCCTTGCCTGAGTTCTTCCCATTTACCAGATTTATCTGTCTGTGGCTTCATACGGAAACCATATGTGTCTGTTAGCATGGAAGTCTACAAAGAGTTTTTCTAGTCCTGTCCAAGTTCACTGAACTAAAATATAATTCATTTCCCCTGATACAAGCAGATTATTTTTTCATTCTGTATTGTATTCTCTCATGTGGCAACTCTGCCAACCCCTTTCATAGTGTGAAGCCTTTTGTCATTCTGAATGGTGATTCCTTATCCTTGGACCTGTTCGCTGATTCACAGATGGGGAGGACGCCTCTCCATGGACCACTGTGGACCTCACCACACTTACACTTCTCTGTCATCCCATTCCGGCCCCTCTTCTTCACAGTGTCAGCTCTGATCTAGCAGCTTGATCCCTTATAGCCTCCTCCGTCTGTAAGCACATTGTGGGCCTAACTTGCTTGCTCCTCTTTGGGATCCTTTGGGTTTTGCAGAAGTAAATATGAAAGCTGCCATTACAAACAACAGGCTTCAGTGATAAGGAAGAAGACACTGCCTTTCAAGCATTTATCAGTCACTTAGATTGTGAAGAACCTGTGAGTTGTATTGAGTAAAAGAGAAAATAAGATGAGGAATGACTTTCTCAACTGGGTTCTGAAGTGGAGACTTAGGTTTGTATGGGAAACATCTTTTATGACAGGTCTATGTCACCCTCTTTGCCCCTCACATTCTTGTTTTATCTTTATAAATTCTTCCTTTGAGTCATGTTCTGTCTGCCTTTGGGGATATATTTTTTATTTGTTTGTTTCTTTTGTATTAAGCATCATTTTCTGATTTACATGTTGGTAAGGGAGAGAAAGGTTTGAGGGAAAGAGAGAGTGAGAGTTAAAGATTTTATGTAAGCAATCAGCTATAATGCACAAGTCCATTCTCTCATCATTATTAAGTTTGCTAGTTCATAATTCTTGCATAAAAGAGAACCAAAGGTGTAATATTCCATTGGCAAGTGGTTTGGGGATTTTGGCCTTAACTAATATACTGAATGTACGGTGACTGAGAGGACAAGTGTATATGCCCAGAGGCTCCCACTCATAACTGTTTGGTACTGTGGCTTCTTACTTGTGTACATTTCTCTTAAAAGTGATATGATATCTGTTTGTATGAGAAACCCAATAACCAATAAAATGACTGCATATTCCTAACTATTCATGGTAAGGAAAATGCACAATTTGTTTTTAATTTTCAAAGTTTCATTCTAAAAGTAGTTACGACAAAATTTATATGGAAGCATTTTTATCACAAAATAAAAAATTACATGTCAAGCTCAACAGACATTGCAGTTTTTATTTTCCATTCTTCATCCCTACTTTGCAATGATTTAACTCATGATGTCATAATTTGCTGAGAGAGAAAACATTTTCTTTTCATTCTGAATCCCATATAGCCTAGCACTAGTCTTTTTTTCTTTCTCCAAGTAGTAGTAGTTCAGTCACTCAGTTGTGTCTGACTCTTTGACCCATAGACTGCAGCACACCAGACCTCCCTGTCCATCACCAACTCCCAGAGCTTGCTCAAACAAATGTCCATCGAGCCGGTAACGCCATCCAACCATCCCATCCTCTGTCGTCCCCTTCGCCTCCTGCCTTCAGTCTTTCCCAGCATCAGAGTCTCTTCTAATGAGTCAGTTCTTCGCATCAGGTGGCCAAAGGATTGGAGTTTCAGCTTCAGCATCTGTCCTTCCAATGAGTATTCAGGACTCATTTCCTTTAGGATTGACTGGTCTGATCTCCTTGCAGTCCAATGGACTCAAGAGTCTTCTCTAACACCACAGTTAAAAGCATCAATTCTTTAGTGCTCAGCTTTCTTTATAGTCCAACTCTCACATCCATACATGACTACTGGAAAAACCATAGCTTTGACTAGATGGACATTTGTTGGCAAAGTAATGTCTCTGCTTTTTAATATGCTGTCTAGGTTGGTCATAGCTTTTCTTCTAAGGAGCAAGCGTCTTAATTTCATGGCTGCAGTCACCATCTGCAGTGATTTTGGAGCCCAAAAAATAGTCTGTGACTTTCCATTGTTTCCCCATCTATTTGCATGAAGTGATGGGACCTGATGCCATGATCTTTGTTTTTTGAATGTTGAATTTTAAGCCAACTTTTTCCATCTCCTCTTTCACCTTCATCAAGAGGCTCTTTAGTTCTTCACTTTCTGCCATAAGGGGCTTCCCTCATAGCTTAGTTGGTAAAGAATCTGTCTGCAATGCAGGAAACCCAATTCAATTCCTGGGCTGGGAAGATCCACTGGAGAAGGGATAGGCTACCCACTCCAGTATTTTGGGGCTTCCCTTGTGGCTCAGCTGGTAAAGAATCTGCCTGCAATGCAGGAGACGTGGGTTCCATCCCTGGGTTGGGAAGATCCCCTGGAGAAGGGAAAGGCTACCCACTCCAGTATTCTGGCCTGAGAATTCCATGGACTGTATAGTCTATGGGTTCACAAAGAGTCAGACACGACTGAGCAACCTTCACTCATTCTTTCTCCAGGCAGAGAATAAATAAATGCTCTTGAGGAAAAGCTTCAAGATTTAGCTTGATGCTAAATAGGAAGCATCACAAGACTAAGTTACTTTTCCGTGCATTAAACGGACAGTGGCTCAGGAAGAAGTGCCTTCTAATGGAAATGTAGAATATCTGCTAAAGCAAGAATTGAGATTTGGGATATAACTAATAAAACTGATGGTGCTGTTAACTAAACCATTAATTTACAATGTTATTTCTCTTTAAATTTTGTATAGAGTTAACATATACAGCTATAAAATATTTTGCATATATACTTCTGTATATATATACACACATGTATACATACACACATTACCAAGTTCTTTCATACATTTACTTGTAAAGGCAACCAGTGAGGTGTTTGAAGACAAATATTTGACATTGATACTATATTTTAAACACAGTTGGTATCATATTGGGGTTATCCTGAGAGTGCTATAATTTTATATAAAATATACTTGAGTCTTCATGTTGGGTTTTGAAATGATGTAAAAGAAAAATGAATTTGAGAACTAAGGAATGTCTTGCCCAAGTCTGGTTCTCTGCAGGCTGGCTTCTCAGAGCCTTTCAGATTCTGTCGCAATGAAAATTTGCTCCATGGAGCTGTACTGAGTGGATCTGGGCTGTCCATCATATCCTGTTCCTGCAGCTGGAAGTATAGAAACCTGGTGCTTGATCATGCAGGGACTGTCCAGGGCTTTCCTGGGCATGAAATGCAAGAAGGGAGAGCAGGCCTGGAAGTCTTGGGCTGCTTTATCACACAGCTGGACCGACAGACGTGGACCCCAGGCCATGGTTACACCAGAGGAGGGGCTGGGCTTCCCTGTCATGTAGCTAAAAGGCCTCGCAGCTAAAGGAGGGGCAGGGAGTTCTTTTCTCAGAACGTCATAATTGAACAGTCATCTTTAATGTCTGCACACTTTCCATGATGTGATGGGCACTAGGCAATCTACAAGCCTGTCACTGCTTCTGCTTCCAAGTTCTCCTAATAAACACTCTTAGGCATGCTGTGTGGTGGTTGGGTAATTCACCTCCCTTGGTGACAGCATTTTTCTCTTTTTTTAGGCCAAGCCACGTAGCTTGCAAATCTTAGGTCCCCGGCCAGGGGTCGAATCCAGGCTAGCGACAACAGAAGTGCAGAGTCCTAACCACTGGACTGCCAGGGAATTCCCTGGTGACAGTATTTTTTAAGTGAAATATGAATCAAGTGCTTGCAAAAGTCCTAAAGAGAGATGGTGCATGTGAAGTGTGTGTGTGTGTGCACAAACGTGTGGTTGTGGTGTATATTTGTAGCTGTGTGAATGTGTGTGAAACAGAATGAATATAACTTTTCCTTCTTTTGAAATGGACCTTAACAAAACACATTTGAAATATTTGCACCAGTCAGGTCCCAACTGCAAAGTGTGGGCAAACAATTCAAGAAGGGCTTATTTACCAAAACTGATTATGACATGCGTGTAGGGTTTGGGGGAAGCCTAAGGGGTATGTGGGGTGGGGTGTTGGGGAAGCCTAAGGGGTGGTGCAAAAAGTCCTGGTTATCATCAGCATCTATTACTACTTCAGGTCCAAAGCAGGAGAAGGCTGGGAGAGGTTACTGAAAACTGGAAGGAAGGAGTCCTATAGAATGAGTTAACTCAAGGAAAGCTGTGACTTCTGCCAGGGGCACCATGAGCCCCAGACCCCCTCACTACAAGGAAGCCAAGAAATGAACACCCTGATCTCATTCCCCACCACGCTTCCACCCTGGACTTCCTATTTGCTGAATCCATGTGGAAGTCTGAACATAGAGGAGTCTGTTGGAATTGAACTGTTGATACAGGTCAGCTTCCTGGAGGAGAGATCTTGGTGGAGAAAGATCTCTTAATTCAAGAAGGGCTTAATTCAAGAAGAAAGGAGAAAGGAAGAGAATGGATCTGGAAGGTGAAAACACAATAGTATCCAAAAATTTTCCCTCCAATGATTACATTTTTTATAAGAACATACAATGGAAAATTACTCAGCCTTTAAAAATGAAACAATGCCATTTGCAACAGCATGGATGGACCTAGAGATTGTCACACTGAGTGAAGTCAGAAGGAGAACTGTTGTATGACATCTTTTATATGTGGAATCTAAAATGAAATGACACAAATGAATTTGCGTACGAAACAGAAACAGACTCAGAGAGTGAATTTATGGTTGCTGGGGAGAAGGATGGGAGGGAAGGGTTAGTTAGGGTGTTTGGGATGGTCATGTATACACTGCTATACTTAAAATGGTAACCAACAAGGACCTACTGTCTAGCACGTGGAACTCCACTGAACGTTACGTGACAGCCTGGATGGAAGGGGAATTCGGCGAGAATGAATACACGTGTATGTATGGCTGAATCCCTTCGCTCTTCACCTGAAACTATCACATTGTTAATTGGCTATATATGTTAGTTGCTCAGTCATGTCCAGGTCTTTGTGATCCCTTGGGCTGTAGCTCATCACACTCCTCTGTCCGCGGGATTCTGCAGGCAAGAATACTGGAGTGGGTTGCCATTTCCTTCTCCAGTGGACCTTCCCAACCCAGGTCTCCCGCAATACAAAATAAAAAGTTAGAAGAAGAATATATATTTATTGCTCATGTAGAAGCTGATTTCCTGGTAATTGAATTAATTACCATGTTCCAATGATAACATCTCTAAAATACTTCTACTGACAGCCTGCCATTGACATATGAAGGCAAGAGACACAAAGTAAAAAAATCATGTATTGACAATTGTAACTTAACTTCTTTTCCTGATCAACTAGTGTATTTCTTCACCACTTTGTCTTTGAGTTAGGGTGGATAAATTATGATGCTGTCACTCTATTGGAATAGTACCCAGAAATGAAAAAGAACAACACGCAGCAATATGAAGAGCTGTCACTGACTTAATGTTGAACAAAATAAGCCAGACATGAAAAATACATTCTGTATGATTCCATAATATAAGTCAGAAAAGCAAACAGCTCCTAAGGATCTGAATAGTGGGTACTTTGGAGGGACAGGGGTCTTGGCTGAGAAGATGGTAAGAAAAGTCTATTTTGGAGACTGGAAATACCTTGACTTTGGTGGCGATTTCATGAATGTATACATATATAATATTTTATGTAAAATTTAAGATTAGTGAATTTTACTATGGTGAGTTATACTTTAGTAAAATGTATCTACAATACTGATAGAAATGTATAAACACCTAGTATAAATATTATATAACTATGATTTTACATTACAAAATTATAAAACATTAATATTTTCGATTTTACAGTATATGCCTATAGTTCCTCACTAATTCCATTTGCTTCCCTTTCTTCCTCCCTCCTTCCTTTTTCAATTACTGGTTTTCATTAATTTAATTTGTGGAGATTATTTCATGGTGAACAACATTGTTATTTACAATAGATACTCCATGAAGTAAATATAGTTTCAAATTCAGTTATATAAATTGTGGAACTGCAGAACTGCAAAATGACTTAAGTGAGCAAGGCAAGCCAGCTGTTGACTAGTGGGCAGGAGTTCTGGATAATTAATACTTGGCTGCTGTTTGCACTGTCTAGTGCCAGGTTATGGTTTCAGTGTGTCTCCCTCTGATACCCTCTTGCAACACCTACCGTCTTACTTGGGTTTCTCTTACCTTGGGCGTGGGGTATCTCTTCACGGCTGCTCCAGGAAAGTGCAGCCACTGCTCCTTACCTTGGATGAGGGCTATCTCCTCACCGCCGCCCCTCCTGACCTTGAACGTGGAATAGCTCCTCTAGGCCCTCCTGTGCCCGCGCAACCACCACTCCTTGGATGTGGGGTTGCTCAGAAAACTAGTCAAACTAATCACACTAGGACCACAGCCTTGTCTAACTCAATGAAACTAAGCCATGCCCGTGGGGCCACCCAAGATGGGCGGGTCATGGTGGAGAGATCTGACAGAATGTGGTCCACTGGAGAAGGGAATGGCAAACCACTTCAGTATTCTTGCCTTGAGAACCCCATAAACAGTATGAAAAGGCAAAATGATAGGATACTGAAAGAGGAACTCCCCAGGTCAGTAGGTGCCCAATATGCTACTGGAGATCAGTGGAGAAATAACTGCAGAAAGAATGAAGGGATGGAGCCAAAACAAAAATAATACCCAGTTGTGGATGTGACTGGTGATAGAAGCAAGGTCCGATGCTATAAAGAGCAATATTGCATAGGAACCTGGAATGTCAGGTCCATGAATCAAGGCAAATTGGAAGTGGTCAAACAGGAGATGGTAAGAGTGAACGTCAACATTCTAGGAATCAGTGAGCTAAAATGGACTGGAATGGGTGAATTTAACTCAGATGACCATTATATCTACTACTGCTGGCAGAAATCCCTTAGAAGAAATGGAGTAGCCATCATGGTCAACAAAAGAGTCCGAAATGCAGTACTTGGATGCAATCTCAAAAATGACGGAATGATCTCTGTTCGTTTTAAAGGCAAACCATTCAATATCACAATAATCCAAGTCTATGCCCCAACCAGTAACGCTGAAGAAGCTGAAGTTGAATGGTTCTATGAAGACCTATAAGTCTTTTAGAACTAACACCCAAAAAAGATGTCCTTTTCATTATAGGGGACTGGAATGCAAAAGTAGGAAGTCAAGAAACACCTGGAGTAACAGGCAAATTTGGCCTTGGAATATGGAATGAAGCAGGGCAAAGACTAATAGAGTCTTGCCAAGAAAACGCACTGGTCATAGCAAATACCCTCTTCCAACAACACAAGAGAAGACTCTACACATGGACATCACCAGATGGTCAACATCGAAATCAGATTGATTATGTTATTTGCAGCCAAAGATGGAGAAGCTCTATACAGTCAACAAACACAAGACTGGGAGCTGACTGTGGCTCAGACAATGAACTCCTTATTACCAAATTCAGACTGAAATTGAAGAAAGTAGGGAAAACCACTAGACCATTCAGGTATGACCTAAATCAAATCCCTTATGATTATACAGTGGAAGTGAGAAATAGATTTAAGGGCCTAGATCTGATAGAGTGCCTGATGAACTATGGAATGAGGTTCGTGACATTGTATAGGAGACAGGGATCAAGACCATCCCCATGGAAAAGAAATGCAAAAAAGCAAAATGGCTGTCTGGGGAGGCCTTACAAATAGCTGTGAAAAGAAGAGAAGCGAAAAGCAAAGGAGAAAAGGAAAGATATAACATCTGAATGCAGAGTTCCAAAGAATAGCAAGAAGAGATAAGAAAGCCTTCCTCAGCGATCAATGCAAAGAAATAGAGGAAAACAACAGAATGGGAAAGACTAGAGATCTCTTCAAGAAAATTAGAGATACCAAGGGAACATTTCATGCAAAGATGGGCTCGATAAAGGACAGAAATGGTATGGACCTAACAGAAGTAGAAGATATTAAGAAGAGGTGGCAATAATACAAAGAAGAACTGTACAAAAAAGATCTTCACGACCCAGATAATCATGATGGTGTGATCACTCACCTAGAGCCAGACATCCTGGAATGTGAAGTCAAGTGGGCCTTAGAAAGCATCACTACGAACAAAGCTAGTGGAGGCGATGGCATTCCAGTGGAGCTATTTCAAATCCTGAAAGATGATGCTATGAAAGTGCTGCACTCAATGTGCCAGCAAATTTGGAAAACTCAGCAGTGGCCACAGGACTGGAAAAAGTCAGTTTTCATTCCAATCCCAAACAAAGGCAATGCCAAAGGATGCTCAAAGTACTGCACAATTGCACTCATCTCACATTCTAGTAAAGTAATGCTCAAAATTCTCCAAGCCAGGCTTCAGCAATACATGAACCGTGAACTTCCAGATGTTCAAGCTGGTTTTAGAAAAGGCAAAGGAACCAGAGATCAAATTGCCAACATCCACTGGATCATAGAAAAAGCAAGAGAGTTCCAGAAAAACATCTATTTCTGCTTTACTAACTATGCCAAAGCCTTTGACTGTGTGGATCACAATAAACTGTGGAAAATTCTGAAAGAGATGGGAATACCAGACCATCTGACTTGCCTCTTGAGAAACCTATATGCAGGTCAGGAAGCAACAGTTAGAATTGGACATGGAACAACAGACTGGTTCCAAATAGGAAAAGGAGTACGTCAAGGCTGTATATTGTCACCCTGTTTATTTAACTTATATGCAGAGTACATCATGAGAAATGCTGGGCTGGAAGAAGCATAAGCTGGAATCAAGACTGCGGGGAGAAATATCAATAACCTCAGATATGCAGATGACACCACCCTTATGGCAGAAAGTGAAGAGGAACTCAAAAGCCTCTTGATGAAAGTGAAAGAGGAGAGTGAAAAAGTTGGCTTAAAGCTCAACATTCAGAAAACGAAGATCATGGCATTTGGTCCCATCACTTCGTGGGAAATAGATGGGGAAACAGTGGAAACAGTGTCAGACTTTATTTTTGGGGGCTCCAAAATCACTGCAGATGGTGAATTCAGCCATGAAATTCAAAGACGCTTACTCCTTGGAAGGAAAGTTATGACCAACCTAGATAGCATATTCAAAAGCAGAGACATTACTTTGCCAACTAAGGTCCGTCTAGTCAAGGCTATGGTTTTTCCAGTGGTCATGTATGGATGTGAGAGTTGGACTGTGAAGAAGGCTGAGTGCTGAAGGATTGATGCTTTTGAGCTGTAGTGTTGGAGAAAACTCTTGAGAGTCCCTTGGACTGCAAGGAGATCCAACCAGTCCATTCTAAAAGAGATCAGCCCTGGGATTTCTTTGGAAGGAATGATGCTAAAGCTGAAACTCCAGTACTTTGGCCACCTCATGGGAAGAGTTGACTCATTGGAAAAGACTCTGATGCTGGGAGGGATTGGGGGCAGGAGGAGAAGGGGATGACAGAGGACGAGATGACTGGATGGCATCACTGACTCGATGGACATGAGTCTGAGTGAACTCTGGGAGTTGGTGATGGACAGGGAGGCCTGACATGCTGTGATTCATGGGGTTGCAAAGAGTTGGACACGATTGAGTGACTGAACTGAACTGAACTGAACTGAGTGCCAGGTTGCCCTAGCATAAGTTGTTAGGGTTGAGTCTGGGTTCTGTAATTAGAAATTTGCAAGCTCTTCATTGTAAATCATCACCATCAGACAATCTAGGCCAGCACATACTGCGATGTAAGGACCCAGGTTATGTCTTTCTGTAATACTTGTCCCATGTTTCTCTCTCCTTCTCCTCTCTCTCTCCTCAATCACCCCTTTACCTTCATTCCTGGAAAAGATTTAACACCAAGGACTTGGCATAGGATGGACACCAAATAATAATCATGTTACATCCGAATCTTATCACTATGGTTATTGCAGGACACGATATAGAAGAATTGTAAAGGAGGAAGAGATGGTATCTTCCTCTGAGATTAATAAGACTGTATACCTAGACAATCCAAGAAAACTGACTAGAAACCTAACCTAAACCATTAGAAATTCAGTGAATAAAAACAGTGTAAAATTATAGAAAAACCTTTGTTGTAAACAAAATCCAATTTGAGGATTTAATTAAAGAGAAGAGCACATTTACAATAACACACACACACACACACATACCTCACAGCAATAACCTTTAAAATAATTACTAGCTGAAGATATTAACAAATGCCCAGATTCCTGAACTGAAGTCATTGCTGCTTGTTTATCAATTAAAGCCTTAGTTCTGCCCTATTCTTCCCACCTGCTAGTAAAATAGCATATCTGATTATGCCTGTAACTTTGATAATGTTCATTAATACACTGAATTTTTTAAACCTATCTCAATATCACCTATGTGCTTGTGCATGCACAGTTGCTAATCATGTCTGACTCTTTGTGATCCCATGGACTGTAGCCCACCAGGCTCCTCTGCCCATGGCATTTCCCAGACAAGAATACTGTCGTGGGCTACTATTTCCTTCTCCAGGATCTCTCTGACCGAGGGGTCAAAACTGTGTCTCCTGCATTGGCAGGCAAATTCTCTACCACTGAGCCAGCTGGGAAGCCCAATGTCATCCCCTAACACATGAACAAATCCCATAATAAGCAAACCCTTCCTAACACTCAGAGACACCACATCTCCCCTTAGTGTGTAATTTTCCCTGCAGCAAAAAGCATCAATGAATCCATCTTTGTTTGACTCACTGGGATGTTCCTTGTGGTTTGACTAAGGGACATCAACAGAGGCCTGTGCTGACACTCCAAGACAAGAAGAACGTCTTTTTAACACTGTGTTATATACAGAGCGGGACTTCCCTGGTGGCTCAGACGGTTAAGAATCCACCTGCAATGCAGGAGACCTGGGTTTGATTCCTGGAGGGTTGGGAAGATCCCCTGGAGGAGGGCATGGCAACCCACTCCAGTTTTGTTGCCTGGAGAATCCCCATGGACAGAGGAGCCTGGCAGGCTACAAGTCCATGGGGTCACAAAGAGTCAGACATGACTGAGCACTGACTGTCAAAATAATAGTTAATGAATCTTCCAAGAATATCTGGAACATTCAAAAAAACTATACCTATGTAGGGAAAACCACTAGACATAAAATCTTAGTATAGTTTCAAAGAATCAGTAGCATATAGAGAGCTATCTCTGAGCATCTGTCAAATTAGAAACAAAAATTAAAATCTAACCAACACCCTTGTGTCTTTGAAAAATTATTAAATAAGTCAGTTATTAATAAAATATGCTAGAAGGTATTTAGTAACTACATAGAAATTCTTATCAAATACTACCACAATTTTTAAAATATTCATTTTATTATTTATTATGCTGTGCCAGGTCTTAGGTGTGGCAAGTGGAACCTTCAGTGGCGGCTTGTGGGATCTAGTTCCCTGACCAGGGACTGAACTTGGGCCCCCTGCGTTGGGAGCACAGAGTCTTAGCCAGTGGACCACCACGTAAGTCCCACTACTACTATTTTCAAAATACTAATTATTAGAACTATGGAAAGAAAGCAATGTTTTTAAAACATTTTCGTCGGGGTATAGTTGATTTATAATGTTGTATTAGTTTCAGGTATACAGCAAAGTGAATCAGTTTTGCTATGCATATATCTACTCTTTTTTAGATTCTTTTCCCATATAGTCCACTACAGAATATCAGGTAGACTTCCCTGTGGTACACAGTAGGTCCTTATTAGTTATTTATCTTATACACAGTAGTGTGCATATGAGGACTTCCCAGCTGGAACAGAGGTAAAGAATCTACCTGCCAATGCAAGAGACTCAAGAAATACAGTTTCAATCCCTGTGTTGGGAAGATCCCCTGGAGAAATCAATGGCAACCCACTATGGTATTCTTGCCTGGATAACCCCACAGACAGAGGAGCCTGGTGGGCTATAGTCCATGGAGTCATAAAGAGTTGAACACAACTGAGCAACTGAGCACACACATGTTACCCCTGGTAAGCATATGTTTGCTTTCTACATCTCTAACTCTATTTCTGTTTATAGATGTTTATATTTTTTTATAAACTTTACAAACTTTTTTTATATTCCACATATAAATGATATCATAAGATGCTTGTCTTTCTCTGTATGACTTACTTCACTTAGTATGATACTCTGTAGGCCCATCCATGTTGCTTCAAATGGCATTATTTCACTCTTTTTTATGGCTCAGTAATATTTCATTGTATATATGTACCACGTCTTCACCCTTTCCTCTGTTGATGGACACTTAGGGGAAAGTAACCAAAGGTTTTAACTAGAAAAACTCTTGTCTAAATAGTTATACCACAGCAGGAAGGCCGAATCAATAACCTAAGCATACTGTATTGAAATATCGTTAACTTACAATGTTGTGTTAGTTTCAGGTATACAGCAAAGTGATTCATATATACATATACACTCTTATAAGATATTGAAAATAGTTCCCTGTGCTATATAGTATGTCCTTGTTGGGCTTCCCAGGTGGCGCAAGTGGTACAGAATCCACCTCCCAATGCAGGAGATGCAAGAGATGTGGGTTCTACCCCTAGGTCAGAAAGATCCCCCGGGGAAGGCATGGCAACCCACTCCAGTATTCTTGCCTGGAGAATCCCATGGACAGAAAATCTATGGGGCTACAGTCCATTGGGTCAGAGTCAGACACGACTGAAGTGACTGAGCACGCACACAGTGTGTATATGTTAATCCTATGCTCCTTCCCCACCCATCTATCCTCTGTGGTAATCTTAAATTCATTTTCTGTGTCTGTGAGTTTTGTAAATAAGTTAATTTGTGTCTTTTTTTTTTAGAGTTCACATATAACCACATCATACTTATCTTTCTCTGTCTGGCTTACTTCACTTAGTAGTGTGATAATCTCCAGGTCTACCCATGATGCTACAAATTGTCTTACTTCATTCTTCTTTATGATTGATATTCCATGAGATCTATCTATCTATCTATCTATATCACATCTTCTTCATCTGTTCACCTGTCAATGGACATTTAGATTGCCTCCATGTCTTGGCTATGACAAATAATGCTGTGAACATTGGGGTACATGTATCTTTCAGGGTTTTCTCCAGATATATCCCCAAGAGTGGGACTGCAGGATCATATGGTAACTCTATCTTTTGTTTTTTAAGGAACCTCCACACTATTCTCCATAGTGGCTATACAAATTTACATTCCCACCTACAGTGCAAGAGCATTCCCTTTTCCCCGCACCCTCTCCAATATTTATTATTTGCAGACTTTTAAATGATGACCATTCTGACTGGTGTGAAGTGTTTTGATTTTCATTTCTGTACT
This sequence comes from Bos indicus x Bos taurus, assembly GCF_003369695.1. NCBI lineage: Eukaryota > Metazoa > Chordata > Mammalia > Artiodactyla > Bovidae > Bos > Bos indicus x Bos taurus. The sequence continues at coordinate 23,543,562 of NC_040078.1, forward strand.
AACTAGCAATATTGAACATCTTTAAATGTGTCTGCTGGCCTGTAGAGAAATTTCTTATTAGGCCTTCTGCCCACTTTTTGATTCAGTTTTTTTATATTAAGCTGTATGAACTGTTGTATATTTTGAAAATTGATCCCTTATCTATAGTATCATTTGCAAATGCTTTGCTCCATTCCATAGACTGTCTTTTCATTTTACTGATGGTTTCTTTGTTGTGCAAAAGATTTTATGGGATCCCATTTGTTTATTTTTGTTTTTATTTCCATTACTCCAGGAGATGGATCCCAAAAACATATTGCTGTGATTTATATCAAAGTGTTCTGCCTATGTTTTTCTCTAGGAGTTTTATAGTATCCTCTGTTACATTTAGGTCTTAAATCCATTTTGAGTTTATTGCCATATATGGTATTAGAGAATGTTCTAATTTTCTTGTTTTACATGTAGCTGTCCAGTTTTCCCATCACCATTTTTTAAGAGAGTGTCATTTCTCCATTGAACTTTCTTGCCTCATTTGTCATAGATTAACTGACCATAAGTGTATGGGTTTATTTCTGAACTCAGGGTGTGTGATCACTCCAAACCTATTCTTCTTTCTCAAGATTGTTTTGGCATAGCATTTTGTTTAAGAAACTAGACAAACAACCACAGACTAAATCTAAAGAAATACAAGGTAAAAAAAAAAATCAATGCAAGCAGAAATTAATGAAATAACTAAAAGAAAGTAGTAAAGATGTTTAAATAAAATTATAAGAAAGCACAACTAACAAGCGTTAGGGAAATAAAAGTAGAATCTTTTGGCAGATACAGTAGATAAACATGAATTCAAACAAATTTATTCTAATATGTTTTGAAATAATTAGTCCTGAATAATATAACAATAACCTGAACTTTAAGAGAACAGACAGTGCCATCATAAACCTTCCAGAGAATTAAAAATCACTCCTCAACTCAATAAATGCATCTAATATAACTCTGGTAAAAAAAACCCTACAAGGATAGTACGAGTGAGGAAAATTATAGATCTAACTAACCTAGAAACATAGAGACAAAAATTGTAAATCAATTATTAACAAACTGAAACTAGCAGCAAATCCACAATGATGAATATAAGCCCACTATGACTAAATTCTTCCTCAGGAAAGAAAGGATGGTTAACACTTAGTAAATCAATTGCTAGGTGTCACCACCTTAGGAAGACTCATACAATCATTTCAGTAGAATTAACAAAGTATTTGGTAAAACTGAATCTTCATGATAAAAATTATGAACTATAACAGCAAATTAGAAACCAAGATAGAATAAACTAAGAAACAGAGACCTAAAACTAATAAAAAGTGTCTACACTGTATAGAAAACATAATACTTAATGATAAATGTATAAATGTATTTCCTTTAAAGTATAACACAGATGCAAGCTCTCATATGGTCTCAACCTCAAGTTAATCTGGAAATCCTATTCTAGCAAGGAAAGAAAAAAAAAAAAACCACTATTATTGTTTATAGACCACCTGATTATATGCATAGAATGTCCAAAGTGAAAGTGAAAGTCGTTCAGTCGAGTCCAACTCTTTGCCACCCCATGGACTATATAGTCCATAGAATTCTTTAGGCTGGAATACTGCAGTGGGTAGCCTGTCCTTTCTCAAGAGGATCTTCCCAACCCAGGTCTCCTGCATTGCAGGTGGATTCTTTACCAGCTGAGCCACAAGGGAAGCCAAAAATGTCCAAAGGCTAATATAAATTTTTAGAGCTTGTTGCCATTAAAAACCCAAGAAATCTTTTTAAAGAAATCAAAAACTTTTCTATTAGTGATTAGTTGAATCCAACCAGATGGTGAAGGATATTACATGTATTCTAGCCATAGGGTTCAGGAGTCTATCTACCCAAGTCAGCGGAGGAAAAATTGGGTAATTGAGGGTATGGGTTAGAAGACCTCTGTGGACCAGATGGAGAACACTGATTGGGGAAAATGGGTTTGGTTCTTTCATTTGTGCCCCAGGAAGAATCATCCTTGAAGAGTGCCATCCTCACACCTGGTCCCAGACTCAAATATCTGGGTGAGAGCAAATAGAGCTTTAATTTGAATTCTGCAATCTTGTCTTCGCTGACTTGTTGTTGTTCAGTCATTAAGTCTTGTCCAACTCTTTGTGACCCCATGGACTGTAGCCTGCCAGCTTCCTCTGTCCATGGAATTCTCCAGGAAAGAATACTGGAGTGGGTTGCCATTCCCTTCTCCAGGGGATCTTCCCGACCCAGGGATTGAACCCACATCTCCTGCATTGCAGGCAGATTTTTTTTTTAACCATCTGAGCCACCAGGGAAGCCCGATTTTCTTCAATCAATATTTTTTAAAGTTGTCTTTACATGTTAATAGCCAGTCTCTAGTCATTCCATTCTCTTGTTACAGTTAATAATTTTTTTACATTACATTTTCCTGTTTCAATTATGGTAGAGTTTCTTTCTACTGACGGAACCCAGACTGATAGATTCAGCATGTGAGATGAGTGCAATTGTGCAGTGGTTTGAGCATTCTTTGGCATTGCCTTTGTTTGGGATTGGAATGAAAACTGACCTTTTCCAGTCCTGTGGCCACTGCTGAGTTTTCCAAATTTGCTGGCATAATAACACATTAATTATTAGCAAAGGGACATAAGCAATCATAAGAGCCATCTCAAAAACTTGAAACTATTTTTTTTATCTTTTAGGAGAAAAAATAGGGAGAGACAGAATACATTGAGTTATAATTTTTTAATGGAAGTAAAAATACTTGTTGTTCAGTCGCTCAGTCATGTCCAACTCTTTGCAACCCCATGGACTACAGCACACCAGGCTTCCCTGTC